>NW_022884507.1:1200000-1784026 GCF_011952205.1 Bombus bifarius | reverse complement strand
CGTTATAACGTTATACCATATAACGTAATACGTTATAACGTTATACCATAGAACGTAATACGTTATAACGTAATACCATATAACGTAATACGTTATAGCGTTATACCATACAACGTAATACGTTATAACGTTATACCATATAACGTAATACGTTATCACGTTATAACGTTATACCGTATCCCGCTATACCATATAACGTAACACGTTATAAGGTTATACCATATAACGTAATACGTTATAACGTAATACCATATAACGTAATACCATATAACGTAATACGTTATAACGTTATACGATATCACGTTATACCATATAACGTAATACGTTATAACTTAATACCATATAACGTAATACGTTATAACGTAATACCATATAACGTAATACGTTATAACGTTATAACGTTATAGCATATGCCGCTATAACATATAACGTAATACGTTATAACGTTGCACCATATTACGTTATTCCATATGACGTAACACGTTATAACGTAATACCATATAACATAATACGTTATAGCGTTATACCATATGACGTTCTACCATATAACGTAATACGTTATAACGTAATACCATATAACGTAATACCATATAACGTAATACGTTATAACGTCATAACGTTATAGCATATGCCGCTATAGCATATAACGTAATACGTTATAATGTTATACCATATAACGTAATACGTTATAATGTTAAACCATATAACGTAATACGTTATAACGTTGTACCATATTACGTTATACCATATGACGTAACACATTATAACGTAATACCATATAACATAATACGTTATAGCGTTATACCATATGACGTACTACCATATAACGTAATACGTTATAACGTAATACCATATAACGTAATACCATATAACGTAATACGTTATAACGTTATACGATATCACGTTATACCATATAACGTAATACGTTATAACGTTATACCATATATCGTAATACGTTATGACGTTATACCATATGACGTTGTACCATATAACGTAATACGTTATAACGTAATACCATATAACGTAATACGTTATAAAGTAATACCATATAACGTAATACGTTATAACGTAATACCATATATCGTAATACGTTATGACGTTATACCATATGACGTTGTACCATATAACGTAATACGTTATAACGTAATACCATATAACGTAATACGTTATAAAGTAATACCATATAACGTAATACGTTATAACGTTGTACCATATTACGTTATACCATATATCGTAATACGTTATAACGTTATACCATATAATGTAAGACGTTATAACGTAATACCATATAACGTAATACGTTATAACGTTATACCATATGACGTTATGCCATATAACGTAATACGTTATAACGTAATACCATATAACGTAATACGTTATAACGTCATACCATATGACATTATACCATATAAGGTAATACGATATAACGTTATACCATATAACGTAATACGTTATAACGTTATACGATATCACGTTATACCATATAACGGAATACGTTATAACGTTATACGATATCACGTTATACCATATAACGTAATACGTTATAACGTTATACCATATAACGTAATACGTTATAACGTTATACCATATAACGTTATACGTTATAACGTTATACGATATCACGTTATACCATATAACGGAATACGTTATAGCGTTATACGATATCACGCTATACCATATAACGTAATACGTTATAACGTTATACCATATAACGTAATACGTTATTACGTTATACCATATAACGTAATACGTCATAATGTTATATCGTATTACGTTATACCATATAACGTAATATGATATAACGTTATACCATATAACGTAATACGTTATAACGTAATACCATATAACGTAATACGTTATAACGTAATACCATATAATGTAATACGTTATAACGTTATACCATATGACATTATACCATATAAGGTAATACGTTATAACGTTATACCATATAACGTAATACGTTATAACGTTATACCATAGAACGTAATACGTTATAACGTAATACCATATAACGTAATACGTTATAGCGTTATACCATACAACGTAATACGTTATAACGTTATACCATATAACGTAATACGTTATCACGTTATAACGTTATACCGTATCCCGCTATACCATATAACGTAACACGTTATAAGGTTATACCATATAACGTAATACGTTATAACGTAATACCATATAACGTAATACCATATAACGTAATACGTTATAACGTTATACGATATCACGTTATACCATATAACGTAATACGTTATAACTTAATACCATATAACGTAATACGTTATAACGTAATACCATATAACGTAATACGTTATAACGTTATAACGTTATAGCATATGCCGCTATAACATATAACGTAATACGTTATAACGTTGCACCATATTACGTTATTCCATATGACGTAACACGTTATAACGTAATACCATATAACATAATACGTTATAGCGTTATACCATATGACGTTCTACCATATAACGTAATACGTTATAACGTAATACCATATAACGTAATACCATATAACGTAATACGTTATAACGTCATAACGTTATAGCATATGCCGCTATAGCATATAACGTAATACGTTATAATGTTATACCATATAACGTAATACGTTATAATGTTATACCATATAACGTAATACGTTATAACGTTGTACCATATTACGTTATACCATATGACGTAACACATTATAACGTAATACCATATAACATAATACGTTATAGCGTTATACCATATGACGTACTACCATATAACGTAATACGTTATAACGTAATACCATATAACGTAATACCATATAACGTAATACGTTATAACGTTATACGATATCACGTTATACCATATAACGTAATACGTTATAACGTTATACCATATAACGTAATACGTTATAACGTTATACCATATAACGTAATACGTCATAATGTTATATCGTATTACGTTATACCATATAACGTAATATGATATAACGTTATACCATATAACGTAATACGTTATAACGTAATACCATATAACGTAATACGTTATAACGTAATACCATATATCGTAATACGTTATGACGTTATACCATATGACGTTGTACCATATAACGTAATACGTTATAACGTAATACCATATAACGTAATACGTTATAAAGTAATACCATATAACGTAATACGTTATAACGTTATACCATATGACATTATACCATATAACGTAATACGTTATAACGTAATACCATATAACGTAATACGTTATAACGTTATAACATATAACGTAATACGTTATAACGTTATACCATATGACATTATACCACATAACGAAATACGTTATAACGTGATACCATATAACGTAATACCATATAACGTAATACGTTATAACGTTATACCATATAACCTAATACGTTATAACGTTATATCATATAACGTAATACGTTATAACGTAATACCATATAACGTAATACCATATAACGTAATACGTCATAACGTTGTACGATATCACGTTATACCATATAACGTAATACGTTATAACGTTATACGATATCACGTTATACCATATAACGGAATACGTTATAACGTTATACCATATAACGTAATACGTTATCACGCTACAACGTTATACCTTATCCCGCTATACCCTATAACGTAACACGTTATAAGTTTATACCATATAACGTAATACGTTATAACGTTGTACCATATTACGTTATACCATATATCGTAATACGTTATAACGTTATACCATATAATGTAAGACGTTATAACGTAATACCATATAACGTAATACGTTATAACGTTATACCATATGACGTTATGCCATATAACGTAATACGTTATAACGTAATACCATATAACGTAATACGTTATAACGTCATACCATATGACATTATACCATATAAGGTAATACGATATAACGTTATACCATATAACGTAATACGTTATAACGTTATACGATATCACGTTATACCATATAACGGAATACGTTATAACGTTATACGATATCACGTTATACCATATAACGTAATACGTTATAACGTTATACCATATAACGTAATACGTTATAACGTTATACCATATAACGTTATACGTTATAACGTTATACGATATCACGTTATACCATATAACGGAATACGTTATAGCGTTATACGATATCACGCTATACCATATAACGTAATACGTTATAACGTTATACCATATAACGTAATACGTTATTACGTTATACCATATAACGTAATACGTCATAATGTTATATCGTATTACGTTATACCATATAACGTAATATGATATAACGTTATACCATATAACGTAATACGTTATAACGTAATACCATATAACGTAATACGTTATAACGTAATACCATATAATGTAATACGTTATAACGTTATACCATATGACATTATACCATATAAGGTAATACGTTATAACGTTATACCATATAACGTAATACGTTATAACGTTATACCATAGAACGTAATACGTTATAACGTAATACCATATAACGTAATACGTTATAGCGTTATACCATACAACGTAATACGTTATAACGTTATACCATATAACGTAATACGTTATCACGTTATAACGTTATACCGTATCCCGCTATACCATATAACGTAACACGTTATAAGGTTATACCATATAACGTAATACGTTATAACGTAATACCATATAACGTAATACCATATAACGTAATACGTTATAACGTTATACGATATCACGTTATACCATATAACGTAATACGTTATAACTTAATACCATATAACGTAATACGTTATAACGTAATACCATATAACGTAATACGTTATAACGTTATAACGTTATAGCATATGCCGCTATAACATATAACGTAATACGTTATAACGTTGCACCATATTACGTTATTCCATATGACGTAACACGTTATAACGTAATACCATATAACATAATACGTTATAGCGTTATACCATATGACGTTCTACCATATAACGTAATACGTTATAACGTTATACCGTATAACGTAATACCATATAACGTAATACGTTATAACGTTATTCCATATACCGTAATACGTTATAACGTTATACCATATAACGTAACACATTATGATGTCATACCATATAACGTAATACGTTATAACGTTATACCATGTGACGTTATACCATATAACGTAATAAGTTATGAAGTAAGACCATATATCGTAATACGTCATAGCGTTATACCATATGACGTTATACCATATAATGTAATACCTTATAACGTTATACCGTATAACGTAATACCATATAACGTAATACGTTATAACGTTATACCATATTACGTTTTACCATATAACGTAATACGTTATAACGTTATACCATATAACGTAATACGTTATAACGTTATACCATATGACGTTGTACCATATAACGTAATACGTTATTACGTAATACCATATAACGTAATACGTTATAACGTTATACCATATAACGTAATACGTTATGACGTAATACCATATATCGTAATACGTTATAACGTTATACCATATGACGTTGTGCCATATAACGTAATACGTTAGAACGTAATACCATATAACGTAATACGTTATAATGTTATACCATATAACATAATACGATATAACGTTATACCATATAACGTAATACGTTATAACGTTATACCATATAACGTAATACGTTATGACGTAATACCATATAACGTAATACGTTATAACGTTATACCATATGACGTTATACCATATAACGTAATACGTTATAACGTTATACCATATAACGTAATACGTTATAACGTAATACCATATGACGTTATACCATATAACGTAATACGTTATAACGTTATACCATATAACGTAATACGTTATAACGTAATACCATATAACGTAATACGTTATAACGTAATACCATATAACGTTATACCATATGACGTTATACCATATAACGTAATACGTTATAACGTTATACCATATAACGTAATACGTTATAACGTTATACCATATATCGTAATACGTTATAGCGTTATAGGATATCACGTTATACCATATAACGTAATACGTTATAGCGTTATACCATATGACGTTATAGCATATAACGTAATACGTTATAACGTTATACCATATAACGTAATACGTTATAACGTTATACCACAACACGTCATATATCGTATTGCGTTATACCGTAACGGCATATGATATAACGTTATACCATATAACGTAATACGTTATAACGTAATACCATATACCGTAATACGTTATAACGTAATATATAATACGTTATAACGTTATACCATATGACATTATACCATATAAGGTACGTTATAACGTTATACCATATAACGTACCGTTATAACGTTATATACCATAGGAGTAATACGTTATAACGTAATATATAACGTAATACGATATACGTTATACCATATAACGGAATACGTTATAACGTTATAAAATATAACGTAATACGTTATCACGTTATAACGTTATACCTTATCCCGCTATACCCTATAACGTAACACGTTATAATGTTATACCATATAACGTAATACGTTATAACGTAATACATTATATATAACGATATATAATACCATATAACGTAATACGTTATATCGTATACGATATCACGTTATACCATATAACGGAATACGTTATAACGTTATAACGTTATACGCCTGCCGCTATAACATATTTCATAATACGTTATAACGTTATACCATATAACGTAATACCATACAACGTAATTCGTTATAACGTTATACCATTTACCGCAATACGTTATAACGTTATACCATATAACGTAATACCATATAACGTAATTCGTTATAACGTCATAACGTTATAGCATATGCCGCTATAGCATATAACGTAATACGTTATAATGTTATACCATATAACGTAATACGTTATAATGTTATACCATATAACGTAATACGTTATAACGTTGTACCATATTACGTTATACCATATGACGTAACACATTATAACGTAATACCATATAACATAATACGTTATAGCGTTATACCATATGACGTACTACCATATAACGTAATACGTTATAACGTAATACCATATAACGTAATACCATATAACGTAATACGTTATAACGTTATACGATATCACGTTATAACATATAACGTAATACGTTATAACGTTATACCATATAACGTAATACGTTATAACGTTATACCATATGACGTTGTACCATATAACGTAATACGTTATAACGTAATACAATATAACGTAATACGTTATAACGTAATACCATATAACGTAATACGTTATAACGTAATACCATATATCGTAATACGTTATAACGATATACCATATTCCGTTATACCATATAACGTAATACGTTATATCGTTATACCATATAACGTAATACGTTATAACGCAATACAATATAACGTAATACGTTATAACGTAATACCATATAACGTAATACGTTATAACGTAATACCATATAACGTAATACGTTATAACGTTATAACATATAACGTAATACGTTATAACGTTATACCATATGACATTATACCACATAACGTAATACGTTATAACGTGATACCATATAACGTAATACCATATAACGTAATACGTTATAACGTTATACCATATAACCTAATACGTTATAACGTTATATCATATAACGTAATACGTTATAACGTAATACCATATAACGTAATACCATATAACGTAATACGTCATAACGTTGTACGATATCACGTTATACCATATAACGTAATACGTTATAACGTTATACGATATCACGTTATACCATATAACGGAATACGTTATAACGTTATACCATATAACGTAATACGTTATCACGCTACAACGTTATACCTTATCCCGCTATACCCTATAACGTAACACGTTATAAGGTTATACCATATAACGTAATACGTTATAACGTTGTACCATATTACGTTATACCATATATCGTAATACGTTATAACGTTATACCATATAATGTAAGACGTTATAACGTAATACCATATAACGTAATACGTTATAACGTTATACCATATGACGTTATGCCATATAACGTAATACGTTATAACGTAATACCATATAACGTAATACGTTATAACGTCATACCATATGACATTATACCATATAAGGTAATACGATATAACGTTATACCATATAACGTAATACGTTATAACGTTATACGATATCACGTTATACCATATAACGGAATACGTTATAACGTTATACGATATCACGTTATACCATATAACGTAATACGTTATAACGTTATACCATATAACGTAATACGTTATAACGTTATACCATATAACGTTATACGTTATAACGTTATACGATATCACGTTATACCATATAACGGAATACGTTATAGCGTTATACGATATCACGCTATACCATATAACGTAATACGTTATAACGTTATACCATATAACGTAATACGTTATTACGTTATACCATATAACGTAATACGTCATAATGTTATATCGTATTACGTTATACCATATAACGTAATATGATATAACGTTATACCATATAACGTAATACGTTATAACGTAATACCATATAACGTAATACGTTATAACGTAATACCATATAATGTAATACGTTATAACGTTATACCATATGACATTATACCATATAAGGTAATACGTTATAACGTTATACCATATAACGTAATACGTTATAACGTTATACCATAGAACGTAATACGTTATAACGTAATACCATATAACGTAATACGTTATAGCGTTATACCATACAACGTAATACGTTATAACGTTATACCATATAACGTAATACATCATAATGTTATATCGTATTACGTTATACCATATAACGTAATATGATATAACGTTATACCATATAACGTAATACGTTATAACGTAATACCATATAACGTAATACGTTATAACGTAATACCATATATCGTAATACGTTATGACGTTATACCATATGACGTTGTACCATATAACGTAATACGTTATAACGTAATACCATATAACGTAATACGTTATAAAGTAATACCATATAACGTAATACGTTATAACGTTATACCATATGACATTATACCATATAACGTAATACGTTATAACGTAATACCATATAACGTAATACCATATTACGTAATACGTTATAACGTTATACGATATCACGTTATACCATATAACGTAATACGTTATAACGTTATACCATATAACGTAATACGTTATAACGTTATACCATATAACGTAATACGTCATAATGTTATATCGTATTACGTTATACCATATAACGTAATATGATATAACGTTATACCATATAACGTAATACGTTATAACGTAATACCATATAACGTAATACGTTATAACGTAATACCATATATCGTAATACGTTATGACGTTATACCATATGACGTTGTACCATATAACGTAATACGTTATAACGTAATACCATATAACGTATTACGTTATAAAGTAATACCATATAACGTAATACGTTATAACGTTATACCATATGACATTATACCATATAACGTAATACGTTATAACGTATTACCATATAACGTAATACCATATTACGTAATACGTTATAACGTTATACCATATGACGTTCTACCATATAACGTAATGCCATATAACGTAATACGTTATAACGTTATACCATGTAACGTAATACGTTATAACGTTATACAATATAACGTAATACGTTATAACGTTATACCATATGACGTTATATCATATAACGTAATACGTTATAACGTAATACGCTATGACGTAATGCCATATAACGTAATACGTCATAACGTTATACCATATGACATTATACCATATAACGTAATACGTTATAACGTTATACCATGTAACGTAATACGTTATAACGTTATACAATATAACGTAATACGTTATAACGTTATACCATATGACGTTATACCATATAACGTAATACGTTATAACGTTGTACCGTATAACGTAATACGTTATAACGTTGTACCATATTACGTTATACCATATGACGTAACACATTATAACGTAATACCATATAACGTAATACGTTATAACGTTATACGATATCATGTTATACCATATAACGTAATACGTTATAACGTTATACCATATAACGTAATACGTAATAACGTTATACCATATAACGCAATACGTTATATCGTTATACGATATAACGTAATACGTTATAACGTAATACCATATGACATTATACCTTATAACGTAATACGTTATAACGTAATACCATATAACGTAATACGTTATAACGTTATACCATATGACGTTATACCATATAACGTAATACGTTATAACGTAATACCATATAACGTAATACGTTATAGCGTTATACCATATGACGTTCTACCATATAACGTAATGCCATATAACGTAATACGTTATAACGTTATACCATATAACGTAATACGTTATATCGATATACCATATTCAGTTATACCATATAACGTAATACGTTATAACGTTATGAAATATGACGTTGTACCATATAACGTAATACGTTATAACGTAATACAATATAACGTAATACGTTATAACGTAATACCATATAACGTAATATGTTATAACGTAATACCATATAACGTAATACGTTATAACGTTATACCATATAACGTAATACGTTATAACGTTGTACGATATCACGTTATACCATATAACGTAATACGTTATAACGTTATACGATATCACGTTATACCATATAACGGAATACGTTATAACGTTATACCATATAACGTAATACGTTATCGCGTTATAACGTTATACCACATCCCGCTATACCATATAACGTAACACGTTATAAGGTTATACCATATAACGTAATACGTTATAACGTTGTACCATATTACGTTATACCATATAACGTAATTCGTTATAACGTTATACCATATAATGTAAGACGTTATAACGTAATACCATATAACGTAATACGTTATAACGTTATACCATATGACGTTATACCATATAACGTAATACGTTATAACGTAATACCATATAACGTAATACGTTATAACGTTATACCATATGACATTATACCATATAAGGTAATACGTTATAACGTTATACCATATAACGTAATACGTTATAACGTTATACCATATGACGTTATACCATAGAACGTAATACGTTATAACGTAATACCATATAACGTAATACGTTATAGCGTTATACCATACAACGTAATACGTTATAACGTTATACCATATGGCGTTACACCATATAACGTAATACGTTATAACGTTATGCCATGTAACGTAATACATTATAACGTTATACAATATAACGTAATACGTTATAACGTTATACCATATAACGTTATACCATATAACGTAATACGTTATAACGTTATACCCTATAACGTAGTACGCTATGACGTAATGCCATATAACGTAATACGTTATAACGTTATACCATATGACATTATACCATATAACGTAATACGTTATAACGTAATACCATATAACGTAATACGTTATAGCGTTATACCATACAACGTAATACCTTATAACGTTATACCATATGGCGTTACACCATATACCGTAATACGTTATAACGTTATACTATGTAGCGTAATACGTTATAACGTTATACCATGTAACGTAATACGTTATAACGTTATACAATATAACGTAATACGTTATAACGTTATACCATATGACGTTATACCATATAACGTAATACGTTATAACGTTATACCGTATAACGTAATACGATATAACGTTATACGATATGACGTTATACCATATAACGTAATACGTTATAACGTAATACCATATAACATAATACGCTATAACGATATACCATATGACATTATACCATATAACGTAATACGTTATAACGTAATAACATATAACGTAATACCATATAACGTAATACGTTATAACGTTGTACCATATGACGTTATAACATATAACGTAATACGTTATAACGTAATACCATATAACGTAATATGTTATAGCGTTATACCATATGACGTTCTACATTATAACGTAATACGTTATAACGTTATACCATATAACGTAATACGTTATAACGTAATACCATATAACGTGATATGTTATAACGTTACCATATGACGTTATACCATATAACGTAATACGTTATAACGTAATACCATATAACGTAATACGTTATAACGTAATACGATATGACGTTATACCATATAACGTTACACGTTATAACGTAATACCATATAACGTAATACGTTATAACGTTATACGATATGACGTTATACCATATAACGTAATACGTTAGAACGTTATACCATATAACGTAATACGTTATAACGTTATAACGTTATACCATATGCCGCTATACCATATAACGTAATACGTTATAACGTTATACCATATGACGCTATACCATATAACGTAATACGTTATAACGTTATACCATATAACGTAATACGTTATGACGTAATACCATATAACGTAATACGTTATAACGTAATACCATATAACTTAATACGTTATAACGTTATACCATATGACGTTATACCATATAACGTAATACGTCATAACGTTATAAAATATAACGTAATACGTTATAACGTTATACCAAGTAACGTAATACGTTATAACTTAATACCATATAACGTAATACGTTATAACGTTATGCCATATGACGTTTTACCATATAACTTAATACGTTATAACGTAATACCATATAACTTAATACGTTATAACGTTATACTATATAACGTAATGCGATATAACGTTATACCATATAACCTAATACGTTATAACGTTATACCATATAACGTAATACCTCATTACGTAATACCATATAACGTAATACGTTATAACGTTATACCATATAACGTAATACGTTATAACGTTATACCATATGACGTTATACCATATAACGTAATATGTTATAACGTTATACCATATAACGTAATATGTTATAACGTTATACCAAATAACGTAATACGATATAACGTTATACCATATGACGTTATATCATATTACTTAATACGTTATAACGTTATGCTATATAACGTAATACGTTATAACGTTATACCATATAACGTAATACGTTATAACGTTATACCATTAAACGTTATACCATATAACGTTATACTATATACCGTAATAGCTTATAACGTTGTGTTATATTACGTAATGCGTTATATCGTTATTCCATATAGCGTATTACGTTATAACATTATACCATATAATGTTATACTGTATAGCGTAATGCATAATAACGTTGTACCATATGACGTTATGCGTTATATCGTTATACCATATAACGTTATACTATATAACGTAATGCGTAATAACGTTATACCTTATTACGTATTGCGTTATAACGTTATACCATGTACTGTTATACGTTATAACGTTATACCATATAACGTAATACGTTATAACGTCATACCATATAACGTTATACGTTGTAACGTTATTTAACGTTATAAAAACGGTTGTTTTTCAGTGGACTTCCTCTTCTTTTAATTGTCGATTCTCCAGATATCCCATTCGTTCCCCTGCACGACTACACGAGGATTTTATTGCAATGTGTGAAGGGTTCGGCGTCACTCTTCTCGTTGCCGTTTGTACTCTTGGGCGATTCACAGCATTGCTTCTTTGAGGTTCGCCCCTTGCTCTCGAAAGAGTTGGCTGGTTTCCCGATTGCCCCGACGCGTAAGGTACAATTACTCCAGCGTCTACTCTAACTTTAAATCTGTAGCAATCTTTTACCATATGCCCAGGTTTTCTACTGGATAATTACACGTTATAGAGTTTTGTCCCGGGTCGTTTGAACGATTCTACGACGGTGGTACAAATCTCCGATCTTGGTGTTTATCCCGATGTTGTTGTTATTGTTCAGGTGACGGGCGTTGTTTCGGTTGTAGTTGTTCGGAGGTGTCGGACGTTGGTATCCTATTCTGTCGTTTGTCTGTTTCAATTTCCGTGTTGCTCTCACGGCTTGGAGCTACGCGTTGTCCAAGGTTTGGTATCCTGCTACCTTTATTCGCAAATACACCTTGTTTGGGAGTCCCTTAACGAAAGCCTCCCTTGTGTCCCAATCTATCGTATCTTGAACATCTTGGGATATGGTGCCACACTCGCATCTTTCCCCATCCATTATTGTCAGTCTGAGATTTCTGAAGCGGTCCATATAATCTAATATCTTCTCCTGGTTGTTAGAATACTGTTCCCAATTCTCTCCTATATTCGTTAACAGTTTTTCCTGGGCCGAACATGTCTTTTAATTTGTTCCCAAAATCGTTCAAACTTATTATGTGACAGTCTTCTACGGCGAGAAACGCGTGTCTGCGAAGCTTATTCATTAATAATTTTACCAATTGAGGCTCTTGATGCCTTGGAACCATATTTCGCTACCACTGGTACCGATTCGATCGCATCTTTTAACTTAATCGGTTGGGAGTTATCCTCGATCGCTCTGGTCTCTCGCGTTGTTATCGACGATAATGTAGGTATCTCAGTTTCGTTTGTTACCTTATTTATATACGCGTTTTCCTCTAATTTAACAATTCTTAGGTTAATACGCGAAAATTTTCATCCTACGCTTTCACTTTTTCTGACAATGTCAAGAGCGTGTCCTCATTCAGTGAGTCTCTTGCGATCGACATGTTTTCTATTTATATTTTGTCAATACTCGTAAGAACTTTAATCTTCCGTGGAGTGTATCCCACCGCTGCCACCAAAAAATTTGATCTGTATATATTGTTACGTTCTATTTATTTGCCGACGAGAAGGTAGAATTAACTGACGTTTAATGCAACTGCCAATAAGCTCCATTTTCGGCTAACCTGCTATGTGCGGGAGAGGATAAAAGTTTTTCGAAAGTAAATTTATAATATGCAATGATTTATTCAAATCTTACTCGATTTCGATATTGACAATTGACTGACAGACTGACGGATATAAAATTCTTCGGTTAACAAAATGGTAATTCTTCGATTGACAAAATGATGATTCTTCGGTTGACAAGATGATCCTTCTCCGATAGACAAAATGATAACTAACTCTTCGATAGACATTTTCTTTTTTATACGTGGAGAAATCCTCATGGACACTCTGCTGCTGCTACTTATAATCGGTGACAGCAGAGTAGTGTCGGACTTTTACCGACTAAAACTCCATGATGGTCTTCCTACGCGTGTACAGGAGTGCTCCGTGGATCTCGATCGAATTATCTTTCCGTTGCACCCCCCTCCCGCGTCCTCTTGTTCGAGCCAGTCCTAAAAGTTCTTAACTCTTAAGTTTGGCGCTAGAGGAGGCCACTGCACCTAGCGCCATCCGCCCCTCTAGTCGCGGCCCGTTGGGTCGGCAGTGAAGCGGCTCTGGGCCGCCTGACCGCCATCCCTCTCTACCGCGTTACCCTACAAGGGTAAGAGTTTTTCACTCTTTCTCTCTCTGCCCGCTCCTTTACGAGCATAACTTGCTCGTAAAAGAAGCGGACTGCCTCGTAATTCTTCGATAGACAATGGTAATTATTCGGTTGACGAACGGTAATTAATTAATATACTCGATAGACGAACGATAATAATTATCATTACTCGATAGACGAACAGTAAATATTCTCACTCGATTAACGAACGGTAAATATTCTCACTGACTTCTCTGAGTCGCTACATTTATATCTGTCGAAGATGAAAAAACGTCGGGGTCTTTCTTTTGAAAATGTTTAGCAACATCTCCAACGTTTGTTCAACTGCCGACTTTGTTTACAATTTAAATTGTCTTAATATCGTTATAAAAACATAATTAGATAAATATAAAGACATAGATAAGTTTTCGCAAAATATAGCTTTTAGCGGCTTTAACTGCCTTTCACTTCAAATACAGTAAACACGGTTTCAAATAAACGTTTTAAATTACCTTGATTTGAAAGAAATTATCAATTTAACTTTCGCGCTATGGATCGTGCAGGTCGCGGGACGCGACAATACTATATACCGTAATACGTTAAAACGTTAAAACGTAATACTATATAATGTAATATAATATAACGTGATTCAATATAACGTCATATATTATAACGTGTTATGATATAACGTAACACTATATAACGTAATACTATATGACGTAATGTAATATAACACAATACAATATAACGTTATAGTATGTAGCGTAATATAATATAACGTTATACAGGGTGGTTGGTAACTGGTGGTACAAGCGGAAAGGCGGTGATTCTACGCGAAAGGAGAAATCGAAAATATAGAATAAAAATTTTTTTTTAATTTTTTTTAATTTTTTTTTTTAATTTTTCCATCGAGACAACGATCTACAGTGAGATCCGTTATAACGAGACGTGATAAAGTGCACGCGTACCGAGCGAAAATTCAAAGTCGATTTTCTCGAAAACAAAGCCTCAAACGAAAAATTTTTATTCTATATTTTGGACTTCTGTGCCTTTGAATATCAATGTTATTTTGGATTACAATGTCTACAAACAAAAAGGCTACAAGTAGATTGTTATTGCTGTTTCTTATAGCCTTCAGCTAGAGTTAACCAAGGTTAACTTTTTTGGTAATGCCTTTGCTATAAATCTATGAACGTGCTCGCTATTATATTCTATTGTATTGTAACAGTGAAAGAGTGAGGATATGAATCAGCATATGCTATATCTGTACTTATACCTATACTTATTTCAATATATGTTTCTATTACAAATTCATCCACTCGTTCCTCCATCAGTCAATCTCAACATTTCATATAATGTAATATAATATAACCTAATACAATGTAACAGTATAACGTTTCTAAAGGCATCCTGGTGAACTTCGTAACTTTCCATGAAATAGATACATACGTAAGCATCTTCCCTGATTTTCGATAACTTTACTATTTCAAAGAACGAAAGATGAAACGTACGCTCGATCCAAATTGAATCACACTGTTTCTTAATCTCCTATGATATTTAAATTTCGCCATTTTTTGTTATTATAAAATTTCTAAAAAATCCAATTGCAAAAAAAATATGATCATACCTATTTAAGTAATATTTAAATAATTTAAAAGTAGTCAATTATTCGAAAAATGAAAATGGAGACAAATGAAAGGGAATTCAAAGGTCATAAATAGCTTCAATTCGTTTAGCTAAGATCCTGATCATAATAATCTCCATACATCTCCATAATCTCTGTTTCCTTGTAAGCCACGCGCAAAAAACAGGTTCCTTCATTCGTTTATCGTTTCGTGTTTGCCATTCAATTTCTATCCGGTTCACCAAAAATTATCATACTCGTCACAACTTTACGACATAGCTTTGTATCGAAAGTGATGCTACCAAAACACATAAGAAACAGCGACATCGTTAACTATTTATCGTTTCTCATACTACAGGTATTATCGATTACAAAATCGATGACGTAGACGTGAAACTCACTCGTCCTCCCCTCCCATCTATTCTTGAGTCCCCTAATTGTCTAACGAGGATCGATAGGTGAAAAAGGTGGGAGTTCGACGAAGGACAAGGCGGCACTCGAAGAATTACCGTACATACGATCAGTTCTCCTATCGCCGCGGTCACGGCAAACAGTACTATCGCGAGATGCTCGTGCTAACGTTAAAATCGTCGTTCATCCTATTCGCCGTGCTCTCGGTCGAAGCTCTTTCAATTAAGAGGAAAGAACCACGCGGTCCCATCCAAGAAGCGCTGCAAAATGGTCTCGCGGCACAGTACAATCGAGAAAATTGCGTCTGGAGACGCGGAAACGATAGAGATTCTTGTCCCGACCCTGATGTTCGTGTTTTCCTTTATACGTTCCATCGACCAAGACGAGAACTCGACTCTAGAGAATCCGACTGGCTGCGACAGGATTATGATCCGACCAAAGAGAACGTTCTTTTGATACACGGATACGCAGGTGCATGAATATTTTATGTTTGCTCAAATTCATTTCATTTGACGTGTTAAACTATGGAACGAGAAAAGTTGTAGTGACATTCGTTGGAGTGACTGAATTGGAATCTATCTGTTGTTTGTTGTAGCTTTACATGTATCTAAATATTAGTAATTAGATATCAAAATGAGTTTATCATGGGAACTCGAAGAAGCTTCTTTTACAGCTTGAAAAGGATAAAAGAATATTTCTGATTGGATCGCTTCATATATTTTGGTATTAGAATAAAGTTATCATGGACGTATTTGATAGCTTTTCTTAAATTTTACATAGAAGAATATTTTCTTGTCCTGATTAAAATTTGCTTCTTATTATAATTTGATACAAGAATAAAGTAATACATCGGTGCTACTGAAATCGTCTCTTAACTCCTACAATAGAAAAATATCTTAATTAAATTCTACTCGTTATCTTATCTATAACCTGATATCGGTTATTTAGAAAAACCATTCAAAACCTATAAGAAAAAATAAAATTTTTTAAATTCCTTGTTTCTCTTTTCAGGCGGTGACGACACCCTTCCCATATCCGTTCTTCGCGACGCCTACCTTCGAAACGGAAGCTACAACGTGTTCCTGGTTGACTGGGGTGCTTTGTGTGCGCCACCCTGTTACCCAGCGGCTGTAGCGAACCTTCGTCCAGTAGCACGTTGCCTCGCCGGCACTTTGACCACTTTACGGAACCTAGGTTTACCTATTTCGAGAACAACCTGCGTGGGGCACTCGTTGGGCGCGCACATCTGTGGGATCATGGCGAACTTTCTGTTGTTCAGAATGCACCGAATAATCGGTCTAGACCCAGCGAGACCTCTTCTGCGTCCTGGATATGTAAATCGTCTGGATAGTGGGGACGCAGATTTTGTCCAAGTGATTCACACAAATGCGGGATATTATGGAGAGGGTGGTCGCATGGGACACGTGGATTTCTGCGTAAACGGTGGCAAAGTGCAGCCGTACTGTGAGAACAAGCCGAATTATCAACTATGCAGCCACGTCTGGGTCGTCTGTTACATGGCGCAGAGTATCGACAACGTCGGCCAGGAGTCGATGGCTGAGCCATGCTCAAGACGATGCCCTTCCGGACCAAGAATCGCTCTCAGAGCCGGTGAATATGTGGCCATGGGCCAGCATACACCGGTCGGCACTAGGGGCTCTTTTTGCTTCACCAACAAATATCCACCCTATTGTCCTAAATATAGTAACGGACGTGGCGACGAGAGATGCTGCATACCCGAGGACAAACCTGTCACGTTTTAGTGACAAGAAAATCGTTGGAACACATAGGAAGGATAGAACATACAAGACTGTACGTAAAACGCGAAATAAGTAACGTAAACTGAAACGGAATTTTATATTAAGCAAAGAATTAATGGTAGTATTGATGATCGTTAAAGAAGTAGAGTTATTGTCTAATATTTTCTTATTTGTACAGAAGTTGATAAGCATACCAGTATTTTTTAGATAGTACGAAGCTGTTAATCTGTTAGACGATACAATTCACTCGAATCCTCAATCTTGTAGACAAAGTAATTTCTTTACTTAGAAATCTATTATCCTTTTACATGTCATTTTACCTCCCCTAAAAATAGATTATATCAAAACTAATTATTATATTGCAAAAACTAGAACCGATCTACTTAGGATTGATCCGTCTTTATTAACTTTGAATTCCATGATCATAGAAAATTCAGATTAAGAAATAATCCGATCAGTAGGTTAAAAAAAAGCTTCGCATAAAATTTTTTAATCTGTTTTTATTCAACAAACTAAACGAAAAGATAAGGAATTGCATTATAAACATCGAGTTCGGTTACAGGAAACAACATTCCACACGGCAAACCTTGTATGTAGTATTTTTAAAGAAATGGAAAGTGGTTGAACCACATATACAAGTATATGGTGTAAAAACATGTCGATTGCCTTAAATTAATTCATATCACAGGACAAGTGTAAATGGTGTCTAAATCGTACAGATACCACGTTATTTAATCGATGAAGCATACAGGTGTTTGAGGACAAGTAGCTCTTCGTACGGTATCGCGACGCGTGTAGTCTGATTCCGGAATGTGATTGCGTATTCAAACGCGGTACGTACCGTCCGGAAAAATCTTGCGTCCGTGATCTACCGACCTATCAATCCCGTTAACCGCTCCACTGAACCTCTATAAATGTATTCATGACAATGTCCAGCGAACGGACAACCGTCTTTTTTTCGATCTGTCCTCGCGGAGCGCCGGTGTGCAATCGCTTGTTCCGATGATTTGCACGTTCGAGCAACGATCAGTCGTTTCATAGCGAAAAGTTACGTTCCACTTTACTTAATACTTTAAGTACAATAGTGGAAGAGATGTGGTAGTTTCTTAAAGATATTTGTAAATCTAATTAGAAAAAAATATTTCGTTATTCGAAGATTAAGATATCTTCATTTTCTTACTACTTGGCTTTAAATCATTATTTTAAAAATTCGGATATTTGTGTTGGAATTTCGAATATAGATTTAGTTAAACTAAGGGGCCAGTTGGAAAGAATATTTATTCAAGATTTTGTCATTTACATATTTCGCCTGAAATCTTCAATTAAAAAACTGAAGTGTGAAATTGAAGATTTCATTGATCAGATCAAATGGAAGAAGAGAAAAAGTATGATGTTTAAATCAAATGGATATAATATAAGAAAAGCAATAATATAGCGATATTATAACAAAGTACAACTAAATCAGCACACGTATATAATGTTTTTTCATAGAAATTCAATGTCAGAATAATTTACACTGAACGATATTGTATAATATGTAATATAACATACGTATATAAGAAGTAAATAAAAAAACAGGACCAAACATTTCCCTATTCTTCCACAAATCAGTTGCCATAAGAAAACATACCTACTTGAAACTATGTAACATACTATATCGCTAGAAAATTTAAGAAATCTGCTGTTTTTGTACTTCTAAACTCTGACTTTTGGTCTTCATTCCGTCATCGCAATGGCTAAATGCTCGACATTCTCACGATTCGACCAATGCTCAAAAGCCTGTTGAAGTCTTTATACAATGCACAAGCAATTTCGCTGGGAAACTCGAAAGAAAGAAAAAAAAGGGCGCATTGAGAGGAGATGTATCGTGGTACGGAAGCTCGACAAATCCAGACATCGTCGAGTAGCCGACGAACCGGCGACTTGCTGGTACAAAAGTGTTTCGGGAGACATCGATACCAGAAGATGCAGGGATCCTTGGAAAGGCGACATGTAGGCGCGACACGATTCTCGACAATAAGAACTCGTGTCTCTACAGATACTTCCTCTTGAGAATAGCGGTTTCCCCGAGATTTGCCTAATCGGCTATCAAGATGTCTTTCTATCCAGAAACTTCCGCGTCTGGTCACATCAAAGAATATTGTCTTTTACAAGGTCATCTTGTTTTACACGAAATGTTCAATTTAATTCTATGAATTGTAAATAAGTGTTTTCTTCTTTTCTTCTGCGGATTTTCACGAAAGAGCTATAATATATTTAAAATAGAAATTTAGTAAAATACGATAGAATATTTATTAATGTGATTTTCACTTACAAAATAGTTGGCCGTAGTTGATTATTATATTATTATTGGTCAAAGTATTCTGTTTGAGATCGTAATATTTTTTAAAAGTTAGGAAAATAAAAGTAGGATAAAGAATGAATAATAACAAAATGTGAATGTCTTGTGTAAATGGCAATTTATTACAACTATAAGTTGAATGCACAGTAAAAAAAATCATTGATCAACCTTAAACTACGTATCTTAAGTAACGACATTATTGACAAAAATATATTGGTATTTCAACGCTCGCAGTGTACAAAATTTATAGATAAAATTACATAATATACACGGATTTAATTACATATATAAATATAGCATTTGTAATTCTAGCGAACTTCATTTGCTCCTCGCATTTGAAGCATATTGAAGGAACCATGTATATCTTTTATATCTTATAGTAATTGTATTTTATAAGGCACTAGATTGTACTTATTTACAATAGCGTGATGTTCACGATGTTAGGCACCTACTTCTAACACTTAACCTTATTCGAAGAGCGTAGATCTTGAATTATACTGATGTTCGAAAAAATTCATCTAATTTTGTATCGTAAAGACTTCCTTGTTTGTTTATTCTTTATAAAAAAAAATTCATTTAATCGATGTATCACAAGCACAAGGCAATCTTTAGCGTCAAAAATTTATTTAAAATATCTTTGGTCCTTTATCAACAATTTAACGAGAATATACAAATAAATGGAAATTTAAGTATACCTTACTATTTACATCTCAGAAAGACATTATAATTTTTTTAGCAATCTATATATCTATCAGAAACGTAGATCTTTTCTATATCTTCATGGAATTCCAAATTCGGATCCGATATTATACCTAATGAAATTACACAACTTGGAATTTTCCTCTCCATATTGGAGTTTCTACATTTCTACATTTAACAAAATCTTTGGTTCATCGTCCATGTTTCGAATGGATAATCCTCTATCATCTTGTTTCACACAACCAAAAAATTATTGTACGCACCGAACAAATCAGTAATTTCATTCCTAATGATATTTCGAAAATTGCTCCATCGATTGATAGGGCAATTTCGCAAAATCTGAATGCACCGACAAAGATGGGTAAAACAGTCGAAGATAATACGCGGGAAAATTTAAACCGTTGAGTCTAGGCGACGAACATGAGGACGACGTGGTCACCATAGAAGACGAGTATTGCGGGGAAGAATCGACCCATGGTCTGTGCAGTCTTGGCTGTGTATCGCGATCGACATTTCTAAGTGGTGAATTTCGATGAATAGTTGGGGGAAGAGGTGGACTTATTCCTCCGCAGCTACTAGCACCGCTGTCATCTAAACTTCCTGTCTCACTGGAGGCTGTTTTTGGTCTCTGATTGGCGATATCCGGATGATTCAATGGTTTATTTGACTCCGATTCTAAAGACATATTCTCATCGTCGTCATCCAGGCGATTCAACCTTTCTGCCTCCGACTGGAATTTCCTCTTGCAACGTGATTGACCACAGTCTCGAAATCCCTTCGCGAAGGGATTGTTGTTGATTTTTAATTTTGTGATGTTTTCGTTCTAAAAACAGAAAGGTACAAAAAGGTTTCTAGAAAAATTACATGAGATCGATATACGCAGGTATGTATATACATACGATCTTATATAAAATTATTGAAATTACTGTGCATTGGAATTATAAATAAGTTTATTTGAATATTTTACTTGATAGGCGGTTACAGCGATGAACTGTGTTTCATTGAACTTGAACGCTGATGCTGGATGAGAGTACAGATCGCTCAATCTAGTTGCGTCATCGGAACGAATTATCCATATCCGTGGAATATACTTGTGCATGGATGTCAGAACAACCTGAAAACAAGAATATACTTACTCAACAAATTGTGTTTCAATTGTTTAAAAATCTAGCAACATAGAAATGATATTGTATTGTTTATTAATTCAAAATAAATGACACATCGTTTATTCGATACACTCGATACATTCTGCGATTATTGTATAGCAAGAACAACGCAAACGCTAGTGGAGATTCCCGCTTTTTTTTTGTCGTAAAGAAGAAGGGATTCCCTTCATTCGACCAGTTTACAGCGGAGAGAATTTTATTAAATTCGTAATTAGTTTGAAGAATCGGCTAAAAGGGCGCCGCTTTGTCGAGATAAGTTGGCGCCTTGCTAAGGATGCCGACGACGGTGGGGACAGACGCGATTCTTGAAAACCAGACTGGCCCTTCAACCTTCTCGGAATCACACGCACTCGACCTATCCATGAACCACAAAGCTGCATAATAGCACTTCGATTACTCTAGCGTTACTTCATTGTATCTCCCTAATTCTATTATCATAGCTCCTTCGTTTCTTAATTTCCAAGCTACACCGATCACTGGATTTAACCTATTCACCTTCTTCCAATACAAAATTCTTTGCAATGAAGTAAAGTTTAAAATAATTTTAACAAAATAAAATATCTCCATCTGTTAACATTATAACATTAAACAATGTAACATATATTTTTTAAATTTTTACAAAAAAAAACCTCCATGCTGCATACAATCAGAGTATCAAATGCGAAAAGCGAAATGACAGAAAAATATTAATGAATTCATGACGGAATCTTGAAAAACTGGCCGTTCGTCAAAGAAAATCCGCGTGCAAGAGAAACCTCTTCGTTTTAATAATCGCTCCTCAGGTACTGAAAGCAACGCAGATCCGCAGAAATAATTTCTGGGATATTGGTGAAAAATTGAAAGAAATGACAAGGGGCGCCATGGATATGCCAGCTGCTAAGATTCGTTCTGTTGAGGCATAAACAAACCCACTCGTCGGGAGAAAGGGAGGTATATCGATTACAGGGTGTCGTGGAGCGTGTTAATCTTCGTTCTTCACGGACAACGACCGAAACCAACGTACCCAGCACCATTTTGAGTAGCTTAAATCTCTAGAAAGTAGGTGCACGCAGCGTCTTTCTTTTTCCCTTCGAGATTCTAATCCCAATCCTAGCTTCCGTGCGGAACCTAGTCAGGAACCTAGTTTGATCACCTTACCTGGTTAACAGAGACCCCTGTTATTTAGCTGATCTAATGCATTAGGAAAGGGATATGATTTGACTCAGGTCGAAGAAGAAAAAGGTGGACGATGTACATTTGCCTGGTAGGTCTGTGGAATGTTAATATTTTGTATCGATAGAAAGATTTGACAGAGTAAACGAAGTGAGAATAAAAAGAGAAATTTGAAATATTTGAAGTGCAAGTATTAGCAATAAAATATCGCAACGAAAAAGATAACTGAGGAAAGATACATGATAGAATAATATTAATATATTTCTTCTTTTGTTCTTTATAAATACATATAAAGAATAGCAGAAATATTGTCGCGTGTTGTTAAAGAGAAATAAATATCGAAAGAACGATCCGTGGAGAAAAAGTTAGGAGCTAATTGACGGTAAACGAAGTATCGTTTGGAATTCTTTAACTGGAGGTTGCCTTTTTTTCCAGTGGGCCCTAATCGGAAGTGAAACGAGTAGCTAAGAGGGTGGATCCGTGTGTGGCGACCTCCCGCATGCGGTTCGAGCAACGAGGCAAGCCGTAGGCAAAAGTCGAAACCAGAGACACGGAAAGAAAGAAAAAGAAGAAATATTTAAGGACACGCTGGCCTGTCTAAACACGGGACATCTAGATAAATGGAATGCCGCTACCATTCGGTTTCCTTTCCCGGACTTCCGTCAAGCCTTTTCTCAAAAGACATTCTTTTTAATCAAAAAGCAAAGAGTCGGAGAATATATTAACACATCTAATAATTAATTTCTCTGACTTCTAGTCAACAAATATTTTTGAAATCAATTACATAATGAAAGAATTCATATTCATTTCTCACAAATATTTAGATACTATTTAAAGTTTCGTTTAATTATAATAAATCGTTATAATTAATAGATAAAAATGGTACTCACATTATTCCTGGGATCAACAGCGTTGTTAGTCAGCTTTAGTTTGTCGAACTTAAGCGAATGCTGCATCCAGTGCGTGCCGGTTGCCGGACTATCCGGATGCAAGTAAATTCTTCGATCGATTCGTGGTTGAGGTTCGGCTGGACCAGCCGACGTCCATCCTCTTGCATTCCCACAAGTTTTCTCCAATCCGCCACCGCTGCCGACGTACTTGTGCCGACGATCGGACGCCGGCTCCACTTCGAGAAGAACGCAATAACGAGCACGAGGCTCTAATCCCGTAATTGCCAGCTGAATCGACGGGAACATTCGCCTGTAACGAAACCACAAAGGATTCGCTTTAATAATTTTGTCTAACGAATTTGAATTTCTCAAAAAATTATCGTTCATTAAAAAAACTATTAACCCTTTGCACTCGAGGAATTTTTCGGCCGGGCGTAGCAGCTATTCCGGATGATTTAGCGTATACGTGACGCGTGTCTTACAGCTAGTGTAAAATGATTTCATATACAAATTAACTTACAAAAACATTATATTCTAATAATTTATCTATATTTACATCTTTGAAAATATGATTTTGTAATATTAATTTCTGTATTTTTTTGTATGATAACTTATAAATCATTCACCAAGATGCATTCTTGATATAATTAATCTCATTTTTCAACAGTTCAAAATCAAGTTCATCTTCATTTGAGCCAATTTCACTTCCGAAAACCACTTTTTTAAGGTTTCTAAACTATAATACTTTTGCCATGATCGTCGAATCCGAACTAACGTTGGAGACGTTGTTTCAATACCATAGTTGAACCATAGTTTCGGAGGGATATGGGATTAAATATTTTATTTCCATTTTAAAATCTAATACTTTACACTTCCTAACAAAGAACACAAAGAGCTAAGGAACCAATTTACGAACCAATATTGCACTCTCATCAATTGGAGATGTCGAAATCTAGCATAAACAGGGACTATCGCCTCTCGCTCGCCACTGGAGTTACAGCACGGAAAGTGACTGAAAGTTGCCTCTCGAGTACAAAGGGTTAAGAATTAGAATGACGAAGGATTATTAATTAAATGTAAATAAGCGTATAAATCCAACTTATTATCAACCTAAATAACCCACGTCGTGACATTGTCATTCAAAAAGCACATTAAGATTCACTCACATTTCGGACATCCCCTAAATGAACTCCAAATAAAAAACCGGGACTTCGAACTAAATAGTAGCCGTTGTTTCATCGGCACCATAAGTGCTTTGGGAGGCATGGAGTTTAACTTTTCAACGTTGTTCACGATAAGTCAAGTAAGCTTTTTGCACGCAGGTAACATAAGTAAACCACAGGAGAACGAAGGGACAGAATATTTTCGATCATTAACGTGCCGACGACGAGTGGGCGTCGCCGAACCAACTACCGAGCTGCTCTTACTTCCTGCGACTTTTTAAAACATCACGACCACTATCTTTCGATCCCAACTGCAAGTTTTCTCCCTCGTGTAAACATTTCAAACTAGCGGATAATCCCGTGAGTAAACCACCGAAACTAAATCTGCGGTGATTCGGACCGTTTGCATACCTAATTGCAGTTTTTGAGTCGTTCCTTTGTTCGCACATTTCTTTTATTCACTTCTACCGAAGTTTATGATTGTATGATTTTATGTTAAATACGATTTTATTATTTCTCTTCCATTTTCTCTACAAAATTATCAAAGAAATTTAACAATTTTTTAACTACCTTTAGCAGTCAATATTGCGCAGGTAAACAAAAATATGTTAAGGCAAAAGTATGTTGTGAAAGGTTCATTTTAACCTTCGATTACAATGGTACTTCACTGTTTAGTACTTCAAAGTTAAAGCTGCGGGAGATACGTATCTGAACTAATGGACACAATTAGCAGTGGAAAATTCAACTTGTACCCATTTTCGAAATTACTATTTGATCCTTTACATTTGTGACATATTTAAAGACTTAAAAGAAAGATCGTATAAAAACGTATCCTCCTTATGAGTCTAAGTCAGAGAACAAAGATAGCGAGCAATACAAAACTATAAAGACAATGCATAATTATAATAACAGAATCCCAATGAATCATCTCATTGGTATTTCCAATTTTCTATCACTAAATTTATTATTATTAAACAATTATTCATCGATTGATTTCAAGTTGAAATGATATATTCTCAAGATCGACGCCATGCTCAGTGTCGTTGAATCCACTAAAAGTGGCGCCCTTATAAGTGGAGGATTACACCGTCGCGACGTCTGCTGGAAGACCCGTGCGCCAATGATTCGAACGTCTGGTCCTTTTAAAAAGCCTCTCGACATTATCGAACAACCAGATAATGCTGTTAATAGCGCGATACAACAACGAGTGCAGAACGGTAGCACGCGCCCCGCTTTTCTTTCATCTCGTAGATTAGATGAATCAAAAGTCACGTGGTACAATTTGAACTTCGTTAGACTTTATAGCCGAACGGCAGCTCGAATTATAAATATACCTTCACCTACGTTATCGATTCAGTTTCTTTAAATCGTGCAACTTTGATAAAAATATGAGAAGGGCTTTAAAAAATAAGAGCAGAGATTTCTTTCGTTCACTTAATATTGTATTATAAGCATGCTTTGGTTATTTTATATACATTTTTAAATTTCATAGATTTAAATACATAAAATACTCAAAGGATATTCGCTACAACGTTCAGTGGGACAAACAAATCTCTACTGAACTCCTATTCTTTAATTCACAAAAATGTAAACATTCGCGATGTCCTACTTAGAAATTGGCACGAATTTTCCAAAAAATCCAATATACTTTTCCTCAATATCATACATAAGACGTTTCTTTAGCATTAATTTCGGTCAGCTTTTCTTTTAGCCCCGGCGACTACCATAAACTCGTAAGCCCATAAAGATGCTCGTAGCGGATCAGTAACAGGCGAATCACAGCAAAACGTGAAATTAATTATCTCCGCTTTAGAAGAACAGACTCTTGTTGCAAGGGAAAAAGAGAAGGATAGGAAGAAGTAGAGAAAACGAGCCGAACCTCGGGATTGCTTCTGGAACGCACGTTTTCTCCGTGAACCTATTCATCGGTTTTGACGCAAGGACGCTAACAGCAAGAGGTCAAGGTGGTAGTCAGAAGAAGAGGAGGATAACCGATCGTGGAGAACAAAACGAATCGAAGACCGCTAGAAGGGAACGAAGAGAACAAACGAGTCGATCGTGTCACGGAATACTGATTGGTGCATATGAGGCCTGTAACGGAGTGCACGTGGTTGGCACGTGGTGTTCTCGCTAAGCAAGAATCGTAGCTACGGACCGGAAGGCACGGATATGAGGACGGACAAACACCTTTGTAACTATTGTAGAATCCCGACCGCCCACGGATCGTCTTGTGACCAGTCATTTCTTTTATCATGTTTCTCCATGGAGTACTGCTTTTTGCGATAGAAGACAAAATCAAAGATACGAATTTTTAAACAACACCCCTGCTTCGATTAAGGCAAGATATTTTTATTCGTCACGAAGGATGTACAATAAAACTTCATTTATTTAAGCCTGTCAAGGAACGAAAGTTGATGTATAAGAGATTACTAATTCTTCTTATTGTAGAACTCGAATAGTTCACATTAAAATTCGGATAAGAATTCATATTCATAAATGTTGTTTCAAAATTAGAAATTTGAATCCGTTACACTTTTAAAGGATTAATAGTTGGTCTATACAAAATAGCAATAGGATAGACAGAAAAATTGGTTACAGAATTTTAATAAAAAAATTTCTCCAAATAATCTTCGACGTCAAAGTTATTAGCTAAAACTTTAAAATGAATTTCGTACGCATACACAAGCCGAGAAAAGCTTATTTGCATTTCGTAACATATAGGTATTCCAGATGACCTGATGTTACGAAATATTTGAAGAATCTTGTCACATTCACATCACGTTGGCGTTTCCCTCCCCTTTCATTTCCGCGTTCACGAAACGAAGCCATCTGGCTGACATCAGCGAAATATCTAGCACGAGAGACAACGCAATATTCCCAGTAATCTTATCATAGATACGCCTGAGTATCTGAAAAGGAGTGACTGGTAGCTCGATCATTTCCGCCATAGAACGGCCGGAAGTGTGATTCGTCCTACATCCGTCCGGTTTATACGACTTTTCTCGCAAAATCTACCTTCGTAGAACGATTTGGAGATCGGTGTCATTGATAAATATGGACACGTCGTCACGACCTTACTTTTACTACCTTTCCTGACTACCTTCCGTGAAACTAATCGGCCTGTCGTCGCTTAGAAGCGTTCCTCCTTAAAAGCGTCCACTTCCCTATTGTAACCGATACTATGCGTATAGTATGAAAACTGCATTCGAACAATTTGACTCATCGTGAAAACTCTGAGATCTTATCAAGACTGAATCTGATAAAATCTCAAAGTATAGAAGTCTAGATTTTTAATTTCAGACAAGTTTTTATCTATATAAGAATACTGAATGTTTTTTTATTAGTGCGTGATAGTCCTTTTATCTCTCGACAAAGCAGACAAAAGAAAAATCAAACGTTAATCATAGACGGAAAGTTGAAATAAAAGCATTTTCAAATCCCTAAACAGCATACGGCTTACAAAGGGAAGTAAAAACCAACAAGAAAATGTTTGTTAGTAAGTGGAAACTGTGATGACCATGGAAACAATCGGAGGATAGGTCACATTTTTTCAGGTGGAGACGGTAAAGGTTTCGACAGCGACGGAGGGTGTGGTCACATGGCGCCTGACGGGCCATTTCAACCCCAATGGAATCCAAGGTAAAAAGTCTCAGTAATATATGTCAAGAAAAGAAAAAAATATTGTTATATCCTCATTTCCACTTTCGAATAATTATTAATTTTTACCATATTTATACGAATATTTGGTACGCTAATATTAAATTATTAAACGTATAATTATTGAAAATCATAGTCTGTACACTCACCGGCCCCCCTTCGTAATTACCATCTCTGTGGTCTCGGCATGGAATTGCTGCCACAATTGCCGATTTTGCAATTCAATCTTCACTTCCGAAGGTAGAGGAGGTCCTCCACCTAAACACGGCAACGTCCACATGTTTGGATTTGGTATATCCTCTGAAAGACATCCACATAAAGCTTTTATTAATTTATTGAATTCAGTCGGAATTTATCAATCTTCTTAGATCTTGATTTCCCTTTCCATTTTCTCAACCCTCGTTTCTTAAATAAATTATACTAAACTTTTGGTACATTTTTCATAACGTATATCTATGAGTATCTTCATAATTCAGACATCGTCGATCAAAAATAAAATTAACAACAAATTCAGACTACCTCTACCGTAAATCGGCAAGAATCGGGTCCTTCAGGGTTCGTCGGCTTTCTCAACCAGAATTCCCATGAATCTACGGGACCATGACTCTCGTAAGAGACAAAAAAAACAAATAACCAAAGCAACATCATTACGGACAGACCAAAAAGAAGGACGATATTTTCGTAGTAAAAAACGCGAAACGAACCGTTCACGCAAAAAGAAGGGGCGGAAAGGAACAAAAAAAAAAAGGAAAACAGTAGAATCTTCAACAAAATCATTATCCTTGCAATCTTTTCCACCTAGATACTGGACCAACGAGAGAGGGACAAGAAATTGCGCGGATGAGGTAACTCGAATGCCAGGAAGAACACCTTTTCCAAGTGGATCTATAGAAGCGTCGTCGCCTGGCCGCATGAGCGATTCACCCTGCACTTGTCTCGCGGTTCTGCGGTCGAGGCATTAGACCCGGCCAGGATAATTGCGGGCATCGGCTCATCTTCTTTCTCTTCCTACTGAGAGGACATCGGTACCGAGCCGTTGTATAGCACAGATAACGATTGTCCGCTCGACCGAAAGTCGGCGCCTTTCATCTTGGACCCTAGAGGAACTCCCGCGGATCTGTCGCCTCCGCGGATAACTTGATGCGTATTATACACACCCGCTTCACACAAGGTATTCGTCCCCGTTTCTCGATACGTGAGAAACAACGAAATTGAAGAATTCGCGATTATATACGAAGGTGAACGATGGAGATCGAGATGTTTAAGCGGTTCGCGACTGCATTCCGCGCGACTTTAATTGGATGAATTGGAGAGATTGACATAGGAGGTCGGTCTCGAGATTGGATGGGGGCAAGAGAAAGAATTTTTTGAATTTACGGTGAGGATTACTTTTGACGTCGGAATTGGTTTTTGATCGTTAGTATTGTTGTGAGAATGTCCGCAGACATTAATGTGTGGAATGAATATCTTTTTTATTTACTCTGATTACAACATCGACGTTAAAATAAGATTTCGGCGATAACATAAATGGAGAGACTTTTCGGGGAATGATTAACGAAAATATCAGAAATAATCGGTCAAAAATGACAACCAGAATTTGTTGGCTTTACATACAACTCATAAAAGTTAGAAAAAGATCAAACAAGATATACAAACATTACAATACAAATAGGATTGTGAGATGATACTCTTTTTACAATTCGCAGTATCAAACGGTACTGAAGATTATATTCTTAAAAAGTACAGTGATAAAAGTTTAATCATTCTCAAAGAGGTACATACATAACTACTACATAATAAAGATTCGATCAACATCAAATGTCAAATTTTAATACGAAATTTCTAATATCGAAACAAAATTGATACAGTTAGAAATATCTATATCAACCTGCATTTGTCGCAACGTAAAATTATGAAAATAAAAATATTTTCGCTAACCTGATCTATGTCGTCGAAGAGCTAGCTGCTGTTGACGGAAGAGCATCTGTTGATGTTGTATCAGTTGTAGCTGCAATTCCATTGGCATAGTTATCATCGAATTCATTTTTCGATCGATGAAAATATATCATTTAACCGCACGATGTCACCAAAACACAACAACTCGTACAAATATCTATTCGAGCCAAGTCCTCCGCGTTGAAGCTTAGCAACGACTGAAGATGCGTTTCGGAATTGCACACGACTCCGTTGCAGCAATCCATCACTGCATTCGACGGTTCCCTCTGCCATTGGTCAGTGTTCTTTTCCCACCACAAGAGTGCCGCGCCCACGCTGATCCCATTGGTCGATGCAATTCCAACTTGGCTACAACTTGACTGCGAAACATATCTATACATATACAACCACAATACAATCGTGTGTTAGATTAGTGAATCGAAATGAACGTCAAATATAACGTACACAAAATGAGATTTAATATAAAGAATTGTACAAAAATTGATTTTCCAAGTGAGGGTTTAGAACCATAAAACGAAAAAGTATCTAAACTCACTTAAATTAAAATTTCTCTCGTGTAGATGTTTCCATATGAATCTTTTTCACTGTTTGATTGAACTATACTTGAAATAGATTGTCCTTTTTAAAATGTAGATCCGATCCTTTTTTACCTATTAAGTTATACGGATGCCAAAATGATCAATTTCATATTCAATAAAATTTCATAATTTTAGTAGCAGGATATAATTAGTGTTTAATCATTCTAAATGTTTATATCCAATATAGATCAGTTTGACTTCTGTTGTGTGACTCGATTAATCTACATAGATATATCGGCGTATTAATTATACAATAAGTAATAAACAAATAACGCAAAAATTTCCTTATTACTCAAGTCGCACCATCATCGAAGAAGGTTTTTTGCATTTTACGATAAAAAAAATAAATATAATCAATCGATTCTGTTCAGGAAGCATTTAAGATTCCCGAGAGAAAAAAATCATACGGCATGCGCGAGTTCGCGTGAGATCGCGCGTCGGATTTACGCGGTCGATCGGCGCATTTGAAACTTCCGAGTGAATCGCTGTGTTAGCACACGATCGCATTAAGGAACGATGCACGCCCGAGTCGTTAGGTACAAGAGAACGGAGGAATCGTCACCATAAATTACGGAATCCGGGCGAGCAGACGGCCGTTAATAGTTTGTTCTCGAGTCTCGGCGACGAGACGTAGTGAGAAGATAAAATCAAGAATCCGTCCGCGGTGCGTCGGCGGTCAAAGAGGAACGGAACGAAACGGAGAGCCGCGAGATACAAATCTACGCTTTTCTCGCTCCCTTATATGCCCTTTTTCTCCTCCACCACCGCTCTTGCCTCTGTCGTCGCTTTGCTTTTTTTCTTTACAGCATAGAAAGCGTCCCCTCACCGCCTACGACGCCGGTCATCGCACCATTGTAGTGGGTTCCGGATTGTGGATTAACTGTAAGCGATACCCACAACAAAACGCGCGCGCTTTCACCTGACAGCTCCGGCTACCTGTAGTCCTCCTATTTTATGACAGTATTGTAATGTCTCTCGATCGTGTCATCGTAACCGCTTCGAGTATCACCGAGTTCGAACTCCAACTTGTCAGATTCCTGGGAACGCTTACTATCGGTGGATATAAATTAACATATTTTCTTCGTCTTTACTCTCTTGCTTCTTTTTCAATGAAATCGAAAGTCTAACTCATATTATGTAATTGATTATACTTGGTGATTGCATGTAACAGGATTAAATTCTGGTCCTCTAAACTGGAAGGTCAACAAATGATGTCATTCGATATTTTATTATTTCTCCTCTTATTAATTTCTTTTTTTATTTGAATTTAAGAAGAACTTTTAGATGAGTGCTTTGAAGTTTCAGGGAAATTTCAGCAGGAAATTTCCAAAAGGGTACTCCAAACTTTAACTGTATATAATATTTAAAATAGGGAAAAAATTCTTAATAAAGAAAGCCAGAGAATACTTCGGTAAAGAGATGCAGCTGTTTTCGAAAAGGGACAGAAATTCGTTCTGCTGGGAACTACAGTTTATCTAACAACGAAATGTTTTCTTGCAAACCAACAGATGCTACAAGTTTTCCTTTAAAAGATAAACGCGAAATTTATTTAACATTTTCCTTCCACAAAACAATGCTCGTATATTTATACGATACTTGATATTCCTTGAATATAAAATATTAAAATATTTAATCTATTAGAATGTACTTCATAATTATATGTATATCGATCTTAACTGATGCTCACCATCTGGGGAATTAAGTAAACGATAGTATTACTATCACCATGAGAAATACTGTAATCTCTATTCAGTAATAAAGTTTCGCGCCTGCTAGCAGATCAGTTTCAAGTTTCGTCAGCAGGCGGTCTCTGAGAATTTTACGTCCTTTCGGTATTCAACCGTTTTCTCTTCGGTGATTAGGTAGACTTAACGCTCTATTCATCGTTTTCCTTTTAATCCTAAATACCTAATTAGGCTCAATCGTCACTATCCTAGAAGGAATTTATATTCCTAAAAAGAAATTTGATAAATAAAAGCAAGAAACACATGTTCATCCAGATTGAAAATATAAATATGACGTTAAAATAATAATAAAGCATTTTTATATTCTTTTAGAAAATTCAAGTATACAAATTGTAATAAATTCTCATAGGTCTCTATTTCGATCAATTAGCTTCTTATAATTCATCGTTATTTTTTATAAATATTTTCATAAATATTTCACGTAAATCTACGGAAACCTGTAATCTGGAGAGGATTTAAGTGCTAGAAGCTTGGAACGGAGGAAAGAGGTACAACTAAGCACGGGAAAGTGTGTATGGAGAAGCCGACAAATAGGTTTTACGGCTCACTTCCTGTCCGTCGCACGCGACAGTTATGCGCCCCATAATAAGACGGTGGTTACTTTCTGAGACAGTTTCAATTACAAGCGAAAAAGTAAAATCGTAATTCACGTCCCGCTGATGCCGCATGTTTCTCTTTCATAATTTACAAAAAATACTTAAAATATAAAAATATAAATAATATCCTCATGAAGCGTGTTTTACGATGTTCATACAATTAGAGAGACATTAATATGAAATTACTTCTTAAAATTTAAATTTATATTGAATTTGATTTGAATTGAATTTAAGTCTAAATTCCTTTGATTCACAAATACATAGATTACTTAATCATTATATTAACAAGTAAGAAATAATTTTAACATTGAAACGGTTAAGCTTATTCCTTCAGACTACTAGATTTATAGAGCTTTTTAACATCACGTTGAAATATTTTTCGTCTAAGATTTTCTACTGCAGAAACCTTTGGAGGGAGAGATAAACAGAAGGAAGAAGAGTAAGTAGACTCTCTATCTTATGGCGTTAAAGGACGAAAACGAGAACCTTCGTTCTGGAGTGGCCACTTTGCTGCGAATGTTTGTGAACTCGAACGGAAGTCTTGTTCGATCATCTGACAAACTATTCACTTATTTATTTGTTACCACCAAATCCTTGACCAAAATCACAAGTGTCGCAGAACATGTTCCGACGCTAGGGAAAAGTTTCAAACTAAACAATTCTTCAAACATATACAGGATGGTTGGTAACTGATGGTACAAGCGGAAAGGGGATGATTCTACGCGAAAAAAGAAGTCGAAAATATAGAATAACAATTTTTCGTTTGAGGCTTTGTTTTCAAGAAAATCGACTTTGAATTTTCGCTTTATCACGTCTCGTTATAACGGATCTCACTGTAGATTGTTGTCTCGATGGAAAAATTAAAAAAAAAAATTAAAAAAATTTTTATTCTATATTTTCAACTTCTTTTTTCTCGTAGAATCACCCCCCTTCCGCTTGTACCACCAGTCACCAACCACCCTGTATAAATCTTATCTTCAAGGAGGAAAGAGAGACACACGACATCGAACATGTGTTTCGCAAAAATCTCCGAATCACCAAATTTCAAATCACCACATATCAAATAAACTTTCAGATAAGTTATACCTGTTAGTAGAAACAGTTAGAAGCTATTGTTATTTCAGGACAGTTGAGAATAAACACATATGAGACAAGAATTTTCTGCTCCTCGATATACAACAAGATAACATGACACGTTGTAGATGTTGCGTAGAACGCGACGAAACATCTGTGCCTCTTCGCTTACAACCGATATAATTTTATCTCAGTTTTTCTTATATAAAGTTAATCTTTTGTAACATTTTTAGTAATCAGTTACTTAATGTAAACGCGAACCTTGGTATTTGTTCTTTCAAACTTATTTGAAAAGTGAACCCTGTAAAGGTAGCAAACGAAAATCCTCCAAAGTAATTTTACTTGTAATTGTCTGCGAAATCATTAAAAACTTTTCGTGGGCAATACGCCAGTATGAACGCGAGGAAAGTTAATTTCTGAACCATCGCGAAGAGGACATAAAGTGGCGTTTCCGGATGGATTTTCGCGCGTGGGCACCGGCACGCTTTGAAGACTCGCGTCTGTGCGCTTCCTCCTTACATCTTCGCGCGTTCTTTTCGCGTTAGCCAACTGCGATTCGCACGTCCGACTAGCGTGAAGTTTCGTCATCGCGTTAAAATAATTCGTTAAACAAAAATGTCTTGAGTTTGAAATTACTTCAGTACTATCGTGTTTAATATTAAATAAACATATATAGAGGTAAAAAGTTTTTTTTTAGAAGGCAAGAAAAAAAGGGTTTAAAGTAGGAAAAATTTAAATTAGGGAGCTATTTAAAATTTTTAACACAACTTTTAAATATCTTTCTTCAAATTTTATTTGTATTTATACATTCGTTATCCAATTTATCTTAAAAGAGTCGTACACAAACTATCAATCGCTGTTTACAACATCCTATGATACTATATTGTAATGTGATAAAGTATCTTGCAATTGACTCGTACCGTGAGTGCATACAATTCAGATGTTATTTCCAATAACTTCTTCAGTGAATCAGTAAAAACAGCTGATCGAAATGTGATAAGCATAATTTGCGTTACACAATTTAAATATTTTGTATACATTCATTGTTATCTTACCTATGCTTGCCGTGGGAAGAAAATGATTTTATAAAGAAGTTTCACCTGTCGCGCTTACCAAAAACTGTCACTGAAAGAGTTCGCAAAGAGCAATGTTGATTATAGTATGAAATCGAAATAAAACGACCATTTTAAATTTGTGAGCGACTGAGATTCGATCGATTTCTTCTTTAAGTAATCACAGCATTATTATATTCGCGATCTCACAAAGCATTTTGATGTAGCACATTAAGAATGATCATTTGCAACTGTAATAAATTAAACGTTAATACGAATACTTTTTTTAGCATTACGCAAATAAAAACTATATCACATAACGTAAAGGACTACTTTGCGTAAGTAGGTACATAGGTGTATATATATATGTGTATGTGTATGTATATAGAAATCTCTGATGAACAGATACTTTTGAAATCGTTGATCCATTGGTCAAATCTTAATTCATTGTCTACCAAATCGTCATTTATAAATGTATGTCGTATCAAAGTCCGTCATCTTCTAGATTTCCATTCATAATTTTACCGGCTAACTATTACATGATGGGAGTTTTTCACGCTGATTAAGAAAAATCGAAAGAGGAAACTGAAAACTGGTTTCGTTAAGTTTTCAGTCTTAATGCTATCACTCTGTACAAGTATAAATAAATATTCACGTGAGCACGCACACACAGGACATGTATAAGATACATAAGTACGTACAATAATAAGTATGTACAATATTTGATGTATTAATGCGGAAGTTCACAATTGTAGTAGACTATGTTCATTTCAACTAACTTTGGGAGAACCAACTTGAAAGTATCGAATAACAAACAATCAAAGGATCTTCAATGATTTCAATCGAATTACCCTGAACATGATATTTTATGATATTATAAAACTACATCACTTAGTCTAATGTTAAGAATTATATACAACACATCTCGAATATTTTTACTCAAATCAGTCGAGGATGAAAGCAAATTGAACAAACACGAATATTTATAATTGTTCCCCAACTTAAATAAAGTTATGTAAAGTAAATAATTAATAATGGCACAAACTTGAAACTATGCTCAACGATACCCGAATAACTTTAATTCAAACTAGAAATAAAAAATTGTGGGAGAAGTCCACTTTGACTGTGAAATTATTGTATATAATATATATAATATATATATATGTACCTACATCTATAACCTAATTACTAAATCTCACTAAATATATTGGTTCGTAATGAAAATCACAACATTGCTTTATTGTTACAGACAAGGATAATGATTTACCATTTCCATGATAGTCATTAAAAAACGATAATCAATCATACTATAAATATTTAGAATTAACATTAAAAGATTCAATTCTGAAAATCAAGAGTGTATAATCCTTGCCAGTAACGTGTCCTTACAATGATGAAATCCTGCGAGTCGATATCCGAAAAGTCTACTAAAACACAATATGGAAATTAGATATTACGATAATTAAAATTTAACAGCAATAGCATTACAAAAATGTAGTTTGTACACATAACTTTTTATGTACAATGAAAATACATACATACGACAATTTAACATTTAATCTTTATGTTTTTGTACAAATAAACCTCCTTCGATAAAAAGCAGTATTTATATGAAATTTTCTGCAATTTCTTGTAATTTCTAAAAAAAATTAAGTTATGTAATTAATATAGGATGAACACTATAGATTTATGAAAATTATGAAAATTTAAGATATGTACTGATTTGAATTATATATTACTGGCATTCAGTTGCATACGTAAACTGAAAGAAATACACGTAAAAAAATTTTTTTTAACAATTTTCTTCTAATTTGAGCGTATATTTTTACGCGTAATAACAATCTCTTGAAATAATACAGTCAAAACCTGTCTTAAATATTATTAACATAAAAAATAAAAACTTTTAAGGCTTTCTTCACGCTCGTTATTTTTTTATATTATAACAATTATTGTACTATTTATAACAATAAAAAAATATTTACTATTCAATACAGATTAATCAACGAATAAAACTAAAGATATATTAAAATAGAAATTTTTATACACAATAATTTTATACACAATCTCTATTAAAGTTAATATAAAGATATGACATCAATATAAAAAACATTATAAATACTGCCGAGAATTCCTACATATTTTATAAAAGTACCCTTTTCATATTATTTAATGCTAACACATATTTCAAAATTTAAATTTACAAGTAAAATTCTATGATAAAGCATGCACAACAAAATTTTGTTGTGAAAACAGTATTTAAAGAACTGAAATACTTTGGTGCTTCTTTATGTATGCAAATGAAAGCTAACATAAAAGAAGATCTGAGTAAAGTTAATTTTATAGCAAAATATTCCTCTGAAAATTTACAAAGTACGATTACAGCAAATATGCAAAGGGTTTATTATAGCATCTCTCTGATGTTTTACTTTACATTTTAAGGGATACTTGATAATATTGATATACATCATACGAATTTTGAATAATTTATAATATGGTTTTTGTAATTTGTTTAATCAAGCAAGTAGCAATATATATATTATTAGTGTGCATACTTCTCAATATTATAATTTACATGAATCTAAATTATTGATACAATCTCATATATTTCAAATACTTTGAAAAAGTTGTAAGACATAATTGAATTAGGAAAATGATTGTAACTTTTTTATTTTGGCAAACTGTTATTCATGATTGCAAAAATTAGCACTTTAAGCACATGCAGTAATTTATTATTACTTAATATTGTACAATCATTTTCTGTGCCAACTTTAATCCATAAAAATGAACCACTCTAAAGGCTATAAACAGAAGCAATTAAACTGAATTATGAATTGGTTTGACTAGATTAAAAAAAAATGGGAAAACAAGAAGAAAAAACGATTAAGTTTTCATTCAAAGAAGATTCCACTTATGTCAAATATCTAATAATATATATATAATATACAATATATTAATTAATAATATATAATATATTTACCAATTTTTCTCCTATTCATCCTATTAATAGCCAACAAACATAAAAAAATAAGACACTGTTTGGGATTTACCATTTTAAAACATCACAAGTTTGCTGCAAAAGCAATTAAAATAATGAATAATAAGAAAAAGTATAACTTAACTTCGTAAATATTTTCATTACATTTAAAACAAAGTACTTCATTGGTAGTTTCATTTATAATTTTTCTATTCTTCAATAATATTAATTTTTATAATTGGATGTTTAATAATTATCTTTTTCCAGTAAATAATGACTCTATAATTAGATATTTATCATATGTTAAAAGAATTACAAAACTAAAAGCAATTTAAAACAATAAAATTTTGTAATATTAAATCTTTAAATGTTTAAATACATATATTTTAAAATAAACTTTTCGTGAAACAATAAAATTTTATGCAACTTTTTTAAAGCACGAAAATCTTTTTTTAATATCTATAGTAAACCTTAGAACTTTAAAAGCTTCGGAAACATAATTTCATTTATACATTATAAAAATTGGAAGAAGCATTTACATTTATATGGTTAAATCACTATAACTGATGTCTCTAAGATTTAAAAGTACTCTATTGACTCTAAACTTAGCAGTTGTTGTTTCCTCTTTATAAGTTTGTCAGATTACCTACAACATTGTATAATTAACATCATCTTTGTGTATAAGTTATTGTGTCTCAGAAAGGAATTATTAACTACGCTAAGTACTATACATAACGTAATTTTTTGACCATTAAAAACAAATTAAAAATTATATAAGTACTTAAAAGATTTGAACATATTTAAGTGTTTACAATGTTTCAAAAGTATACACTGTTATTTGTAATTCTTACAGCTTGTTACGCATAATAACACACAATGCAGCAATTTCCACCATTCCGTTCAATTACTCTAATTACAAATACGCATGTTTATAAATTTACGAAGTATTAAACGACTTTATCATATAAGAGCTTTGTTAAAGCTCACTTATTGTAAATAGTCATATTAAGAAAAAATGAAATATTTTGTAATATCCCTTCTGAAATTATTCATGCCTATCAAGCTGTTTATAACTGTTACCAACATATTATTTTTTTACGATATTACAGAATAACAAATTAGTTAGTAACCATAGTGTATCTATTCGCTTTTAAATTCTTATTCCCTTTTACTTATAATTTTGTACGTTATTATATAAAAAAAACTCTATGTATTGTACTTTTCATAATTGTTTCGGAAATTTTAATTTTATGAAGAAAATGTTCTGGGCCTACGTAAGAAAAACGTCGTGAAAGAAGGTCAAGATTCGTATATTAATCTCTGATAATGTGGAAATATCTCCCATGTTGGAAGATGTAAACCAAATTCTAAGGCCACCAAAACAGCAAATTCTGATGTAATTAAATCCTTGCGGTTTAGACGAAATACACTTTCAATTCTCTGTAAATCGCATAAAACTTTAATCCAAAAGTATTCCCCATGTAATATTGATTCACATAATAATATAATATATTGATATCATATGTTTACATATGAAATAAATACCTCTATTAATGATTTGAGGACATCACCCTTAACATCATTCAATTTTGCTGCAAGAAGCAAACATGCACCAGCACATAATTTCCGCGTTTGTTTCGTAACAACATTTCGAAGAATAAGTTTTTCAAAGTATACATAAGCCATTGCTACTGTTAGGAGATCAATACCATATTCCATTTTTGCTATTTTCCTCATTTCTCGTTTTAAGCTATAGGTATATATCATTGTAATATATAAATAAATATCGCATAAAAAGTACTACATACTTATAGATAACGTCATATTTTTTAATACTAACCTTCTTAATTTACTCAAGGTAAGTTGTATATGCGGAAATTTTTCTTTAAATTTGTCATTCAATTCTTTTTTTAAGTCAGATGGTCTTACATAATCGATAACTGATGCCTATATAAAAAATAAGTAGTTACAAAAAAATATATTATTGTACATTATATCACAAGCTTATAAAATATGTATATATACCATGTATGATGTAAATGTAAGCAGTGTTCTATGTTTTCCAGCTATGAGTTCCGGATCATCCAACAAATTAGGATTGTATTGTAATGATTGCTCATCCCAATCATAAGCTATAATTACAAAGAGAAATATTTCATTATCATATATTATTTTGTTTACTAATTCAAATGATTTATACACTATACCTTTAGAATCAGCATTAAAAGATAGTGGTGGAGATTCGGGCGTTAAATGCTGAGTACGATATGTAGCTGTATCATATGATAGACACCTGGAAAAGGTTTCAATGTACAAAGCACAGCATGGAAAAGTAACAAGCACGTGTAATTTGTTATAACCTTCAAATATTTTATACATAATACGGCATAATAAATCTAAGAATAACTAATAAAAATTAATTAACATATATGCGTTAAAAATGATTATATGTATATAAATGAACATATAAATGTACATATAAATGAAAATGTACATGATATGTATATTAATGATGATACACAAATATTTTATCTATTCACCAATTCTAAAATGAAAGTTTCTATTTTTATTAAAGATATAATATTCACACAAAAGTAATTACTTTTCATTAACAATAGCAATACAAATTCAATTATCACTCAAATAAAGATTTTTTTTCTATATGTATAATAAACATATTTTTTTATTTGAAACTAATCATACAAATCCTGTATTATAATACATGTGCTATGTATTTAGTGTTGAAAAAGATATACATAGTTATATACTAATAAGAATTGTCTATGCCAAATTAATTAACAATATAAATTATAATTCATATTTTCTACTGTATACAATTGTAATATAAATCTTTTTTTTAGTACAATATGCTTATATGTTTTACCATTTAGAGTGATCCACATTCCATGTAATAGTTTTTGTCCTGCAAAATATGGTTGAAAAGTTTCATTACAAGAAAAAAAAAATTGTGCAATGCATATTCTGTGAGAATATATAAGTGAAATATGGAAGATGAATGAAAATATGTGAAACAGGAAATATATAAAAATACTATATTATATGGAAAATTTTTTAAAAATTATGTAATATAATATTACAAAATATTTGTACTTACGAAATGGGGATAAAATACTAGACAAAAGTGGAAATATATTAAGTAATTACACAAAATAAATACCTTGAAACTACAGGATGTTTGTTAGGTATAAGTTCTATTGCCTCATTATCACTAAAATGTAACTTTTTGTCCTTTTGAAACTGTCTAGATGGGACAAGCAACTGCCCATAAGATATTTCCTAAAAATATTCAAAATTTAGGGAATTTAAAGTTCATTGCATATAGAAGGTGATCTTGTTAGTTAACAAAAGCAGTGTTGCAAATCAGACTGTGAATGACATTCTCCAATATCAGCTTCTTATAACAGATCATATAAAACAATATAATATTATCACTATAATAACAATGCTTTTGAATTAACTAGTAAAAGAGTCACCCTGTATTATTTAATTAAATACCTGGCCGTCTTTAGCACGCTCTATTCCCAATAAACCAAAAGGGTCAATATTATCATTAATTGCTGATAATGGTCTCTGTGAAGATATATTTTTTCTTCGTCCTGTGTCTTTACGCAATTCAGACCTACAAGAAGAAAAGATCTATAGTTATACTATACTACAAGAAATATTATGTATTTTAAATATAGCATTATTCAATTTTTATTATATTTATCTTACCAACTAGATCTTTGTCCTTTATTATATGGAAGAGCAGAAAATACTAGAAATGGCACACGTTTATTAGAAACCAAAACCAATCTATCATCTCCAAACTTATAACCATTTACAGGTCGTTGCATTAAACGCAATTCTCTTGTAACTTCTGGTATTATGCCACTATTTGCAGAACCAGATTGTATATTATTTGATGTCTTTGATTTTGATTTTGAGGATTGTGGTTTTGAACGTAAAGAACCAATACTTTCATTGGAACTGTTATATTGATGCTTTATATCTTCCGAAAGAGTTGATGTTTGATGAGTTATACGCTTTTTATATTGTAAAGAACCAACTCGCCTTTCAGGTAAAGAATATTCACTGCCAGTTGTGCCAGTACTAAGAAACAGAAATAAATACCTTATATTTTCTATTCCTAATAATATATGAATATTGCACAAAATGTTATTACTGAATGAATATTACATGGAATATAGATTTTATTAGTTCTAAATCTATCATCTAATGTACATAAATGTTAATTTTATATGTAGAGAAAATTATAATAATTTTAAATAAACTACAACATTGAACATTTGGTACTTTGACTTTATACTATTGGAGTCATATCACTCCAATATATAACTTATTTAATATTATTTTGAAAAATAAGGCAAATACTAGTTAAATGTGCTGCTCTCTCTATATATCCTTATGTTGTATCTTTTACATTCTTCTTATCTTTTTCTTATCTTTAATGAATATATTTCCTACTTGTTTTATAAAATCAATAAAATCAATACTGATATAGATTACTACTAATGTACAAAACATTAAAAATGATAAAAATGAAAGACATGTTATTAAATATATTACAAAATATATAACACATTGAATATAGAATATTAACTATAATAATTGTAAGAAATAGCTATGTAATAAAAAAGAAGATTATTTTGATAAAAGCATTGTATATTACATAACTTTTAATAGAATTCTAATTTGTTATTTAAAATTTATTCTTTAATTGCATACATATAGATAATAATCATAAATATTGAAAATTATAATAATTATAAATTTTATTAGAAATGAATAATTATATCAATTATTATTCTAGTTATATAAAACAATTTATTTAATTCAATAAGGGTATATAATAAAATCAACAATTTAATTATTTATATGTAAGAAAGTTTATGTAATATTTATGAACATCTCTAAGTAGTATTTATCTTACTTTTTATCTCATAAAGAACATCAAAACAACTGAAGGAAATCTTTATAATATAAACAATCGATGATTTAGTTTCTGTAAATACACACACCTCACATATACAAACTGCGAAATTACAAAAAATCAAGCCTAAAGCTAATATCTTTGGTAAGGTGGAACAGAGTATAGGTTACATTTAAAGGAATTCAAACAATTGTTTACCGTTCTCTGAATGAACTATGAAATCCAGTAGAGAGCTGTGGATAATTTCTTTCTTGTTCTAAGAAAACAGCCACTGCTGCCTTCGCAGGAGTCAGTATCCCGTCAGAATTTGAACTAAATGAATTGTGTTCACCACTTTTTGGCACTAATTGCGGAGAGCTTGTTTGCTTTGCAGATGAGGATATTAAATGCTCTTCTGTAGAGTCATCGACAACTTCTTCAGTAGAAACAGTCAAATCAGCCTGACGAACTTCAACCTGATGAGCCTGACTATCACTTAGGGTACGTGCATGAGCAACACTATTCCGCGATAGAACAGCTAATTTGGTATCGCGGTGGCTGCCATCGAGAGAAATATTCGAAAGAAATGTTAGGGCGGCCAACCTTCTGCGTGAATGATTCTTTTTTAAGGCTGCTGCCATTCCACGGTTGACCGTATCGATAGACCGGTATTACCGAGTACCAACGTAAACGACCAGGAAAGAGACGGACACTCGACAAGGATTCTTTTGTCAAACGAGGACAACTACTAGGATCACAATTCATTATCACCGCTCGTACACTTAGTCCTGACATTTTCCATTAATGTGCTCACACAGCGCACGTAGATACGTGAACCGGTGTCACTCATCATCGTACTGATTCCTCTCATAAGATTAAAAAACAAATCCTGCTACCAATAAAACAATCTTCCTTCCTACTACGCAACACTGCAACCCATTCCCTTGTCAGCCGAGTATAGTACCCTCTACTTTCTTCTGCGACTGCGCATTTTCTCACATGTGTTAATATCGAAATATATTAACGAATTTTCTAGAAACGTTATGCTTTTCTTTAACAAGGTTTTTCTTTTTTCTCTTCTTCTTTAAAGAGAAACAAAAAATTATTGTTGTCATACATTTTATGAATTTTATAAAACTTCATCATGCACATTATCTTAGGAGGTTAATCACTAGGCTGCCTCTGTAATCTCTATTTATTCCAATGTTTATGGAATTTTATTTCTATGTTTCCACTACTGTATTGAATATTAAAACTAACAGATGAAGATGCTGATTTTGTAAATATAATTACCTCTTATTTCATTGCTTTGATACAGAAAATTTAGTTCATTGTGTTATCCAGCTGTTTCAGTGGTATTGGATATTAATATCATCATTCAGAAAAATGAAATGTCTAACGCATTAGAAAAAAGATGAAACTGGTTGAATGCTTGTATCTTCCTAGAAACCACAGTCCTCTGTGATAAAAACCATACCTTTCCTATATAGTGACTGATAAAGCTGATTAATTTCGACTACATATTTTTAAATTAAGAAACATGACGAAAAAAGCTACGTATAAAGCTATTTCTAGCTTGAAACCGAAACCTACTTATCATTTATTTATATTAATCCCATAATCAAGGTACAGTGCACATTTGAATCAGTCGATTACAATTGACTTGAAAGACAGATGTCCTCATACGTGCTCAATATTTATGAAGTCTTCGACTAAAAATGACTGAAATCAATGAAAGTTACGGAGGAAGTACAGAATCAATATAGGATACACCTGGCATACAGATACAATTTTTTTTCGTGTCATGTCGTGTCTCGCGTCCTACATTTTGGGAATCAAGACTGTCACGAAGATGGTCCACGAGTTCACGAGTCACGGGTCACCTGACCTGATTGACCGCTGTACCATTTTCGAGTCACATGCGACATTATCGATTATAGTAAATACTTAATCATATTATATCATACATAGTAAATAGTTAATCAATGATTTCATAATAAAATTTTGTTTTAATTCCAACCACTACAAACGTTTTAATAATATTCTACACTAAATCGATAACACTGGAAACGATAATAAAATGGTAAAAGAACTCTGCAGCCCTGGAAACATGACACAAAGGTATATTGAGTGATGGATCTATACTATACTTAGTCAATGTCAATACGTATATGTATTATCAGATATTATACATAATTGACAAAACTGAACATTTCTTCTCACTAATTAAATTGAAAATGTTTGTAATATAACATAAAGTAATCTATTATAAATATATAAATAATTCGTTAAAACAAAATTTTTTAATATTCGCGGATGTAAAATATCTTTTTGCTATTATTAACGCTTACTGCATACTTTTAATTAGATAAAACAAGTACATATTGCACTCCAAAAAAAAAAAAAGATAAATGATAACGACTCTGTTATTAATAATAAAATCGTTATTAAAACGTCTTAAATGTCATTACAAATACTAATGCTATTTGTTAAAACTTATTGCATATAAGCAAAATTGAAAATAATTATAATTGCAATTTCTGGTGGTATTATTAATTAAGGATTCTAAACTTACTGAACTGATCCAGAATATAAGTAATATTTATATATATCGTATGTAAATATATTATAAACCTATACATAAATAAATTTATATTAAGTAACTGTACAATATACAAGTTAACTCATTGCAATATTAGATGTAAAAGAAACTAATTTAATTAATATAAAAAAGTTAATCTTATGCAAGATGCAGATGTCATCAAGTTATATATTTTATCATGTCAAATAAACTAAAAGACTAGCAATGAGAAAACAAATATTATGTCACAGTATTTATTTGAATTTACGGAAATAATTTTAATATTTTATGATTTTTCAACATTTATCTATGTGTGTGTGTATGTGTTGCATTGCTGATTAAGAAATTCTAAAACTGAAATAAATATTTAATTACTGCAATAACTTTCAAATTTGTATATACTTGATTCTTTTAAGCATTTAACAATTTATAACATAAAATGATTTTAATGTATTTTATGAAATTTATGTGAAATGACACAAAAAGTGATGTTTATCATTAGTAGTATTTTAAAATAGCTAATACAGAAACTTTTTCCATTTATACAACTTCGATTGTTCATATGATCCTAGAATTTTGTAAACAATGTGACAATTATTCAAATAATATTACAAACTAATTTCTACAAGCAACAATATTCATACATTTATCAATAATTATAAGAAATTTATATTTAATTTACACAATAATAGAAAATTCCGTAAACTCTGAAATAATCTAAAAGGACATTGCAACGAGAATAACATCCAATCATTTTAAATATACAAAGCCATCCACACTGTATCATCAAAATAAATAATTTCATCAGTTTCTTTCGATGATCAAACAGATAATTAACAATCATAGTATTTATTGCTATGACTGCTTCTGCTAAATATAGATTTAGTATCCATAACTAAATGTCCAGGCTAGAGCATAAAAATCCTAGAATGGTTATAGATGCTGCCACCGGGTTGACATAGGACTACTTGAAGATTCAATAGCCCTTGATATGGATTCATATAGCCCATGCCCTAACCACATTTGATTCAGTTGCCTGTATTTATCATGACACAGTCGAAGTGGATTCCCTCTTCGTAAACCTTGATCTGTTTCGCCATATTCGTCCAGGTAAGGCGGACAAGCAAACGATCCTCGATTCGAGATTCTTAGGAAAAGAATTTCACACTCTCGTATTCGTAAGAATAATCCTACTCCAGCTCCACATTTACTTGCGTGATATGTGCACGCACCGACCAGTGCATCGTTCAATTCAAATTGACAACAATAACTTTGAGAACATAACATTTCGCCACATACTAGGCACAGCGTCGGTGTTTTAGAATCTTCACGGACGCTATTTGGGCACGTAAACGACGATATCATGTTTATCAACTCACTATAATCTTCTGGAAGCTCCACTAATCTGTTAACTTTCAAAGGTTCTTTTATTATTGTGACTGTACTAGCACCAGATAGATGCATTTGAACAGTGGGATGACTTTTCCAAATATTTATTAATTTTATAATTATATCTAAATTTGGCTTTACTAATTCATCACATGTTGTCGGTAATCCCAAATATGCACAGATATTTTCATATGTAGCTCCATCTATTTTAGTTAGTTCTTCTGGTGCTGGAACATCACATATGTAATGAAAATAGAGAGCACAACATCTAAGAAAAGGCAAAGAAGCGTTTGTGACTCGTCTCCATATATTAGCAACTACTTGAGTGCCAACATTAATGTTTAAAACTTGAGCCAATGTTAAGATAGATTCGGAGAATGTATTTTCAGTTGTCTCTGGGTTATCTACATCCATCTCTTCATTAAAGTCTGATGTTAATAATATTTTTACTATTAGGGATATAAATATAAGCTGCAAGGCATAAAATTCAAATATTCCACCAGTAATGATTGATGGTACAGCCTTAAAGCTTGTACAAAAAAGACTAGGAAATGAATTAATTAAAGGAATAAGCATTCCAAATGGATCCCAATCGAAAATACTTGGGCCTTCAGGTGAAGTTTTTAACAATAGAGTTAAAAGAGAAATTGCATTATTTTGGATAATATCCCTATCTGTCCATGTCACTTTTGTACTAGTACGTAATTGACATTTAGATCCCAATACAGCAGAAATTCTTGCAAGTCCTTCTAGACTGTCTCTTTGTCTAGATGATAAAGCACCTAATAAAGGTTTGTTCATGTCACGGAGAAGAAATTCTATAGCATGAATACTGTATGCTGTTGATTTCCATGCTAATAATGGTACTCTTTCATCATCTTCATCTGGTTCGGTGCCAAATTCTTTTGTGTATATTGCTTGTGCAAAATGTTGAATTGTAGATATTAAATTTTCTGAAATGGATGGACCAGTTTGATTATAATTTAACTCAAACATATTTTCTACATTTCCAAGTTGATTACGAATAGCTTGTATATGACATGGAACTGGCATTATGCAATACCGACATGTCGGATCGTGTTCGTCTTGAATACATTTTGGTCTATGTAAATTATCACTTAATCCACATCTAACTTGCATTGTAATACTTAAAGCCTCCAACCATGTACGAAAATCAAGTTCAGGTTGATTTTGAGGAGTTGGTTGTAATGTTCTTAAAGCTGGTAAAAGAGGTAAAATAGTGTTACTGAGACATTCGCAAAGTGGGCAAAGATATTCATGTTTCTCCACATCAAAACTTGCCGGTTGTCGCAAACGGAATGGTCTTCTATTCTCTTTTGCAAGAACATTGTTAAAATATTCTTGCCAACAATTAACATGCATTACATGACCACAAGTACCAATATGTGGTGATGCACCGAGCTTTGCAGAAAGATATAATGGATCAGGTTCATTAGTGTTAGCCCTGTGTTGACAGAGAACTGTAGATTGTTGAATAAATGCAGCTAACACCATTGCTTGACCAGCTGCTGTTACAATTTGATCTTCCTGACACAAAATACAAGTTTTATAAGTTTCTTCACCGGATATTCTGGATGTTTGTCCAATACCAACAGCAACAGGTATTTTTTGAGGGCATTTTTTTGAATTCATACTAGAGTCTTGGTCATTAGATTTATTCACATCTAAAGCTGCTTCTTCAAATAATTCAGCGTTCTTTTTCATAAAATGTTTCTGCATAGCAGCCATTTGTGCCATTATTCTTGCTCGTTTTTCTGCTGCCATTTTTGTTCTCCATTCTTTATCAGTTTCAACATTTTCTGTACGTGATGCAGTAGGTGTTGTACTAACATCCATTGGAGTATTACCAGCAACTTCTCTGTATCTTGTTAAAATCCATGTTAATAAATCTTTATGAGCTTCTATACGTGGAGTACTAGATAAACCTTCTAACAATTTATAGATTTTCCACTTTGCAGCCCTTGTTGTAAAAGCAAAAAAAGGATAATAACCAGATTCTTGTTCTTGAAGAGCATACCCAATAAGATGTAAAATTTTATGTACTTGTGATTCTGAAAATCTACGAGGTTTACAATTAAGTGCTCTTTCTAATACAATTTGCATAATATGTAACATAACATCACATTGTAATAAATTAGTTACTAAACTAAATACTTCTGTTAATTTAGGAAGTTTAGGAGGTGGACAACATTGTAATTCTCCTAAAGCTTTTCTTCGTTTTCGTTGTGTTTCTTCAGAGTTACTTACTTCCTCTTTTGTATAATGATAAAAGAATACATTATATTCCGAATATAAGTGAGGTTTTAGTTCATATACGCCTTTCCCTCCTGATACTTGTGAAGGTTTTTTAAAATCTGCAATATCTTGTATTACCTTTTCCATTTCAGTTTCCAAATATGTATCATCTGATAATGTTTTACTAAGCTCTGAATGAGAAAGAGGTTTAATACATAATTGTTGAATGATTTCTTTTTTCAAAATATCATCAGCAGTAACTTGTCCAACTCCAAGTACATATCTTTCTCCTATTATTGTTATAAGTAATCCTAGAAATTCTTCAACTAAAGTTTGCCTGATACTTTCATCTTCAAGATATTTGACAGCATTTACATCAAAGTCTGAACTTGCCCATTGTAAAAGATTAAATTTATTTAAAACATGGATCAAAAATTCATTACTTTCTATTAAAGATGCTCCGGCTTGAAGCAAGATAATATCTCTGTCTAACATTTCTGAACGGCATTTAACATTGTGATAAAAATATAACTGATTCAACAATGAATATCCATTCCTCTTCCACATACCACTATGTACTTGTGCAATCATTACTTGAGTTGCTAATACCGGTTCTATGATCTGTTCTAATGTTGGCTTTGTATGATTGATAAACTCTGCACACTGAAAATGTAAGTCATGCATTTCAAGATATGGAAAAAGACCTGCTAAAAATCTGGAAAGTGGGAGATGTATAGATACTGGTTCAGATGATACATCATATTGGAGACATGTTGCACTATGATCTGCTAATTCTCTCACTTGAGGTGGACCAATCTCATGTCCTGGCTGTTCATATAGCTTTCTTAAAACTAACCGAAAAGCTTTTATTAGAACAATTTGATCTGAACCACACCATTGTAATGCAAGACTAATAACTGGAGATAGTCTAATATGTAAATTAAATGCAGATTCCCACTCAGGTTCATATTCCATATGCTGACCAACTTGTCTCACTACAGAATCCATGCATTGCATACTGCTAAGTAATGTGAGCAAAAGTGAAAGTCCTTGTAAAAAGCTTTTTCTTAATTCATCAGTCCAAACATCTGGCTTGGAGCTTAGTAAATATCGTAAATCTTGGAGCATATATAGAGCTCTTTTAAATGAAGTATTAGGAGTATCTCTTTCAAATTCCAACTTTCCTGCTGCATTACATCTTCGTGAACTTTCCGAAATAAACGTGTTTAATAAGATAAACAGTACATCATGATGTGCAATAAGATGATGCGCTAATGTTGGAACTGTAAATAATTGTACAGAGAATGAGACAATAGAAAATGAATGATCATGATCATCTCTTATGTAATCTTTCATAATAGAACCATAATTATATGTAAAAACAATTGCTAGAGCTCTTTTGCTTTCATATTCCATAAGCATTCCAGACATTAGTAATCTGTGCCATGCTGTTCTTGCAGATTTCCATAACTGTGAATCTTTCATAAGTATACCTTCTACAATGGAAATAACTGGTAATTTTGTATTGAGCGCAACATTACTGAAAAGCACTCTAAAACTTTCACAGGGATTTATAAATTGTTGTAACCAATGTAAAAGTAACATAGCAAATATTTGGTGAGCAATTACATGAGCATGAACTACAAGTACTTTTAATGCTCGATTGCTATGTCGTGATGTAAATTTTTCAATATCATTCTGTAATTCTTTACACTCATGGAATTCTGCACATTTTACAACAGCTCTACCATCCCTATCAACACTTGTTACAAACTCTAATGCGTCTCTTTGTGAGCAATGCATAACACGTATAAGAGTACTAATTACTTGATCAAATGTATGAGTCTCATCATTGAAAAGAACTGTACAATAATCTCCTATACAATAATCATCATCCGCTGTATTATTAGAACACAAATCAGGAGGTAATCCAATTGTATGTTCCAAAGATAACATTGTATGGCAATATCTTAATATTGCCTCAAAAGTTATTACTGCTCTTTCTGCTATATCTCCAGGTAATTTATTTCCACGAGATTCTTTAGCTTGTATTCCAGCTAGATGTGTGTTACAAAATGGTTCTTTTTTCCAAGCTTCTATATCTCCACAATCGCAAAATCCTCCACCACTAGAAGTACCCATTCTATACTTATGATTACGATGAGCTGATTGCTTAAAACAATCTGCGCACAAGACACATGTTGAATCCACACCACACTCTCTACAACTATATGTAGCCTCACCCATTTTGAACACTTTACCGCATATCACATTATCCATTTGACTTAGTTCTTTTAGTACAATATTTGGATCTCCATTACAAATAAATTCTTTTAAAGTATTAAAAAGTACTTTCTTTGCTGCTTCTTCATCAAAAACCCAATCTAGACAATTGGTATTTCGTTGTGGACTATATATCCGTGGAACCCAGACTCTCCAATGCTCATTAAAATGGGTACATGACAGTATTCCTTTATTCATTTTTTCCATCCATACATTTACGCATGAATGACTAAAATTTTGGAAAGTAGACAAAGATGGTGGTGGCTCCATATCTTCAGTATTTTGATATAGATGTTCTTGTAAATTCTCACTACTCATTATTGTAATTTAAATTGCCAAAACAATGTGTACTGAAATGATAAATATTGTGGATTAAAGTTTCATGCATATTCTTTAATATTAAAAGTTCTAATATTAAATTTAATATACTTTTACATTTAATATAATTTTATAATTAAATATTTATATTATATTGTAATTTATGTACATATATGTAAAACATAATGAATTTTCAAATTTTATTTTAAAAACATAAATTTGATAAAAGTTATACTAACCACAGAATCAACACAGTTCTTGATATAATGTATCAACATAAAGTAGATGCATTGTACATTGTTCTTTACATTCTTATTTGATCCAACATGTCAACATTGAATAGATCAAAATCATTCACAGAATTTTATTACTCAATGTATCTTAGTCCATATAAATTATGTGATTTGATACAATTTCACTACTTCACATAATGTTCTCATTTCTATTCAATCATTATCTGAAAGTGATAGGTTACCAACGATTTATAGTCCATGAAATTTCCATACGGTATAACAGTATTCTTCAATTACAAAATTGCACTTAATCTTAACTGCCTATTCATCAAATCAAATGTCTAAATAATTCGAGAAATCGAAAACTTTTTAGTTTCGTAATAGACAAAAATTAAACACTATGTTACGAAATTTTATATACTACGCAGAGCGAACAACATTTCAATTTAAAAGACTATTTTATAGGTGTAGTTAAACTTTTCGTTAAATCGAACTATTTTTAACTTTCTTTGAAGACGATACTTACTATTATGATGACCAGGCCAAGGTTAATAAAAGATATTGAAAAGTTCTTTGTTGCACAAAATCTGTATGTGATCCTTCAACTACGTGCGTCACAGTGCTTGACAGCAGTCGCTTTATGATAATCGTTCGCGTTAAAGACGTGGATATTCGATGATATCAGTCAACCAAGTTTTGACATTTCAAAACGAAATGATAAGCAATACTTTTACACAGTTAAATTGAACAATGCACAAGATGGCCTATGAAGTTTAGAGACTGAAGTCATATATATGTTAGATATGCTTCCGTTTTAATATTTGTTCTTGACTGCAGCGCTCAAAAAATTGGCTAGAAATATATTAAATATTTGGTAATAGTTAGCAATTTGGTCAGTATCTCCGATTTTTTTTAAACTTTAATATGTTGAAAGGGTTATTTAAATGAACAAAATATCACAAAAAAAGTGTTGCAAACAATATTAATAAGTATTTTTAATTTTACTCTATTTTAGAACTAAACTTATATCTAACTTTAATCTAGCAAAAGCCCCAGAAAATTTCATTTTTATTTTGCGTAACACTCGAATGTCACTAGTTGGCAGCCAATAATTGCAATCAAATCCTATTTATATTTACTACCTTATCTCGTTGGACAGACTATATTACCTTTTAGTTTCTTTTACGACTGAGTAATATAAATTTAATTAGTTGGCAACAGTAAATCATTAATAGGGAATTTGCTCGTGTAAAATCAGTTGGTCCGTGTCCTTTTCAGTTCATAACGTTGTTGCAGAAACACGTGGTGAAGAGTGTGATTATTGAATTTAAAGCGAAGTACGAAAGTAATTACGTAAGTAAGGGTGTCAGACTAAATATTAAATTATATTCTATATGGGTATAACAGAAGGAATCATTTACTTTTACTTTATTTTATTATATTAGTATGTACACTTATGTAGCATCAATTCGCATACTGATAATATTCATTGTAACTATTTAAATATAAATGGAGTAACGAATATAGTATAATTTAATATTAATTGTTTAAATTTTTCACTTGCTGTCTATAGATTAAATTAAAGATTGTTAAAATTAAACTGAAATTATATGTCAGATAAACGTTGGTAAACAGTACTAGAATGTGTATATTATATCCTGTAACTTGTCATATAGCATCTAAATACCAACAAGTAAAGTTTCATAGAGTACATGATATTTATATTTTCAAGTTAAATCTAGTTTTTATTTAAAAATTGAAGACATATAAATTTCAAATCAAAATATAATTATTTATTGTATTGCACCATATCGTGAAAGTACCATAGAACATTTTATTTGATAATATAAATCTAAAAAATAATCTAAAATTTATATTTTATAATAACTTAATTCTTTTGCAGAATGCCTCTTGCTAAAGATTTTCTTCATCCAAGTCCAGCTGAAGAGAAAAGGAAGCACAAGTTAAAAAGACTTGTACAAAAACCAAATAGTTATTTTATGGATGTGAAATGCCCTGGATGTTATGCCATCAAAACCATCTTTTCACATGCACAGAGATCGGTAGAATGTGATGGATGTCGTACAATATTATGCACATCTACAGGTGGCAAAGCACGTTTAACAGAAGGTTGCTCATTTAGGAGAAAGGTCCAATGTTAATGTAACCACGATTAAGGCAACATAATGATATACACAGACATTTCTCTTTATATTCAATAAATAAACAGAATTATTGTAAAAATTAACAAAATTAATTTTATTTATTATATCCCAGCTTTGTTTGTGATAAGAACTGTAAAACAATCTTATTCTTCAATAATTTTGAAGCTGAAGCATATAGTTTAAAAGAAAAAGAGTGAGCTTAGTTATACAGGGCGGTTGGTAACTGGTGGTACAAGCGGAAAAGGGGTGATTCTACGCGAAAAAAGAAGTCGAAAATATAGAATAAAAATTTTTCGTTTGAGGCTTTGTTTTCAAGAAAATCGATTTTGAATTTTCGCTCGGCACGCGTGCACTTTATCATGTCTCGTTATAACGGATCTCACTGTAGATCGTTGTCTCGATGGAAAAATTTAAAAGAAAAAAAAAATTTTTTATCCTATATTTTTGACTTCTTTTTTCGCGTAGAATCACCCCCTTTCCATTTGTACCACTAGTTACTAACCACCCTGTATATAAAATACATTTCGCCCGTCCCCTTCTTTATATAGAAAATGCGATAAATATAGGTAATTAACACAATTTTTTTTTATTTTGAGTTACATCCATTTATGATAAGTTTAACAGTATATTAAATTTGTTATTTATGATAAAATACGAACAAATATTTTTAATAACTTCTAGCTGGATAAGTTATATGCAATAATACATAAAAATGATTTATATAAACAAATTATTGGATTAAGGCGTGAAATATGATATAACTTAATGTCAAATGGTTTAATTTACTATTTAAGAATGCAGGATTGCATTATACGCTTGAAATATGCCTGGTGCCACTTCTACCGAACGAGACTTCAAAGATAACTGTAATTGAAATAAGTTGATTATTAAACATTTTAAAAGATAAAAACTACAAAAATTTAGATCTAGGTTTTAACTTACAGTAACATCAGGATTTCCTGGTTGAATTTTCAATTCATTTAATACCCAAACAGTATTTGTTAATTTAAGAGATTGATATAACATATCTTGCCCTTCAACATTTCTTTTAGCAATTGTAAATACATTATTCTGTTGCATTTTTTGTACAACTTGATCTGCCGTCAGCATTACTCCTTTTAATGTGTATTGTACCTGAAATATTTAAATGTTTCCACTTATTTAAAAAGTGCTAGAGAATTTAATGACAATATAGATAAGGAAACTAATACCTCATTCTGTGCTGGTATATCTTTCCATGTACTAAGAAATACTCTTTTATCTAATTGTCCATCTTCTGCAAAATATACATTCATGGGAACAATACAAGCAAAATAAAACACATCAATATTATTTTTTATTGCGACTTGAAGATTATTCAAAGGATCCATTCGTTGCACTGCACCAGCAGTAGATAATACTACACTAGTATCTATACTAGCACCAGGATTTAAAGGACTTGGTACTTGCAATGATGCAGCTGGTATTAAACCAAAACTGTTTTTGTTTAATTGTATTGCAAAACAACCCATAGGTTGCATTGCTTTATTTGTAAATGTCATATCCATACTAATTTGTCCATTTCTATTGTAGAATAAATAAAAATAAATTTTTATTATAACATATTAGTCTTACTCTCATTATAAAATAAATAAAAATATATATAATAAATAAATAAATATTTATGTCTTTTGTACTTACTTCCTTGAGAATGTTCCCCATATGTCAAATCCTTTGCCTTTTTCAGCAGGTAACCAATTAACTTTAGGTGCTGTATAAGAAGTGGGACCTTGATTAAAACCAAATATGTCACCAAGAAGTCCAGTAGTAGTTTGAGACACAACAGGTGCACTACTTCCAGCATCAGTCCCACCCAAAATTCCATCTAAGCCACTTCCTAATAAGTCTAAACCCAATCCTGATTGAGGAGCTGGTGTTGGAGTGACCATAGTTGAACCACCTACAACACAATTTAATGTAACACGATTTATAAGGTCAATGGAAATACTAGTAAGCAATAAAAGTTTTGTGTACCAATATCCATACTAAGAAGATCGCCTATTAAAGAATCTTGAGCAGGAATAACTTGAGCATGAGGTTGTGCACTATGTTGAGTTGAATCTTCACTTGAATTACTTCTAGCAGGCAATGATCTCCTAGTACCTGCTGCTCTACCTTCAACGAAAGCAGTAGGTGGTTTATGATATACAGAAGCTAAACTTGAAATATGGCATATTAATTCATCTAGTAGTGTTGGTTCTAACAAGTCAGTTTCTTCTGAAATAAGAGGCTTCTCAGCAAGTACAACTTCTTTGGCAGCTGCTGGATCTGTACTAAGCAATCGCCAATAAATAAATCCTCGATCTCGTAAATCAGGATTATCAGAATCTTGAGTCGCTAAACTAAGAACTTGTTGAACTAGTTCTTGAGTATCCGTAGGTCTTTTAAGGAACAATTTAACAATTGCTGTGAGTAGTTGCAATTGAACTTGTGTATTTTCATCATGGAATCCTTCTAAGAAACTTTCAAGTAATTCATCTGCATTATCAATACGTTCTGCATATTCTCCAATAATCCATATCATAGATGCGCGTGCCTCAGGTTCATCAAGTGTATCCAAATTTTCACAAAGAGTTGAAATAATACTTTCGTACTTGTTTGGATATTTCCGGAAAATGTCTTTTATAACAACAATTGCTTCTTGAACAACATAATTTACCTAATACAACAAAAATATGTATAAGAACATCCAAACTAATAATTATTGTTTTAAGTATATTTTGAAATACCTTTGTTTGTATGAGATCTAAAAGAGTTGAAACACATCGTTCAGCGGATGGTTCAACTTTAATGGCACAACGACCAATAGCTCTCACAGCTTTTCGTACAAAATCCACATCAACTTCTGTAGCATATTCTTTCAGTTCAGATAAAACCTGAGCTATATTAGCTTGGGAAGCTAAACGAATCATAATGTCTAACTTTTCAAGTTTAACATAAATAGGATCGTTATATTTAACAAAGAAAACTTTCATTTCATGTTTTAAAATATCTGGACGTTTTTGTACAATAAGGTTTATATTTCGCAATGCTACATATTGCACCTCGGGTTCAGAGCTAAGTAAAGTTACCAGGGGTGGAGCTAATTTTTTTGTTAATGTGCCAACAAAATCAGATTCTGATTGTAACATTTCTATTAATTTCATTAGTACCTATATAAGAAAAGAACCTATTTTTAAAGAATGAAATAATCATTTCTAATGTTAACTATAAATATTAATTTTTCACTAAATATACACCTTAACAGCAGATAGAACAACTGCTGCATTAGCATGAGCTAAACGAGGAGTAATACGTTCACAAATGCTTTGTGCTTCACGATCATCTTTTGGTGAGTAATTTGCAAGGGAGTCTAAAATAAAAACTTGACCCCATTCTGTACATTCATTGAGTGCTGTTAATAATTTATTAATAGTCTGTGCATTCATTTCAACTAGAGGTTGTCCACTAGGACTTGCTTCGTTAATTTCAGATAAAGCAGCTACTGCATTTGCAACAACCTAATATAAAAATTGAATGGAATAATAAATAATGATTTTTATGTTGATACTAAGTGAGAAATAAATTTAAGTTATTTACCATGGGATTACTATCAGACAGAAGATCTTTTAATTGATCCAGAAAGCCTTGATCTTCAACTAATGCTGCGTTAATATCGTAAAGCTTGGCTACGCAAACAGCTGCAGTTTTACGAACATATGGATCCTCATCCTTCAGGCATTTTCGCAGTGGTTCACAGAGGTACTCAGTAATCTTGTCCACGCGTATACAACCCATTGTGCGAACTGCTAATGCTCGGATCAACGGATTTGGGTCCTCGCAATCCTGCGCAAAAATCGGGCAAGCCAGGGATTCAAGTCTAGTCACAGCAGTGGCTATCTATCTCAACCCATGAATTTTAACGAAGTAGAAAGTGGTATGGTACCTTTGTCATCGGAGATGTCGCTAGCTCCTTTTGCGTGTCAGAACGAAAAAGGTCAAATTGGTCACCGTCACCATTTTGATTAATTGTTAAATATTATACTTATCAACCATTTAATGTAATATGATGCAGAACTGATCATTTTTTAAAGAGCACGAGATATTCATCTTAAGATTTTTCTGTTTATAGTTCTTTACTTTTTATAGCGATTTATAAATTAAGATTAAATTATAAATTTCACATTAAGAGAGTTCAGTGTCATGCACATAAGAATATGTTACATGATATTTATTCAAACATTTAAAAATGTATACATCAAAGTGTTCATAGTAATTGCATTATGAAATATTAATTTTAACACTGATTACATTTATCAATGAAGATTAAAATTTTGTATAAAGAACAAAACACTTTGCGTGCAGATAGTGTAAATATATGCACTGCATACAAGCAGCAATTTATAATGCAGTCATACATATAAAATGGACATTTAAGGAACTGGTTTATTCATGCTGTTTACACGGTAAACATTATATCTAAAAAATAAATTTTTGATTCTACTATTGAGATTATTTTACATCTAATCTTCTTGTAAGACCAATTAAGTCCTAAATATAATTATATATAGCTGTGTTATTATACAACTTTTCTATAAGCTGTTTAAATATAAATAACATTTTTATGGCTTGTAGAAAAAGTTCCATGCTCAATTTTGAAAATCAGCATAAAATATATTAGTGCATTAATATTAAAAAAAACTAACACATATATTGTGAGCTCCTTCAGTGAATTTTTTAATAATTTTGCTAAATATTACAACTGTTATAATTCCATTCCTATTTTCAATGCTTAACTGAAGAAAAATACTGGAATTTGGTGGTAACAACTCACAAACCAATAAAAAGATTATTAATATATTCTTATGTAATTTAAGATATTTAAGATGAGTGCCATATTTCATTCAGCCAAATTCCAGTCTCGTGCCCTTTGAAAAATAAGCAATTCATTAAGAAAAAGAAATAATACATTCCGTCCCATAACGCAGACAGCTCTGTGCAAACTGATGTAATTTGCAAAGCACGGTCTGTACATGATGTGAGGCAGGCTGCAAAATTAATGTCAAATTTACTTGAAAAATTTTTAGAACTTAAAAAGAATTACTACACAAAGTTTTTCCAGCTTGCCTCTTTGCAGACAGAGACTCTCAACATCATCCAAGTGTCATTAAAATATATAGAGGGTAAAAGTGCATTAATAAAACATAGTAAGTATTTATTAAGTTTTTAAGCTACATTACCTTAACAAATGTGTTGACAGCCATAATGGCCATATCTGGTTGACTTTTGGCATAATTCATCAGGTACAAATACACTAGCTTTTTGAGTTCTAAGTTATCTGTTTGCATACAGTTGACCACGTCAGGGAAAAGTGCTGATACATCTTTACCCACTGTCATGGATGCAATTACCTAAACATAATTAATATTATATTTGAATAAGTAATAAATAAGTAATAAAAAAATATTCACAATAAAGTTGAAAATAACTATACTGACTGTGATTAATTGTTAAAATAATATTGCTATTAATTAAGTAAAGATACCACTATAATTTATGCTTAATTTAATAAAAATGAATATTTCAAGCAATTCATTGTAGATTTGTGTTCTTGTAGAAAGAAGATGCCTAAAATGTACTGTCTAATGTAATGCATATACTATAGTATTATTAAAATTTCTCAAATTTGAGAAATTATTGTATGCTTTTACTTCATCCTTTTCTTTGGTCAGCATGAAACAGATTTACCAAAAAAAATTGTATGTTTATAACTTATAAATGTCTAAAGCAAAATATTTTGATATTAACAATTATTTTTATGACTTACCTTTTATAAAAATATATTGCCTTTTAAAAGCATACCAATGCTGCATAAAACTACTCAACTATTCATGAAATATAAACGTTTAATTGAAAAAATATCAAATTGTCATATGTTTTGTTATTGCTTGTAACTTATTTCCATTTTATAGAAAATTATGAATAATTAGGACATTTTAACAATAAATTAACTCACCTTTTTCACAGCTTCTTTCTTTTTTTCCTTTTTGTCATTGTTCAACTCTGATTTAAGTTCAAATATCTCCCCCTTCTTAGTAGTAGTGAAATATTTTGAATCTGTCATTTTAGATTTTTGAAAGAGCTTTCCACAATAATATTGTTGATAATTAAATCAACACTCTGAAAACAAATAGCGATGTACTGCGAATGCAATAATATCGTGTGAAAATTAAATAAGGATTCAATATAGCAAACCATAGCTTGGATCAATGTTCAAGATATATGTATATATAGTAGCATTCTACTAAACTAACTATATGAGATATTTAGAATTTTGTCACCTTCAATAAAAAATCAAAGTATTCTTTATATTTTTATAAAAAATATATAAACTACCATATAATAACGATCCATAATTAAAAATCTTGTACACCCTTATTTTCTATATGCTTTCGTTTTACGAGGTTTATGAAATTCTAATCATTAACATTTACGACAATTGGTACGATTACTAAGAAATGTTACTAACAGAATATTTCCTTTTAAAATACCTTAACTATTTTAAGCAATCGAAAATATATGAGAAATTATCCACTGACAGAACATTGACAATTCTACGAGCAAAACGCCCTCCAATCATGGAGTAAAAACTCTCACGATCACGTTCGTATATGTAATACGTAACACAGATCCGATGATTTGTCAGACCTTCTGTGGTGGGAGACACGGTCGTATATGTACGCGGCGTGGTTTCATCCTATAGTCTTAAACCATAGACTACCTTGTATATAAGTAACGACTTTACTTTTTCTGTATGTAACGAGAACTAATAGATTATAAATTGATTTTTTATTTGGAAAATGTATAAATTTGAAATAAAAGTAAGTTGTTCTTCGAACAAAGACGCTTTAATAAATATGAAGCAATTTTTATTTTAATCCCCATTATTACAAAATTTGAAACACTACTTTTGAATATATATTTAAAATTCATAACAATATGAACAAAGTATCAAATGAATTGCAAGTACGTAATTTGTTTCTTTTATTAAATTTAAACATTCTGTTTATCTGAAAATCTATTCGTGGTATGTGCAACGCGAGCATAAAGAAGATTATATATTTCATATAAAAAGTGCTATAAATGCGAGAATAATTTCAACTAAAAATTAAAGATACAGGGACTTCTTTTAATTTTACTAATAAACATAGCAGAATTACTAAACAAATACTACATGAGATTTAAAAAAAAAAACATGTTCTTATTTTAATTCGCGTTCTATTCTTTAACAAGCAAGGTCGTAACTTTTCCAATTATAACTGTAATTATACTAACAATAATTCGCAGAATAGGTACTTCATCTAATATTTTAACATATTTTCTGTTCTATATATATCTATCTAAAATTAAAAACATAATAAACAAAATAAAAAATGTAACGTTTAATTGAGTATGTTATGATCTTTTATCTTCCAGCTGAAATAATTAAAACTTAACGTAATTATATATAGTTACAATATACATTTATATAATAATGCTATGTCAAGGATATGAGTACATCACATTCAATTTATGATACTGTTCATTCCAACGATTGTTGGATTCAAAATATTTAAAGCAAATTACTGCAGTCTATAATACGTACTATTAGACTATACAATTGTATGTAACAAAATTAAAATCTGTTTTAATCTATCAGTCACTTGCACAATTTAAATTAGAGTTATAATCAAGCTATTGTAAGCACGCTTGGACTTTCTCGATCCATTCTTGCGCAGTTGCTGCGTCGCCAGCACAAAAGTTATATGTTCGTCTGTTTGTACGAAGCTGCAAATATAAAGACATATAATAGAAATTTCATTTTTGAAAATATAATAAATGATACAAAATGAGACATTTACATCAAAGAATGATTTATCATCTGTTTTCTTTGGTGGCCCTGGCATTGGTTGAGCTGGAGTTACAGAAACTACTTCAGCTAGATCTGTAAAATTATAAATATTTATAAATTTATACTGTAGCATTCCAATTTTGAATTATTTTCTACATACCTATATATCCTTTACAATGAGAATCTTCCATGGCATCATAATACCTTAGTTGATGTTTTATAGAATCTAATACGAACCACCTCTGTTTCCAGCCTTTAAGCAAAGCACCTCGTTTATAAAGGTAACCTTCATGAGTTCTATTTTCAGCAACATTACTAGAGAATTGTTCGTAATATTGTTGTGAAGAGGTTTGTATTGTAGTAACACCTAGATGTGAATTGTTAATATCATTAAATAAAATAATACATAACATTGCTCAATCATATAATCATAGTTTACAAGAAAAGTTTATAAAGCCATAATGTAATATTCGTACTTGAATTTACGCTTCCATTATCACCACCACTTCGCGTAAGTGTATGTGTTTGTAAATTATCAGTTACTGCCTTATATTTTGTACAATTTTTTGGTACTGCATCAGCACACTTGTCATGACATACATGGCCACAGTCTACACATCGTAAACCAGCTTTTACTGGCCCCCACAATACGCCAGAACAAGCATCACAGTGAGTTGGTGTAGCTGAATCTAATCGTTCAAACCTTTAAAAACGAGAATGTAAAGTTATTCAGCATTCAGTTATTTCATTTTAAAGAAAGCTTTATGATTATAAAAATTACCTATGGGGATGTGCATAAACGGAACCATCATTTCCAGAAGTACTTCCACTAGCAAGTTTGCCTCTTAAAAGTAGTTCTAATGTAGAACGTTTATGAATCAACCGACCGTGATATCTGACTAATGCAGTGCTAAATGATGCGTGTCTCTATTTATAGAATAAAAGATGTTATCATTTTTACATCATATATCCATAGATGAGTACATCATTTTTAAATAGTTACAGTGTTTGTTACTAACAGCAAGTGAATCTGTATTTGGCAGTTCAAGTTTGTCCCAAAGAACTTTCCATTTTTGAGGTAAATGACCCAATTCAGTTTCTAATCTATGTATCTCTTCTAAAAGATGAGAAAATTGATCGGGTACCATTGAACTTACACCATCATACCTATAATACATCATAATATAAATAGTATAATTCGAAAAGGAAGGAAAATATAACATAAATTTAATCTTACCCTTGTGTAACTACTTTGCGATTACTTTTAACTACACCATCAGCAGCTTCTGCTTCTTCTTCTTGTTGGGAATCTTGTTGTAATACTTCTAAGTCATATGCAGGTCCATGAGCCAGTTCTTCTTCTAAATAATATTGCCAAATATCAAGATTTGGCAAATGCGATACGGGTCTTAATACCATGTTTTCAGTATTGGGAGTATACATGAAATTATAAAACAAGGGACACCGTGCGTGTTGTTTTTCGATGTAATCAAATATGCTTTGACCGAGATTGCATCCTGTATTTGTCCCTGCTAATCTACCTCCAGGATAAATTGTTTCGTCATCACTACCTGTATCTACACCTTTATGATGACTTGTCAATGATCCCCTTTTGTCTTCAACAGCAGTAATGCCACATTCCACTCTATCGAATTCGCAGTCCAATAAAAATGTACGAAAACGGCAAGAAACCGAATGATATGCTAAGAATTTTAGGTAATATTCGTTGAATTCAAATGCTAATGGAAATTGCTTTTGAATTTGATGCACTATATCAAGAAATTGAAGAAAAGTGGGCGTAAAATTTGTTGTTTGAGAATTTGCTGCAAGATTACTTCTGTGCCCAAATCTATGTCCGAATCCGAGCCATTCCTTCTCGATTAAAGTTCGAAAACCCTCGATAGTTCTATAGTGTGGGTCAAGACATACTTGAGCAACAGAACACACTGTTGCTGTGGTATCCCAACCTTCCTCTAAACAAACAGCTACTGATGAGCCTTGAACATCCATTAAATCTATTACAGCACCAGCTAATTGCATTAAATTTTGAAGTTGTTGTAACCATTCTGAACTTTCAATTAATCTAAAATTTCGAATATTATTTATCAGAAATTATATCTAATGAAATCATATTTTCTCTAAATAGATTATACATACTTATAAAAACTTTGGTCAGGTTCTACATTTGGAGAGCTAGGAACACATGCTCGCATAAGTTTCTTAAATGCAGCTTTGGTATGTCTTACATCGTAATATTCCACTGGAATAAAGTCTGTTTTTGGTGCTGATTCCGCTTTAACACCCTATTGCATTCAAACGATTAATTTTGTGAAATTACATCATATGCAACTAAAAAAATTTAATTTAAAATTATCTTACTTTCATATGAGCTTTTTCACCAAGAATATATAATGCAGCACGTTGGAAAGTATGAACGCATTCAGTACCACTGTCTGAATCTGCAGAATGTCTAACAGTTCCACGTTGATGAACTGAAGTTAAAGAAACTTGGGAATTATGTCTCTTATCTTTTAATGAACCCCAACGACCAAAATTCTTAGGTCCTTTACCTCCTGATGAACTGTAAAGAATAACACATATATTAATTAACCAATCTTTTATTGATTTCATAAAATTTTAATTAAAAGGCATATATATGTGTGGCGGATCGGTATCAATAGGACGCCGACAGGTCGAGGCATCAACGCGGCACAACATCTCCCGGGCGATCCGCGGGTACCAACCGTCAACACGAGAGGGCTACGACAACAACGAGTTTGTCTATCTCGCTAGCGATCGAATATACGAGCGAATGATACAAATACCGCACCTAGCGAGACTCCCTCTACGTCTAAGGCAGGGACTACCGGGCATAGTCTTACTGACGAGTCCACCGGTAGTCCCGGGACGAAACGCACAACTCTCTTTTCATCTGGTAGCGACAATCTTCCGCCACAGTGGGGTTTGGTTTTAGCGCTATAGTGTGACCCCAAAGCTATATATGTATATACCTTAATGTTCCAATAGCTTTATTAAATGGATTTCGTCGTGATTGTTCGGGTGTAGCATTGCGATCTTCAGCAGCTAACAATAAAGAATCAATACTAAGAGAACTATCAGACATTCCCCATGCAGAACCTTGTCTTAGCGCAGATAACGGAGTAGCAGCTACAAGAGCCATAATATATTTTTCTTGCTCTAAAGATGATGTGGTTTCTGATGATGTTGCTAAGAATATAAAACAAATATTTAAGAATATTATAAAAAATTACACATTTGAAAACACTTTCTTAAAAGATACCTTTTAAATTACCAGCAGATGCTGGATGAGCTTTCAGCATACCCATGACACCTTTCCCATGATAACCAGCACCTCTAATTAAAAGTGCTTTTGTTCTTGGGTGCCTCCATGTGACAGCAGGTATTCTATTATGTCTATAAAGTCGACAAAATCTACGAATACTTTCATCTGATACTGATGAGGGAACTATAAGAAGTGCAGGATAACTTCTGCAAATCATATAGGCACAATTCACAGAAGATAATCGAAATGGTTCATTTCTACGATTATTGTGTGGCCCATTTGAATACAATCCTAATCGATACCAATCTCTGACATAACTACGTTCCGATAATCGTTCTAAGGTTTTAGCATCAGTTGGTGGTTGAGTTACAATACCAGGAATTTCAAAATCATCTACTGTAAGGATGGTATATAAAATGGTAAATAGACTGAGAATTATTGGAATATCAGTAATATTAAACGTTTAACTTACCACTAAGATCGTCATCATGACTTAAATCATTATTATCTGTAACTGGTAAACTCATTCGACCAGGTGATGTCATGTACTTATTATTAGTAATCATGTTCATATTTGGCAAGACGTATTTTTGTCTTTTAGATGACTGCTTTGGTTTAAAACCAGCTTTACGTGCAGTCTTTAAAAGTGTTTTCTTAGCAAACCCTCTAAAAGAAAAATCATTTTATTGTGATAAATGATAAACATAAAAAAAGTTAAATAAGAAATTACTTACTTAAGAGTAGCATTCTTTTCTTTTCCTTTGTGATGTGCAGTCTGAGTAACTAATACTTGTCCATTGAAAGCAAAATGATGAAAAATGTGTGGTGGATACCGAGCTTTATGAACTAATTTTCTTAAAGTCTCAATATTCTCAGGTGTAACTTCTTCATCGAAGGCTAACTTTATCAATTGAAAAGTACATGATCGCAACTGAAGACCTTCTTGTAAACATTGATCTAAATGTGCTAAATGTTGCACCGCAACTCGTTTCTCTTTAGTTAAAGATGTTACAGGAAAAGCACGAACTACTAATTGTTCACAAGCAAATGGATCACAAGGTATTCCTTTAAATACAATTCTATAATTAGTAAGGAAAATTGCGCCTTCTGCTGGTAAGAGTGGTGGTATCTTTGGTAACCCTGCAGAACTCTCTTCCCTCCCATCTGGTAAAAGATAAACACGCAAACCATCCATAATAACTTCTTCACCAGGTAACATATTAGGTGTCAAAATTTTAGGTTTCTGAATAGGAGGTAATCTTTTGCTTTCTCTATGTATAGCTTCAAGAGTTTCAATATGCATATGAACAACACCAGGAACCATTTGATGTAGGCATCTAACATGTTCAGCACTTACACCTCCTTCAGTACAAACACGATCTACAAATCGTGACACCATTCGAATAACAGCACTACCAGTTTCTCCGGGATCAGTTTCTTCAAAACCAGACTCTGCATCACCACTATCGCTTGCTACACTATTTGTAATACTATTACTTGCTCTTTCATCATCATAAATATTATCTTGACGATGAGTCTTTGCCCCTATATCTAACGGAACCAATAAATAAACCATCCTATTTGCATAATGAATTGCTTGACTATACATGGTACTTTCTTCACTTGCAGTAAGTTCCTTTTGTTTCTCTGGATCTATTGTTGGCCAAATCCTCATTTGTTCAGCAGCTATTTCAAGAGCCGATGGTTCTTGAATTTGATAAATTGAATACCGATCGCGAAATGGAAATTCCTTGCCATCACGTGGACTAATAGGACTTAAGATACCATCATTTATAAGCCGTGGTGGAGAATTTTCACCAGGGAGATATAAACGTTTAATATCTTTTTGAACGTCCAAATAAAAAGCATCTTCCCAAAATTGTTGATTTTGCCATACAGGATGTTCTTGAATACATGTGTAAGCAAATTGAATTACTCCTGTGCAAAGTTTTCTACAAAATGCTGTAGCAAGGGGAAGAAGTGCAGCAGCAACTCCATGCTCATCCATGGATGAATCATCTTGCAATGCACAATTCATTAACCGGACTACAAGATCAAATTGTTGATGTTCTAGCATGGCTTTGTTTCCAACAACATGCTGTGATAATTCCATGCAAAGCGCTAAACGAGCAGCTTTGCTTTTCAAAGCTCTTAAAACAGCTGGGAACGTTTTACGGGCATCAGATATTTTATTCTCAAATATACAATTTATACAGTTACGCAGAACTTCCAGTCTACGTGCAGAATTGCTAACCAAATGTCTAGTATCATGAACAAATGAAATATGTGGACCCATAGGTACAATACGAGGCTGTGATGGCCTTAATGACGATAATCTATACACAAAATGTTCAATATAAGTATAAAATATCATAGTCATGATACATATATAAAAATATATCAATATTATTTCTAATACTAACCTAACTTTAAGATTATTTTTGGCAAGACCCTCATCTATAATTGCTTGAACTTGTTCTGGATTAATGCGCGGTAAAAGCGGCTGATGTATCCTAGCAAATGCTCCTTCAGGTGGTTTTAAAATTTTTTGTACATATGGTTGAGGATTTGGATTTTCATTTGTGTACAATTGTTGTGCTAATTCTTGAATATGTGTTAAAATAAGCCCTAATATCGAAATGATATTTATTGTATATAATACTTTATCATTATTAATTATATGTTTTGTTACTGTTACTTACTATGATCTTGTGCTTCCTGTTTTAACTGATCACTTAAATTATTATACAATTCGTCCCACACATCACAAGGCCTCCACGGTGGTCCCCTTTCTGCAATAAAGGAAGTAAAAAACATGCAATCCAGAACTCTGGTTGTAAAGTCACAATCCGTTAAGCCACGTTCTCCAAGAAAAGCTGCCTAGAAATAAGAAATACAATTTATATGTTTCCCTTTTATTTTTAAACACTATAAAGTGGATAGAACCAATAATAATATAAAGACCTTATGAAATGTTATGACAGGCTTTGGATGAATTCTTATTAATGTCAGGCAGCTCCTATATCCTTGCAATAATTGAGCAAAAGTTCTCATAAAAACTGCCCGTAATTCTTTATCTAACATAGGAGAGTGAGGAGCTCTTGTTGCAAGTGGTGGAAAAGCATAATCTGCACAAGCTAATTCTGGTTGTAATACTAAAGATAATGCATCTTGTGTTTGTGATAGAAGTGGTTCTGGAAGTAATGGAAGTGCTACTCCATCTGGAACCATAATAGAACCTCCATCCAAATCAGCAACTATTACATCCATCTGCAAAAGAATTTAACATTTAATAAAAAATCGTTATAATAAAATAAAACATATTATATAATTCTATTGAACATCTTACAAGTTCTGCAACTTCATGTTTCAATGAACTATGTACACCCATGATAAATGGAGTAGGTGTACTGAGTACTTCAACTAAAGCTGCTGGTAGAAGAGGAATGTAAACATGCGTGTATCTAAATGGATACATTAGTGCAGTAAGCGCACGACATCCTTCAGTTAATCGTGAATAACTTGCAGAATGAAAAAGTATTTTATGTTCTGTCATAACAGCACAGAACAATACTAGTACATTACGAATTCCTATAAAATATAACTATATTTTAATGAAAAGTATAAACAAGAACATATTTGTAATAATAGCTGTTTTACACTTACCTAGTTGTTGAAATAAAAGATTTACACTACTGTGTGTTATTGGAAGGGAAGGACTAATTGGAGGCTGAAGTGCTTGACGATCACCTGCACCAATGCTAAATCTTACTTGTGGTCCACCAGCAGGTGGTACTTGTATACAACCTAATATGTTTCCTACCAAAGTTTCTAATGGTATTCCGAGATTTTCTACATATACTGTGTATATAATACCAAGGCAATTCTGAAGCAACAATATAAAAATATTATTATTACATATAGAAATATGATCATAGTCTCAAACTAGGCAAAATGTCACATACTCTGAAAGTTTCAATGTAATCAAGTCTGGAAACCAGCACCAGACATTTAGGTGCATACATAATGCTGTGATGTGCTATTGTGGGTATTGTTCTAACCAAGGAACGACTATCACCATCTACAGGATCTTCTTCTTCATCTACAGGCTTACTTGGCAATATAGACACTGTTTCATTGAAACACATACAAGCACAATAATGACGATTTGCATCAATATCAGTTAAAATAGATACAAAAAATCGTGGTTCTTGTCTTTCTGTAGATAAAGCCCATCCCTGTGGTTGACAAAACTATAAAATAAAATTAATTGAGAAAAGATTAGTTATAAGAAATAAAAATGTAATAAAGAAAAGTCTTACCCATTCTATTCCTTCTATAAATGGTGTATCTGGCCAATCCTTTTCTGGAAACCTTTGTAAAATGATTCCATTACTTATACCCCCTCCTATAAACATAAATAAAATTACATATTATATCAACTTTTTTGTTATTGTACTTTGATAAATTATATCTTTGTAGTACAAATATTTAAATTTCTTAAACAATATAAAATATTAATAATACTTCAATAATTCGTAACACACAAATAAAAATTATTTACTGTAAATATCTTTAAATATTTATGCTATTGAAGATATACAAAATATATATATATATGTGTGTGTATATACTTTATTATACAAGCTTACTTGCTAAGATTACTTATTGTTACACACCTTAAATGTTTGACAATCATGTATATAAAAATATCGATATATTTTTACTTTCGTTAAAAATAAAAACTTACTCTCTTTTTCGTGGTCGTAGCCGACCACAACAAAGTAGTCGGCTAACCGAGACATTTCGGTATACTCGTGGGGGTTCGTGGGGGTGATAGCGCCCAACATCCCACGTAGATTTTAATACACGTGATTTCATGGACCGTATCCTATCAAGCAACAATCAACTACCTTGTGTCAACGTTACACATAAATATGCATCAATATGCAAATTAATTGAAAAATATGATAAACATTTTTGAATTTATATTTTTTCATTCAAACAACACAAATTTCAGAGTAAAGCACCAAAAACGTGATATCGTTGTAAATACATTTAAAAAATTTTCTCGAAAAACAAATTTCAAGCGGTGGTTGAAATGTTGTAGGCATCGCACGCACCGTTGAAAGGAGATACTTCACATTCGTTACGTTTAGAAAATGAATTCACCCGTCATCACAAGAGCATACAATATTCTATTTATTTTATAAAACACAATATGATGCCACACCCCGAAGCTTTAATCCATAACCTTCCAAACTCAAGCGCCACATTGGGTGTTTGTTGAACCGCGTATGAACCAAAACGCGCCACAGGTATACAAACGAAGAGACGAATGCGCTATAATTCCCATTTAATTTTACTTTTTTTGTCTTCTGCTTGGGTCACTGAGAATACTTTAAATCTGAAAACATTCGCATTATTAGAGGCGCTACTTTCATGCTACTTTATAGCGCGTTCATAGTGAAATTATTGCATAACAGTTACATGTATAACACCCCTATATGTATATAATAATGTCTTCTTTAAATTTATCAAATAATTTTATATTTTGAATAGAAAAATGAATCTGAATGTTCTTTAATTTAATTAAAAATTGTTATATAAATTTCTACACATGCATATGTGTATGCATATATTGTATTACTTTCTTTCAAAATTTATTGTAGATATTTAAAAAATATGTTACTTTATATATCTTTAAAAACGAGTTAAAATTAAATTTAATATAATACTTTATGTCTCAAATTATACTTAAAGATTATTAATATCTATCAGAGTTATATGTGTATGATGTACTATGTACATTTATATTGTATATGTTTAAATGATACCTAACCTTATAGAAGCTGTCACATGGAACAATATAAGTTTTGCTTATATCAAAAGTAAAAGTTAATCTAAGGATATATACGTTTCGTAAAATTACTTTGATGTAAATATCTATCTTTTATATCTAATTTATTTTTAAAAATTAAATTCTTTGTGACGAATTAAATAAATTTTAATAGTGTGATTGAATATTTTTTAATGTTACAGAATTTTACTAAATTTTAGTAAGATGAATATTACTCAAATACTTTTGCAAACCGTTACAGATGCAAAGGTAGGATTTATAATTTCAGCAATAATAGGTTATTCTTTATATAAAATAATAGCAGTAATAAATAGAAAAAAATTGCAATCTTCTAATGATAATTGCAATGAAACTTTAAATTATATGGTAAGTAAAATTAAAATTTGTATATATATTTATATTTTTTTATAATTAATCTAATAAATACACAAACAAAAATAATAATTTTTATTTTCAGCAAATGTATGCAGATAATTACAAGCTTGTTTTAGTTATTAGAACTGATTTAAAAATGGGAAAAGGAAAAATTGCAGCACAATGTGCTCATGCTGCTGTTGCAGCTTATAAGGCAGCCACAAAGTATCCTGAATTTTTATATGCTTGGGAAAAGTGTGGCCAAGCTAAAATTACTCTTAAGGTATATATACTTCTTATACATATATTTCACATGTAATATTATTTGCTTTAAGTTAAATCCTTATTGGTAAATAAAAAAATGCTTAGGTGGATAGCGAGAATGCTTTGAAAGAAATAGCAAAACAAGCTAGAACTGTAGGACTTTTGGCAAATATAATACAGGATGCTGGACACACACAAGTAAAGCCAGGAAGTAAAACAGTATGTGCTATTGGTCCAGGTCCAGCTCAAATGATAGATAATGTAACTGGTCATTTAAAATTGTTTTAATAATGAACAAAATAAAGGTATCTTAATTTTTAAGTGTATTTTTATATTTTTTTAAATTCAGTTCTTCATGATTTACTAATTTCATTATTAGATTTTTATTCATATGCTAAAAGATAATTAAATACAGCAATTTCATATTTTGTTGATGATATAAGTATAAATATATGCACATAATTTTTATAAAATGATGCATCCCATTAAAAAATGCATCAATATATTTATCAAAAATGAAAAAGTACAAACTTTTAGTTCAATACTTTATACAAATTTAAATATGTTATTAAATTGAAACATTACTTCAGTCATTGGTCGCATTTTATATATAATAATAAATTTCATTTAATAAATTTAAATATAACATACATGAACAATGTTCATTTTTATGCTAATATAATACACTTTTGCATTAAGAAACACGAGTATAGCATTAGGTGCCGTTGTATACAGTATCTTGTTAATATCGAATTTTATTATCAGTGTAAGCAAATGGCATTTACTGATATTTGTATTGGAAAATATATTATATAAAAAGTGCATAATTAGAGTCATATTGCAACAAAATAAGCAATCACCGTAAATTATTCCCAGCTCAAATCACAAAATATTAAGAAATTTGTTTCCAATAAAATATCTTCCATTCTTTGGTACCTCGTGCTATTATTTTCATTTAAAATATCATTTAGTGCTTATAAATAGTATATAAATAATCTACACTGGAGGGGGAGGTGCTTTTCGATGTATTTTGTTAGAGCTGGTAGCACTACATTGTGACTCAGCAATGGATCTGCCATCAGCTTCATCTCTTCGACATAATTCTTCATTTTGCATCCAATTTTGAGTCTGATTATGATTCGTTCGTGTTGATTGATTTTCTTCATTTCCAGTCACAGAACCTACTTCTTCTAATAATTTTGATAAAGATGGTGCCAATCCTAATCCTAAATTTCGCTCGTGATATACATCTGAAATCGTAGGCGTTAATTCACGTGTTAAACTTGTGAGGGACGTGGCTACGTTTCTTAAATTTTGATTATGTGTTTCTGCAGGTTGTGCAGAGTCAGTCTGAGAACAAATATCTTCAGTTGTTGTAGGATGACGAGGCTTTCTTGGAGAATTAGATCCAATTTCTGTTCGAACACTTAATCTTTCTAGTACTGTTGCTGGTAAAGGTGGTAATGGTTGTCGCCTTAGAACTGTTGCATGACCGTTATCCCAATCTGTTACTGAACTACTTGAACTAGACCCTGGTCTTAAGCTTTGATCGGGATAAAGATTTCTGATACGTGTTTGATGATTTAAATTGAGTGCTACAGGAGGACTAGGAGTGAAAGCAACATCCGATTCACCTACAAAACATACATATGATTACAATTTTATATTCAATACTTATCTAAATTTTAGTCTAAGTTATTTATACCTCCACTATTTTGACATGGTTGTCGTGATGTAGGAATTGGAACATTTGGTGGTTCCATAGTTTTACCATCAGGTTCACCTCGATGTCGAACGTAATTTGCAAATGCACCTCCTAATCTAGGTCGTTCTATGACATTTTTTTCAATATGAGCAACAGAAGCTAGACTTTCCATTGAACTACTAGAATCTAAAGTCAAACTTTTAGGTGCTTCTTGTGTATCTAAGAACATAATTATAATTTAAATGATATATTTTCATTTTTATTTATTATACACACATGACCAGTTTAGACTTACCAAATAAAGCTAGAAGAGCTTGAAGAGCAAATTGAACAGCTCTCCGTGATGCTTGTTTTCCTGTTCTCAATGTAACTTCTGATTGACCAACTTCCATGAGATCAAAACCTAGACTTGCAAATAATTCATGAGATCCTGATGCTCTCCATACTTGTACTGGTAATGTGACTTCTTGACCTTCCGTCGCACATGTAGCTCTTCTCATTGCAGCAATAACATCCTCTGCTGCTTCTGGTGCCTACAATAAAAATTTCCTTTAATATAATAGATTATTAACTTTTACAAGTAGCAATGTCAGAATATACAGATTTATTTACTACCTGCAACAACCTAGCAAGAGCATGTAATGACGATGGTCCCAATCCCAATAATGCCTGCAAACTTGCACTACATCTTGTTAATCTTTCTTCTGGATCACTTTGTGGGAAAAATACAGAGGATGGTATTCCATTTCCAGCAGGTTCAAATCTAAAACCTACTGACATTAAAAGTTCTCGCCAACCAGTGGCTGCACCCACTTTATTTTCAATACTACGCTGAGTTGTGTACATAGCATTTTTTTGTCCACGATGTATTCGTTGTAATGATTTTTCTACTAAATGAAGTGTTACACGTAATGCATCACGACTTTGTTCAGGACCACCGCGTAATAATTCAGCCAGTGCTTGTCCCATTAAAGCAACCTAAATGTATATTTCATGAACTATCATTTACATATGAATTATTAAATTTAATAAATTTTTTAAGATTTATACCTTGTTTGACAATCTTGCATCTCCTCCAATAAGTAACCAACCAGCCCAATTTGCAGGATGTGCGAAATGTCTTGTATGTTGAACTGTTTGCATAGCTTCTGCCAATGCTCTTGATGCTCTAGCACCTTGTAACATAGCACTATAGAATGCTCGTAATAATATACTACCAGCTGTAGGTGGAACTGCCCACATTCCTATAAGTACACATTGTGCTCCTGCATTTAATAAAGCTTTGGCTAAATTTTGTACGCCATCTGATGTAGCAGTTGTATTTTCTGTACTATTCCAACCATGGCCACTAGATATTACAACTAAACGGGCAGCTATTCTTAGTTTTGTAATATCTGAATAGCTTAGCAAGTATTCTGGTTTTACAGATGGATCTTCACAAGGATCTGCAGTTAATGCTAAACTGGCAGAATTCCAGAAAACTGGTACTGTTAAATGTACACATTCTGCATCAGGTAAAGACCTTAAAACAGTCGACCTCGTTGCTTCTATCCCTATTAGTAAAGATTAAAAAGATTATTTATTTATAATTTTCTTTAATTTACTTAAATTCGTAATGATACCTACCAGTTAAAGCACGGGCTTCTAATAATTCAGCAACAATCTCAGATTCTGTTTCAGTAGAAGCAACACTTTCTGACCATCTATATTCTTCCCTGATTTCTTCAGGAAGCACAGGATTTCCTGCAACTAATGCAGCTACCGTTGCACCTCCTTCTGGCATAGGAGTCTTTGATCGCTTTTTTAAAGCTGCAAGCGATGGTACTACTAATAAAGAAAATCTTTCACATAGATAATCTTCTCCAGGGTTTGATTGTAAAGCTGGAAGTGGTGCCAAATATAAAGACTTCTCCACTACCATAATTAGTTCCTTCCTTGCTGGTGGTAAAAGATCTTCAAAAGGTGCTAAAAGTAAATCGTAAAGTACTTGAATTGGTAATGGTGATTGCCATGTTGGTCCTTTGGTTCCTCGTCCCCATCGAGCACTTCCTGCTCGTGAACTAATTGAACCCACACTAAACAGACTGCTCAAACTGTATGAACTAGCATTGAGATGATGTCCTCTCGATGGTATTTTTGTTTCTTCAACAAGTTCACTTGTTTCGTCTAAAAGAGCTTCTCGTGCCTGCAGAACTCGCTTCTCTAATCCTATACCATCATCCAAACTAGTAGAATGAAATCGTAATAGTCCCCGACCAGGAGCTAAGCACCAAGCATGTAATTCACACCCTACTTCACTGAAACGTTATTTGACATTTACTAGCCGTTTTATGGAATTACAATTTGTTCACACTATTTATTAATAAATTTAAATTACCTATAATATAAAATAACTCCACGTTGTCTATCGATAATTTCGGAATAATGCGCAGCATCATCTAAACAATTACTTTTACTTCGTCTCGATCTTTCTGCCCAATTCAGAGCTTCTTCAGCTCTATTTAAACTGATTAGTACTTTTTGTAACATTCTGTACGTTTCTGATAATAACTCAGATTTGTTTGGCTGTCCACAGGTAAGGGTTGAAGAAATTCCATCTAATGATTCTAATAAATTTGCTGCTTTCTCTAAATGTTCTACAGCTATAATTGCTTCTCCAGCTTCCCAATGAACAAGACCAAGTCTGTGTCTTAATCTAGCTGCTTCTTCTCTTCTTCCTAATCCTTCAGATAAAGACAATCCCGATTGTAAGTAACTCAAAGCACGTGATAAATCACCGCATAAATGATGAAGTCGACCTAAACTGGAAAATGCAGCTGCTCTTGCTGGTTGATCACCAGCTGCTGCTGCAAGACTTAATGATTGTTCTTGTAATCTGATTGCTTCTTCAAATTGTCCTAAAGCTTCTTGAGTTACACCTAAGTTTGCACAAGCTCTAGCTTGTAACCCAGCTGCATCTAAAGCTTCAGCAATTGAAAGTTCCAATTGATGATGTCGTAATGCAGAATTTGGATCGTCCATTAATAGATGAACAGCTCCTAACCCACTAGCAGCCTCTGCTTCAGCAGCTTTATCTCCAAGTCCTCTGGCAAGTGCCAGTTGATGTGATAAACAACTAACAGCTTGTTCGTGGTTACCTAATGCAGCATGTACTCGACCTACACAATTGATATTAACAACTTATAACACTCATCAAGAAAAGTTAATATATTTATAGATTCTATAGTATAATATTTTACATATTAATTACCTAAATCTCCGTAAGCTGCGCCTCTTGATTCTGGACTATCAACTTCATGTGCAGCTACTAGTCTTTTCTCAAAACAAACTAAAGCTTCTTGTAAATTTCCAGTTGCTTCCCGAGCTCGACCTAAACCTCGATATGCTCTTTCTTGTTCTCTTATACTTTTCAATTTTGTAGCAGCTGTTAATTGCTGCTCATGACATTTTATAGCTTCTTCTGGATCTCCCAAGGCTTCATAACAATCGCCTAAATTGCCAAGTGCTCTAGCTTTATTTAGTAAGGCTGTGCCCGTAGTTAATGGTTCTAAAGTTGCTAATTGTTGTTCAAAATATCCAATTGCGTCTTCATAATGTGCCATATTAAGTCTAGCTATTCCTAAATTTCCTGTTTAAAAGAAAAATAGTGAGCATTGTCGCTGTAAATTTAAGTAGTTCAAACATTATAAATAAAGTTCACCTAAAGCTTGAGCCTCAACTCCTGAATCTGCTAATTCTTTTGCTCTTTCAAGTTGTTCCTGATAACACTTCACTGCATGAGTATATTGACTTAGTGCCATGTGCACCGCCCCTAAGTTTCCATGAGCTCTACATTCACCACGTAAATCACCAGCTTCTTGTCTTAAAGTTAGTTCTTGAGTATGAAATCCTAATGCCTTATCAAGATTTTTTATTGTCCGATGTGCAATACCTAAAGCTCCATAAGCAGCAGCTTCTAAACTGCGATCACTTGCTTGTCGTGCTAAATTTAATTGTCTTTGATGCATTTTTATTGCTTCTTCAGCTTCTCCAAGGCGTAAAAGGCAATCACCAATATTTCCCAAAGCACGAAATTTTCCAGCTAAATGTTTAGTCATATGTGCAATAGCTATATAGAAAGATAAATTATTAATATTAAGTATATGTATATTTTGCTATTTTTAAAATATAAATATGCAGATGCACGATTTTCTTACCCAAATAGTATTTTTGGCATTCTAATGCAGTATCTAAATTTTCAAGAGCTAAATGTGCTAACCCCAAATTACAATAAGCTCTTCCCATCCCAGATTTATCCTGTAAATCCTTAGCTAATGCTAAGTCTTGATCATAATATCTAACAGCTTCACGATGATTGCCTAAACAATAATGAGCATAACCCAAGAAGTGACATGCTTTAGCTTCTCCTTCAACATCGTGTAGTTCCTGAGATAACATAAGATAATTTTCGTAATATGGAACAGCTTCTTCAAATCTGCCGCGAGATGACAAGCAATTAGCAAGATTGAGTAATGCACAAGCTTCACCAGCTGTATCTTTCAACTCGCGCGCTATAGCTAAATGAGCTCTGTAATGTCTTAATGCTGCTTCATGACCCTGTACAGCTTGATATGCTACTGCTAAATTTCCATGTGTGCTAGCTTCTGAACTACGATCATTGACCTATATTAAACAACAACTTTTATATTGTTTTATGGTATAAATTTGCTATTAAATTTTTCATTGCATATTTTAAACAATTTACCTCTTTACTTATTGTTAATTCTTGTTTATGATATTTAATAGCCTGTTCATAATAACCTAATGCATTATAAGCATTTCCAATATTTCCATATGCTCTACCCATACCAGCTTTATCTCCTAATGATCTAGCAATTCCTAAGTGAGCTTGATGTAGTTTAAGTGCTGCTTCATGTTCACCAAGTAATTGATAAACTATTCCTAAATTACTACATGCTCGTCCTTCAGCAACTTTATCTTTTGTAGCTAAAGCAACATCAAGTTGCCTTTGGTGCCACAGCTTGGCTTGTGCAAGATCACCTAAATAATGATATATTTGAAAGAGATTTTACAATAAAGTTAATTCTTTATTAAGTTTCTCATTATTTGTTCTAAAAAGTTCACCTGCACATCTTGCAGCATGACCTAATCCAGCATAAGCTCTCATTTCTATTGCTCTATCACCGAGTTCTTGAGCTATTCTTAGCACATTTTCATGATAAGCCATTGCTTGACCAAAATTTCTTCGATAATGATGAGATGAACCTAAGTTACTGAAAGCTCTTGCTTCTTCTACACGATCTCCTAAACGTCTTGCTATTCTCAAATGTTGTGTATGACAATCAACAGCACTTTCAAATTCTCCCATTGCTAAATAAACTGCTCCCACATTTCCTATTTCTCGGGCTTCCTGAAGTCGGTCTCCCATTTGTTTTACTAATTGTACACATTGTTTATGAGATGCAAGTGCATTTGGTAAATCACCAATAGCTGTATAAACGTGACCCAGGCTAGTTAAAGCAGATGCTGCAGCCTGAGTATCTTTGCACTTCATAGCTAAAACCAATTGATACCTGTGTGCTGTTAAAGCTTCCTTAAAACTGCCCTTGCTAAAATATGCTGAGCCCAGATTTCCATGAGCTCGACATTCACCCTGGGTATCTCCTAAAGATCGTGCGACACCTAAAAATATTTTTACTCAGAATACAAAGAAATATTCTATTGATACATACATATTATTTTATCTATCTTCAATATTTACCTAAATCTTGTTGCATATAATTGATAGCTTTATCTAAAGAATTTAATGCCCAATATGCACTAGATAGAGCAGAAAATACAGAACCCCTTAATTTTAAGCTACAAGAACCAATAGTAAGAGCAGCTTCTAATACACCAGCTGCTGCCTTATACTGTCCTGCTCCAAGAAGTTCTTGGCCAACAACAGAAATGACAACAAAAGAAGATTCATCAAGTTTCATTGCACGTAATTGTTGAAATGTCGGTTCTAGTGTTGTACGCAATGGTGATTTTAAGGATGCTTCCACAAGACCAGATAAGAGTTGACAATTGGTAGGATCATGCGCCAAACCTGTACTGAAGGCTACAAGAGCCTCTCCATGTCTCCCTAGACATTGTAAGGCTACTCCTTGACGGTAGTATGCCTAATAGAGATATTGGTTTTACTAATTATTTGAAAAGTAACAAACAAAAGCAGCTATTACCTTTGGCCATTGAGGGCTAAGTTCGGTAGCTCTAACAGCATCCTGAAGAGCAAGTGCAAATAAACCCATTTTGAGCCGGGCAGCTGACCTGTTTGAATATAGCACATGGCTGAGTGGATCCAAAGCAAGAGCTTCTGTGTACAAACTTGCAGCAAGAGCATAATCACCATTTTGACATGCTGCATTGCTGCGACGTACAGTCTCTAAAAATAGAGATCTTGATCCAGCAGCCAAGGCCGACGTACCTTCGGGCTCCACCTTATAAATATTTATATATATATATATATAATTTATATATATTATGCACATACATGTGTACGTATTTATTTCAGAATTATATTGTTATTATCATTGTGTTAATTAAATATTATTTATAAACATTGTATAAAAAATTTATTATAAAATATAAGGTAACATTAAACTTATTTGAGTAATATTAAGCTAATATAAGGTAACATTAATTATTACATATATAATTATCATAAATATTAATTTATATTAATTTTCATTTTATAAATAGAAATAAGTGATTTAATGAAATAATTATTAAATAAAAATTTAAATAAATATTTTCATTCATATTTAGAAATCTAATATTTAATTCTTAAATTTCATTATTTTTTTTATATCAATTATTAAAACATCAAAAAATTATCGTATAAAAAATATACAATTCAACATAATTCTTGTTTTATCACTTTTAATACAAATCTTTGTTGTTTTTTATTTTTATGTATATATCCATAAATATATACAATATGATCTTAAAAACATTATTTATTATCAAAATTGCAAACAACAGACCAAATTTTATAATGAATACAAAAATAAAAAACACAAATTTATAAAATTAAATGATTTTAATTCTAAAATATGATAATAATATTCGTCATCATATTTGTACTGTAGGATCTTGTTACCTCAGAGATATCCCTATGAGACATTGCTTAAGACGAGCAAGTAGCATCCTCCTGCATGAGCATTATCTGCAGCAAAGGAGCTTCATTAGATAAGACCACACATTTTAGAGTATAAGACCTTTCTAGGTCTTCCTGTACCACCTTTCTTTCCCTCATTCAGATTTATTTTCTACAAGATGCTACTTTCAAATCTAGGCAGCACTCACCGGATACACGCTGAAATAAACTATTTCGTCTTAGTAATCAGAATATTCGCTAGGATAGGTGAATTGATTCGATTAATAAAAAAGGAGGGAGGAAGGCGTCTTAGGAGGGCACCCACTGCATTCCTCAGGCACAGCCATCTTGGAATGTGACCCCGGGCTCCCCCTTGGGCCCAGAGTGGGGCCGGCACTGTCTGCTTTTGTAAGTACCTTTGTGTATTGGACTCCACATGTATAGCTCATAAATTTACGCTGCTGTGTATATACATGCATAGAAATGTAGAATTCACTTATTGAAATAATATATGACGTATATGACTTTATAAATTATTTTTACAAATTTATGTTATGTTACAAAATTATGTTTTATATGAATAGAAATATTGTGTAATGTAAATAGTGTTCTGTATAGAGGATAGCAGTAAACAATCAGTAATTGTGTTGAATTAATTGTTATTACAATATATTATTTGCAAATACTACAAATATCTTTTCTTTCAACTAAAAATACATCATAATTATTTGTAAGACAATAATCATTTATAAGCATATATATGAAAAAGGTTTTTAGATACAAAAATATCTTATAATTTTAATAATAAAGGTTTTCTATACTTTAAAGATATTAACAGGTTTTTTTATAAAACATTTATAAATAGTACTGCAAAGATATATATTTCAATGTACAAGTACAAATATAAATACAAAACATTATGAACCATCATGTCTTATTGTTAAAGTAATAAAATAGATAGTTTGCAGTTGTTATGAGATTACAAGGTCTCTATTTTGAAGGAACTTCTACATGTTTATCTCCATTTGAATGTCACAGCCATTATAGTTAAATTTTGCTCAATTAATGTTAAAATATATTACAATATCTGAGCGAAGATAATTATATTTAATGGAATGTAATGTGCACATAAATAAAAATATTTCTGATTAATACCTTTTTATACCTCCTACCTACTCTAATCTTATTTGAATGTTACTATATTAAAAAACTTAATTAAAAAGTCAATCTATTTCCCTTCGCTCAAGTAATAAACATTTTTTATTATTCTCATTATTTTAATTAACATTCTGTATATTTTTGTACTGAAACTGTACAATATTCCTTAGAAATATATATGTATATATGTGTGTATATATATATATATGTCTACATAACTTATGCATACCATGTACAAATCACTTTCACAATATAAACATTCATTCGATGACTCAAATCTATAGGAATGTTAAATATTTAACAATATTTTAAATAAAATTTATAAACTGATAAACAAAATTGAAATAATTATATGAATAAATTTACATTACCATTTGCTTTCCATACATATAATTTCATGTTAAATAAAAATTTATGTAAAAAAATATATATAGTGGAATTTGTGCTCTATACAACTGCAGCTTTCAATACCGACACTTTGAAAAATTGAAACTTTTTGATATGACTTTGTTTCCTTTCATTTTCATTCATTAAAATGCCCATTATAACAGAATACTTTGGTATGTATCATATTTGAAATAAAGGCATTTTTTAACATGTACGATTATAGATATATTACATAAATAATGATGAAATTATGAAAGCTACATTTGCACTGACATTTTAGAATATACAGTTGCAAAATTAATAACTTTCAAGGCCAAAGCCGATCAAAAAATTCTTTGAAGGAATCATAAATCATAAATGTTATGCCAACATCTAAACATACTCTACTTAATCTTGGGATAGTTCCTTTATAAAATGCCATTGGACCTTCATTGATCCATATTTGTTTCACACAATCTATACTATTCTTATATTTTGAAGCTTCTAGACCCTGAAAGTATGATACACATTTAGTGAAGTATATTAAAAATATATATATATAATTACATATAAATAATATATAATATATATATAACTTAATGATTATAAAAGAAAAACATATTTACCTGCATTCTAGTTTTTACAACATCAATTGGAGTATTTCCAAAAACAGATAATGCCCCAGCACATGCACCAAAAAATCCAATAACTACTTTTGGTATAACTACATCTTTATTTCCACCTTTATACCAATCTTTTAATGTTTCCATGGTACAAAATCTAATTGCTTGGTTTGATCCTTGCTTTAAAATTGTAGGTGTTAGTCCTTGATATATGCCTCTGAATCCTAGCAAGTAAAAAGTTATATTTTTTATTTGTACTAATATTAATATGACACTTATAACTTATACAGACTGTATAATGTAATAACAAATGTTTAGAAGTATATGATTGAATGTCACAATAAACTTATTGTGACATATATGACATTACTTTACTATCATATATGCAAATTGAGAAGCACATAACTAATATAACTTGACCTCTTTACATAGCTCTTGATTGGACTTGTTGCACATATAGTTCAAGGGGAATTTACTTGTTTTCAGAGCATTACTAAGCATTTAATTAAGCGATAACTAAGCTTTTAGTTCTTTTTAAAATCATACTTAAATTAGATTGTAAATGTATGGATCAAAAAATTATATTTATTGACTTGAACTCTATAAAATAATATATATTAATATTCTATTTACCATATTCCTTGATAATCATCCTTACTCCATGAAAGAATCCTTTGTATTTTGGATTAGCAGATCTTTGATCATTTATGAATTTTACTTTAATTGTCTCCATAGGAGTAACTGCAAAAATAGCTTCAGATGCACCTGCACATAGTCCTGCTATAAGACTATTCTGTGCAGTAAGTTTTCCATTTGAATCTGCTAACAATTCTTTCATTTTTTCAAAGGAACCAAAGCGTACAGCTGACTTTGGTATTGAACCATAAAGTAATACTGAAAGACCCCTGTATAGACCAAAGAATCCACGATTTTTTATGGTTTTTTTCACACAATCCAATATTCCTGAATATTGTTTACCAGATCCAGCTTTCCCATCAAGTTGTAGCTGTGTTTTTACATATTCAGTTGGATAAGTGATACATATTTCTATACCGCCGGTAATACCTCCTAAAATATATCCATAATTTCATTAATATTTTATTATTTGAAAGATTGATAAAAATTGGTAAAGAAGTAATTAATGAATCCATTGATATATATTTAAAAGAAAAATATATAAACAATTTCATTTATAATCTTTAAAACAAAAATTTTTGTACTAGCGCATATTTCGAAGGTTAAATATTTCTCGATCTTTGAATCTATCATGTGTCGAATGCGCTGACTCAGTTTATCTATCTTTGTCGCTCTTCTAGTTACTTACACTTCTCTCTCACTTTCAACTAATGTGTTTGTTTTCTATAGGACTATTCCGATAAATAATAAAAAGCACTGAACACATATTAAAAATGAAATCATTAATACAAGAAATGATATAATAAAAAAAAATGTATTTTACCAGCCACAATTCCTTTAATACCGCTATGACTGACAGCCGCTGCAGCTCCAGTATCAGTAATCCAAGGTCTACGAGGAAAAGGATTATTATGGAATGTTGAAATTGTACTTGTTTGTTGCGATGATTTGTATATCAATGAACTGATATCCATGTTTGGAATTTGTTTTCGCCTGCCAATACTCTTGCCCCGTTAAGCATCAAATGTGAACTGAGTCGATTAATATCCGTACATTTCAGTGCGTATTCCCCTTCCTCAATCAACTTCTCTTACTCACACTTTATAGATTGACAGTCCTATACTCGATACTGGATCTGGATACGTAATGATAATTGAACAGGCGATTATGGGTGGAGTGACCGAAATTTTTTATATCAGTAATACATTTTTCCAATACATGTCTGTCTATTAATCAGTCAAGTTTAGCTTTTTTTATAAACTACAATTCAAATTTATAAAGGATTATAAGCTACTTTAATCCAAATTCTATTGCATTAATTTTTATCTATAAATATTATATTTTTATTTATATTGCTAATTGTACGTAATTTATAAGTATAACAAAATTATAAGTAAAACTATATGATTTAAATAGCATATTTTTTCAATAAGTTAGAAATTTTACTTAATATTCTTCTATCTATCATGTTGATATTAAAACAAATAATTATGAAGATAACCAAAATTGAGTATTCAAAATTCAGAATAAAACGAATGACTAATTAAGTAGATAAGACGAATGTTATTTAGCCATATACTTTTGATTGTTTCATTACTGTAAAACATATTTAAAACATGAAAGTCTGGATTATAGTAAATAGAAGAGATTAAAAATTACTTATCAATATTATGAGTGTTTCATTACATGATCACATGACATATATTTCATAAACAGTTAAAATTAAGTTGATTATCAAGACCTTTTTTCTATTTCTTTGGTTATGTAACATCAATCACGACATGTAAGTAAGAACATGCAAAGAGGGAGTGATTATAAGAAGATAGAAATACTTTTTGATAATAAAGTTTTATATTAATTAGCTATATTGTGATATTGGTAAATGTGTAAATTTTTATTAAAATGTATTTTATTCTCTATTTAAATTTTGATATAAGGGTTTATTTATTATATTTAAAGTTTAAAAATCTCTAAAAATGGATATTTTCAGAATAAATCTACAAGTATAACGTCGTAATTTTTTATCGTTATAATTTACATGCATTACCATCCAGGTGTAGTGTTTGCTAAACGTCTCATACGCCTGGAACAAAAAGTATAAAAATAGTGTAATTACATATTTATTTTATGCATATTATAGTTGTTGAATTATATAACGTAATAGTTTTTACCGCGTATTTCTATCTTGATCGCGTATTTTCTTTTCCATTTCTGCATCTGTTAATGTTTCCAAAAATGGAGCCCATTGATCAGCTTCTGAAGGTGGTCTAAAAGGTACTTCTACAGTAGGTAGAGGTGCTTCAGAAAATGCATAGGTCCTTTGGTGCCATGATAATTGTCCTCGTACACTAAAGTAAATTTGATTAAGATATACTAATAAATTTTATTAAAATATTTTATAAAATATTCAGATTACTCATATAGCTTTCCTAAAAATAAGCAAAGTGCTTGAGGCCAGTCAGATGCTTATTACGAGTCGGGTATACTATTCAGTTTGACTTTGTTTTCCAATGGGACAAAAAAGACATAGAACGAGCGGAAAGCTCAAAATTGCGACAAATTAAAAAGTGATTGACCAAGTAGGATATAATACGCCAAAATCACTAATACCAGAGTGAGAAAGCATTGTGCATATTCTCATCCTGGTGAGTTCAAATAAAGAAGAGGGAATAACGAGTTGTTCATTTTAAGGCAAAACTGTACTTACCTGTAAGCAATAGCAGTAACAAATTCTCCACCAAGTCCTAATTCAGCACACAGTTTCATTGCAAACTTCTCAGGATTATTTTCTTTTTCAGACATATCCCATTCTACTTGATCTACTAAAGATGTATTTCCTACATGTATGTTTAACTTAATTATAACTCGTTGATCACACTGATCTTCTAAAATTGTTTCTTGTGGAAAAGCCTCTATTTGTTGTCTTATAGCTTGTGCAATGGCTGGTACAAAGGTTAGTGGATTTAAATCTAAATCATCACATAATACTTCAGCAAATTGTTCAGGAGTTATGAGACTTTCTAAAAAAAAATTAGTGTTTTATTGTGATAACATATGATTATATAATATATAATTGATACACAAAAAACCATACCATTTTTATTCCACGTGAAAGTATCTCTCAATTTTTGTCCTTCAATTTCCATATCTAATCGAATTGGAACTAACATTTCTTGCTGTGCTGCATTTTCTAAGTTTGCTGATGGATCTGTGTCATCAAAACTAGAAAAATACAACAAACATAATAAATGTTATTCAAAATTTATTATAGTATTAACAATGTTCTATGTTGAATAATACCATGTATAAATCACCTTTTAAAGAATAAAAATCATCTGTTAAGTATCTGTTTTCATATAAATATGGAAGAGATTAAGTATTTACCATAAAGGAAATGTTCTGACTTTTTTATTATGTACTCTGTTACGATTAATTGGTGTAGCTTGAGGTACAGCATCCAAGTGTGAACTATTTGGTAAACTAGGCACCCAAGGCATCGATTTTTTTGATTTTCCTTCCCTAGGAGCTGGAGGTTCTGTTGAATGTACTGATACAGCTTTATACTTATCATCATTACCCTCGATAATATCTTCTACTTCACTAGCTCTTAAGAGAGATACACTAGATGCAAGTACATGTTGACTTAAGCCAAGCTCTACTAATTTTTTACGTTCATCATTTGTAATGGATCTCCTGAACATTCCAGGATAACGTTTGTATAATGATCCTCGAAATAGGCGCAGATAATTGCCCACTTCTGAACCAATACAATAATATTCTCCATTTTCCTCTACTTGGAAACTTATTGGTTTATCACCATATGTACGTAATGCCATGTTTATACTTTTCTATAATCATACATATATATATATATATATACATAAAAACCAAAAATCAACAACTAGTTATATTAATGTAATGTAATAATTATCCTTAATCATTTCAATGGATTGCATGCAATTATTTTTATAATGTAAAATATACCAGTAATTAAAAAAAAAGTTAATCAAATATTTACATAAAATACCAATATTCTTCAAGATTTTTTAAAGCTATTAATGCATAAGTATAATTCATAATAGAATAGTTTCAACAATATATAAAATAATATTGTTTTATATTATTGTTTATTTCGTGTACCTACCTGTTTAGCTGGTTATTTAACACTTTTCATCTGTCACGGTTTTGTTAGCATTATCGCAAATTTAGTATAAAAAGTTTTCTTTATGATTGGTGATCCATAATATACTAGTTTTTTTTCAGTGAACAGTATTTTACTAAAACTTATATATGTAAGATCATATGTACAAAAAAGCCTACCTTGAAAAAAGAATCAACCGTTCAAATAATTTTGTCAATTGTTACGTATTTTGTGTTCATTAGGTATGATAATAAGATCAGAAGCCTAAAGCTACGTTTTATTGAAGCAGCATTGGCACCAACATTTTTGACCTGTTCTCAATGGTATATCAATATTATCAATATGATTACAAAGCAACTTATAATTAGTGAAAAAGCGACTAAATTTAAAATTTTTACATTATATATATTACTTTCATAAAAATTTAATACTGTTTATTTCTTTATATAACATCCCTAGGAACTCATGCTGTTTTTTCCCTAACAATTATTCCGGAATGTGGTAACAAGACAAGTTAGAGGGGGTCAGAATAATAAACGTTAGGCGTGTCGGCGTCTGTTTTTTAGTACTTTAACAGAATCCTGCACTAAATAAGTAGCTTTATTATAATAATTTTTAATGGAACTAATATCATATGTAAAAGAAATGTATTCTTTGTTTTAAAATGTCAAAGCAGCAAAAAATTTCAAGCTTGAAAAATGCTTCGTTGTTCATATCATACCATTTTATAATTCGATAAAATTTCAATTTTACGTTTGATACATTTACGTAAGTACATGTGCTTGGTGTTCAGTCACAAGTGGAAGAGGGTATGCTCTTATGGGGTAACAGCAGGGCGGTAGCCTTTGCCGGGGAATGGAGACGGAGAGCGTAAAATCGGGGGCTAGCGAGCATAGCCATAGCCATCATAGCAGAACTTCTCAAAAACATCATCGTACTCATAGTTCTAAATCTCATCACAGGCAACATTCACATAGAAGTACCAGGTACTTTAGTTAATCAAAAGAAAATATAACTTAGCTGAAGGCTTCTTTTTATGACCTTTTTGTTAACATAAACATTTTTTTAAAGGACAAGTCGTAGTCAAAAGAAAGAAAGACACAATTTAGATTCCACAGAAATGGCACCTTTTCAAACAACTGTTAATGTAAGAGGAGATAGTGTTGATAATTTGGGTCAAGAAGTTATAGAAGTACAAATTTTACCTCAAGATGAAAACTGGGGTGAAAATACTACAGCTGTCACTGGAAATACTTCTGATAGATCAGAATCAACTGAAGATGTGAGCCATTGGCCAAATGAGAATGATGGATCATTTAGTTCCTGTAATCGATTTATGGGGCCGGTTATAGCAATGATGCTTGGATTAAGTGCTTTTCTTAGTCCTATAACAATGGTTATATTGCCTAAGTTAGGATTTTTTCCTGATTCTACAACTGTTTTAACTATGCAACAAAAGCTTCAATTATTATCTTGTAATGCTGAATGTAAAGGCCAATTACTAGGTTTAGCCTTTAAATTGGTGCTATTAGGTATTGGGAGTTGGGCTGTGTTTTTACGCTCAAAAAATGCTACTATGCCACGCATATTCTTATTCCGAGCGGGAGTGTTGCTTCTTACTACATTATGCATTTGTACTTACTGGTTATTTTATGTTGTTCAGGTACATAATTTTATTAACTTTCAAGATCTTCTCAACTACAGTATTTTTATATCATTATAAATTATAGGTTACTGAGAGTGCTAAGACTGCTGCTAATGGTGAAATAACAGAATATAAAAATTTAGTAAATTATGCAGGTACTCTTGCAGATACTCTACTATTCATACATTATATTGCTATATTGCTAATTGAAATTCGCCATCAACAGCCTATCTTTTATCTTAAAGTAAGTGCACTTCATTCTTGTGTAATTACTTCTTTATATTTATTCTTAGTACATTGTATTTATAATAATGTTGATATTTAAGATTGTAAGATCACCAGATGGTGAATCCCGATCTTATGCAATAGGACAATTGTCAATACAGCGAGCAGCAGTATGGGTATTAGAAAGATATTATACAGAATTTCCTATTTATAATCCATATCTAGAAAGACTCCCAGTATCAAAATCTGGTAGAAAACAGTCAAGCTTCAAGTTTTATGAGGTTGATGGTGGAGTAACTGGCAGTGTTCAGTCACGAGGAGGTAGTGGTGATAGAGCAGTCATAACAACTCAAACTCGTCGTAGAGATTCCAGTCACAATGAACGTTTTTATGAGGAACATGATTATGAACGTAGAGTACGAAAACGTAGAGCAAGATTAATCACTGCCGCTGAAGAAGCATTTGCACATATAAAACGTTTGCATTCAGAAGTTGAGTCTACTCCAAATCCTGGTCCTATGGATCCCATGGAAGCTGCACAAGCAGTATTCCCATCTATGGCAAGAGCTTTGCAGAAATATTTAAGAGTTACGCGGCAACAACCGCGTCATTCTGTTGAGTCTATTTTAAATCGACTTGCACGATGTTTGGCTCAAGATGCAGCACCGCGCGCATTTTTAGAACCCTTTTTCGTAACCAGCCCTGTTCTTTCAAACGAAAAAGAACGACAGAAAAGATCGCATCATTGGGCTTTAGTCTGTGAAGGAGAATTACCTTCACGACCTCTCGCAAATGGTTGCGAGTTTCAGTTACGACAAGGTGAAGTAGCTCTGTTATGTACAGTATATCATTTACCTCATTTTCATCTTACAGAACAGCTCGCACATCCTAAATCTAATAAATTCTTACTAAGATTAAATTCCGAAACGTCGGTTTAGTAACATTATAAAACCAATAGCTTTTTTCGTTTTAAGATAATTTACATTGAAATGCTGATATTTGTAATGGAAACAAAACTTATTAACCGTTTGAGTCCCAAGCAGCGCGATATTTAGATTTTGTGTTGAAAAGTCCCAGTACATTTGAATGCTACAGACGACTGACGGTATTTTGTATTTCATTGTTATCTTCTCAGTAATTTTTATTGAACAAAACTTGAAATATTTATAAACTAATAATACGCATATATAATATAAATGTATTTCATAAAAATAAGAAACATAACGGGCACTAATGCGCCGCTTGTTTCTCTTCGTAATCGATTAAGACAGGCGCTATCGCACTGTTCGGGATTTTTCGATCCTGTTTTTTCAGAGACCTCTGGGACTCAAACAGATAAAATTGCGAAATTTTTTACTGTATATAAGTGAAGAAAATTACAATAATACATATTTAAGTACTGGAAATTAAATACAATTATAGAAAAAAATTGATATTGAATCATGCAAGAAGATAGTACACTTAAAGATAGCTTTTTTAAGGGAATGAAGTTTTGGAAATGATAAAATAGTTTTTTATGCAGAATCACAGAAAGTGTTCATCTCAATAACGTTTACATATCTTCTTTAGTGCAGATAATAGCAAAATAAAAGGACAATATAACTTTTCCATTTATAATTGTAGATAAGAGAAATTCATATTTTTATGATGTGAACACATCTATATTTATTTATTTCATTATTTTACATATTATTACTTATATATTAGTAAAATAAACTTACTATATTTTTGGGTAGTTTTATATCAGTAATTAAAACCTCTTAATTATTTTTCAGTAAGTATACATGTAATTGGAAAACTAAATCTTGAATATATATCCCCCTGAGTAAATTTTCTTTCTTAAGGAACTTTACAGAATTACTTTAATGTAAAAGTATTATAAAATGTATTATAATTAATACATTATTTATTGCATATTTAACATTCATAAATTTTCGTTATATGAAAATTTTTATTTATTGAAATTTATTACAACAACTTTTGCAATAGATAAGAGAAGTGTTTAAAATGAGACACTCTGGGGAAAAAGAAATACATTCCTGCACGCAATATATTTGTATAATGTGCTGTTCAGTTCATACAAATACATTTATAATATGTAAGGTGACATATGTATCTATTACTTCAAAGGTATAATATCTTCCATGACTTAAAGTAAATTAAGTTTTTCTTATGATATGTTCTATATATATACATTTACAATATAGAATATATTACAGTAAAATTTTATAAATTTAAGAATGTGGTCATTTTTAGTTTATTTGAATTTATTATTATCAATTTAAAGAGTGTTATTTTAAATTCTCAAATATAAAAAAGATTGCAGTTGTGATAATCAAATAAGACTTCAGAACAAAACATTTTTAGAAATTTATAATTTTATATTTTGTGAAAGACATGCAATCAAATGAAACTATTATGAATTATAAGATATTTATATAATTTAAATATCGTATAATTTTTCATTAAATACTGAAGATATGTTGCAAAATGTCTGCTTAAACTTATTTCATTATTTTAATACATAACTTTAATATTTCATTGCTATGATCAAATATTAACTTCCTCATATAACTGTTGTTGAATACTATATTCCTACATTATTTACATCGTTTATATATAATAATATTGAATGTATTAATTTTAACATTTTTTGTATATCTTTTACATAACTTCTACATTAAACTGTTATTATTCTATATTTCATTTTGGAAGGCTGATAATATTATATTTTGTTTGAGACTATGCTTGCTATTAGAATACATGTACAGTAAATAATATGTGTAATACTTTACATTCACGTTAACATATGTATATAAAGTATATACATCTCATGAATGTATAATGAAGTGATTAATATAATAATGAAACTTGTTATACAAAAGAAGGTTTAATGTTATAATACTCATTTTCTTTGCATTCCTGTTTAATATCTAAATTAGGTAGTAAAGAATAAAATAATTTGATATGATGAATGTATGGGATATGATGAGTAAATTTATATATGCTTAAAAAATTATTTATAACATATCATTTAATAACAAAAAGAAATGTATGTCACTTGCCACTGCTCATAAATTGTATTATTTAAGATTAATCGCATTATTTAAGTAAGTTAAGGATATTTATGTCTAGAGACATAACAATTCTTCTAATGCAACATTTTGACAAATATATGATGATGTGAGTAGCTTTATCTGAGATTTTTTATTTATGTTGTGAGCTTGAATGTATTAATTGGTGAGTAAAATATACTTTCTATGTATAAATATTATTCATTTTAGATATGATATATTGCTCTTCTCTCTTTCTGCATAGAATGCAATATGTGGATAATTTACTTTTATAGAGTTTTGCTACATTTTGTAGCAAAAAACAACGCACAAAATGAAATTTCATCTCATAGAATGTAAAAAAAGATAATAAAGAGATTTAATTATTACCTTAATTTTTGTTTATAAATTTTAAACTATTTAATCCAAAAAAATTCATGTGCAAAATATATGTTTAAACTAATACATGAAATATATACGTAATATAAATAAAATCTTCATTTCCTATACTTTATGTATAATATTTCTTATAGTTTCGAATAAAATAATGTATATGATAAAAGTTAACATTTTTATTAAAACCCAATTTTCTTTATTATAGCAAGATTGAATTTTTAATTACTTATTTATTTTTGTACAATATAAAATTTGAATATACTTAAAGTAATGTAATAAACATTTCCTCTGACATTACTTTGTTACAAATGTATCGAATTTAAAAATTTAATCGATATATTTATGTATAAATCGATCTTAACTAAGAAACGTCACGCGCCAAAAGCATCGCTGAATCCATGCTGAAGTGCTGAATCTCACGGATGAAGAAGTAATATAGAGCTCCTAATATGGCTAGCGATAAAAAATCAGGAAAGTCTTCAAAAGGTACGAAGTCTACCACAGAAATATTATCTGAATTTCAAATGCTTCGCAATGAACAAAGGGCAATGGCCAATAAATTATCAGAAATGGAGATGGAACTAAATGAACACAAGTATGTGTTTCCTAACCTATATTCTTTATTTTTATTGCTTACTATAAATATATTTTAAATATTTTGAACAGGTAGCAAAAATAACTTGACATAAACTTTCATGCCACGAAATTTTAATGAAAGTTCTATAATGAAACAATATTATAAATTTATTTATAATGTATCTTCTTTCAGGTAGCATACATTATCATTTTATTGCTTAAATTTTATTGCTTAAATGATATTTTTTAGGATCGTAATTGATACATTGAAAAATATAGACCCGAAAAGAAAATGTTATCGAATGACTGGAGGAGTTTTATGTGAACGTACTGTAGAGGATGTAATGCCTGCATTGGTAACAAATAAAGAACAGGTTAGAGTTGTTCTATTATTTTTCATTGTTAGTTAAAATAATTTGCATGTATAATTTTTTATTTTTATACAATTAAAAATACAATACAACATTGAAAATTTGTAGTTAATTAAAGTCATAGATGCCCTAAATGATCAGTTAACAAAAAAAGGACTCGAAATAAATGAATTCAAAGAGAAGCACAACATTAGAATTAGAGGACAACAGGATATGCAACAACGACAAGGTGAAGACAAAGATTCCAAAGAAGCAAAAAGAAGTGCTGTAGTTGTTAATTCACTATTAAGCAATTATTCCTAAAATCAAAATTTTCTATTTACAATACATTTCCTGCTTACATATAAATCACATTTTGGCACTTATTTATTACATCTTCAAAGATAATATTGTATTTGAAGTATATAAATATTCAATTTTCTAATGATTATGTATTTTTTGATTTTTCTTTATCGATAAAAAGTATATAACTTCAAATAATTGCTTTGGTCTTCTATAGCCATCAGTTATTACAATTCAATTATAGGATTATTATCAAATCAATGTATAAATCAGTCACTGAAGAATAGTAAATTGAAGCAAATTTAAAATTTATAGTAAAAATTTTAAAATACAAGGATTGTATCACGGGTTGCAGTTATACGAGAAATCTGAGTTTCCAGGGTCGGAAAAATTTAGACGAAATCGAATGAGATCTTAATACATTTGTATTGTTCGGATTCTTGAAACTTTTGGGATCATCTGCTTGTGCTTAAATTCCAAATTTAGTCGTGGGATATCGAAAAATATAAGAGAATCGAGGTCTTGTCAGATTCTTCATTTCTATGTTTATAAACGAAATTATTTTAATCATAAAAAAGAATTAGAATTTATCTTAATTTTGAGAAAGTTTTTTAAATATTTGATTTTGTATTATTGTCATTTGTTATTAATCAAATGTTTTGTTGTTTACTATTTATAAAAAAAATGCATTAATTTTTTATCACAAGTGAAATATTGTTACAAGTAGGTTTAGATTAAAGTTTAATTATAAAATGGAATAGTTAAATATTTGTACAAAATAACTTTATTTTGTGAAATAATTATACTAGTGTGCAAAATATTATCTATGAAGAATTAGAGCCATATAGAGGTATATAAAGCTTTCTAAAATTGCTATGAATACAACATAATGTAATTCTTCAAATTCCTTTTGATACAGTTCTGTGTATAAAAAACTAGCTCCACATTTTTTTATAAAGAGGATATTATCATTAGTAATAAAATATATAAATATCTAAATTTTAATTTTTCATAAATTACTTATGAATAGAGAAATTATTATAATTACTTTATAAATATACGCTGTTACAAATTTACAATTTACTATTTATAGTAATTATAAAGGCAGTAATAAGCATCTAATACAGTATGTTATGTAAATATAAAAAGGCACCATTGTATGTATTATGGAGATATTAATGTTCACGATTCCATCTCCATACAGTAGCATCATCACAAACACATAACAAAACTGAACCATCTCTACTTAAACTTGTTTGACGTATAGGTGCAGTACATCGTGGATGCTGCAGTGAATAACAGCGTGCTTGACCAGGTTCATCAACTTCTAAGTCCCACACATATGTTCTACCCACTTGATTTCCTAAAGCTATTGTACGCTGGCAAAAATCCATTGAAAATCGTATAAACCATATATCACATTCCTTAAACTCAAACCTATGTAAAACTGTAGCACTTGTTTCTCCACTGCGTAATTGAGAATCTTCAAGGCGTCCTGGTTTCCAACAAACAATACAATTTTCACAAGATTTACTTAAAATGAAGTCACCATACCATTTAACACAATCAACATAGTTACGATGAACATCCCGTGTAGTAAAATCTGGAAAGTGTTGAAGTATCGAATCAAAAGGTCTTCCATTACGACTAGGGTTACAATAGTAAGACTGCTTTATTGCTTCTTGCATATCTGCCTTATCCAATGACCATAGTTTCAGAGCATGATCCATGCCACATGAAATAATACGTTCTCCTTTCATATCAAAGTCAGCACTTAAGACTTCATCTCTATGACCTTCAACACCACCAAATATTGCTATACATACATCAGTTTTTATATTCCATAATCTAAGAGCATGATCTTTTGATGCTGAAAGCAATATGTTTGGATCTCTAGGATGAATTTTTAATTCATTTATTGCATGACCATGTCCAATATAATGTTTGATGCAAGTCATAGTTACAGGACTAATAACTCTTACAACACCACGTGATCCAGCAACTGCTAATAAAGGTTTCCCAGAATCATCATAAGTCCAAGTACAAGTGTAAAAATTTTCTTCTGGATCAGGATCTGCATAACACTGACGTAATCTGATATTTCCTCCTTCTGGACATTCATAAATGCTTACTCGATTGCTTCCTACTGAAGCAAATATTAATGGTTCACCTTCTTTTAAATGATGATTAAACTGTACTCCAAACAATGGCTGTCCATGATCTTCTTTAACACTGCAGCAATATTTGTAAAGGGGCTTGTCTGTACATGGTTTATATTTTGCTGTTTTACTTCTACGCCGACCTTTTCTTCTATAACGAGCACTGCGGGTAGGTGTATCACTGCGATGGGTACCAGCAGTTGAATTGCTGCCAATACTACATTCAGTTTCATCACTATCATTTTCACTGTCTTCTTGACTAGAAGCATATGCTTGATTTTTACTATTTGTTTTCTTCATTTTAATATTAATAATATAAGAACAAGTTTTACAAAATTTTATATCAGTAGACCAGTAGTAGGAATTCCACTTGTTATGCCCAATATAGCTTCCACTAAATTCAGTATTCTATTACTTAATTGAACACAAATTTGTGGTTTCTAAGAGGAATATAAAAATTAATAGAATAATTATAAATTACAAAAGGAAATATATACATATACAACTTACAAAAACATTAGCAGATAAAAATCGAATATTGTATTTCTCTCGTATTTTTGCTGATTTGTGAGAAGTCAATCCCATAATATTTGAAATTCCTCTACAATTTACAAGGCATACAGCTCCAGAAATTATATAATGTTCATCTATGAGACTTATATTTGTTTCTACCTTGAGAAATAATTTTCTTCGATATTAATATTATATCATAAAGACTATAATTGTTAGACATATATACTTATATCTACTTACTTCGGATAAAGATTGTGTAGTTCTCCAATCAAAAACAAAAATAATGAAATCTATACCAAGACTTAAGCTCGATTCTATGATTTTAGCAACAAGTTCACACTGATGTACGACAATACGCCACTTCCTTTCTTTTGCACTTTCATGTAATCCTTCAGAAACTTTATGACATAATTCTGCTGGCCCTACAACCTATAATTATCCTTTACATTATAAATATCATTTCATATCAACAAACATTTTTTAGAACTCAACATAACCTCACTAAACTGAATATTTACTATTTTTCAAAAAGATGACAGAAATGTGTATAAAAAGTAGTAAGAAATTATTACATTACTTAATAAAAATACCAAGATATTGTATTTGTTGATATATCTTATTAATAATACTACATAAATATCATAAATAATACAACAACATGAAATATTTGTAGAAAAAAAACGCAAATTAATTGAATTCTTTCAAATATTCTTTCCTGCTTAAATGTACAAATATAAAGTAAAAACTCTTTTAATAAATAAAAAAATAATATCTTAAATAACAAGAAATTACAATAAAATAATATTTATATTTTATTCTTTTAGCTATTATAATAGTTATGTGTTATTTGAAAAAACTTCTAGGAAAATTCTATAAAATAAAATAAACATGTAATAATTACATTTAAAAATTACAAACGCACCAAAAGAGAAACTAGACAATCATTTCGGGATACACCACAATTAGTGAGTACCCCCGCCATGTTTCCATCTTTGCCAACTGTCTTACCGCTTGCCGCCACTGTTGCCAGGAGAATTCTCTCCTCAAATTCCTTTCCCTTTCGACTCTCGAGAAATACATGACGTCATATTACCTCTACTACCATTCAACAACTTAAATGTCGCTTGTGTCACGTGATATGAATTTGTCCCTCCACTCCCATTTGTACACTAACTCTATTACTCTACTAACTTTATTACTGCCAGAGAGGAAATAAAAGTGCTCACACTAATAAATTTGGTTGTTCCCGGACTAGTGCTGCACCATATGGCGAAGAGCTGAGGTTAACTAAAGTTAGCATATACAAAAACCTATAAAGTTAGCGATCTGCCCTGTTTGGTTGCAATTTATCATATACAAGAATCTATGTATTTAAGCTTAAAGTTAGGGATTTGATCTGTTTAGTTACACACTAGCATAGACAAGAATCTTTTGAGTTCCATGCTGTAAGAACCTATTTAATTGTGCGGTTGTACAGAAAAGTTCATATCTAATTTTTTATACGAGATAGACAAGTACGAGAATGACAAAATAACGCAATAATGAAACTAATTATAAATTTCCTAAGAAAGAGAAATTAATTGTTTACTATATTTTTTTAGAGAAGAAAGGAGAATATTCTGTTCCAAACGATAATGAATCAGTAAAATGATGTTAATTTTAATATTTTTCCATACACCATTTAAATTTAACATTAATCTTCGGCACTTGGCGTATATATTTTTTCATACACTGTACTGGCATGAATATTTTTTCACCGTTGCATGGAACCACGTATTCCTTTTCCTCAGTATGTACGCCGGTGTTTGTTGAGACGAATTCAACTATCTTGAAAAAATAAAAAAGTTTGAATTTTGAGTTAAAGATCTCACCTTATGGCGGGCCTTTAATATTTGTGGATCACTTTGATTATCAGTCTCTCCTTCTCTTTCACTTTCATTGTCATTTTCTACGTCTAATACGTCTAAGACTTCAGTTTCGAGAAACAGAATGGTTTCTACATTTCCATTATTGCAACACTTAGGTCCCGATTTTTGTACGATTATCGAATGTTTCCTGTATTATCAAAAAACGCAACAATAGTTGAGAAAGAATTGTGCCTGCAGACGAAGGTGAATTGAGACATACTCACAGTACGGGCATTTTAGACCATTTTGATGATATCTTAGGATTTACAATAAAACTATTACATAGCGTTTCTTTATTGAATATCTACTACTGATTACAGAGATAGTGGCAAATTTTTATATTAAAACTTTTATATTATTGATCCATTTTTTAATGAAACTTTCATCAACATATCCGTGATATTTTTGTAATTAAAATAACATGAAGCACGATATAATTGGTTAAAAAAAATAAGAAAGAAAAAGCTTCTTCGTAAACGAAAGACGTTACAATAAGCAGAGAACGCAGGTTTTCGCCCGACGACTTCATGTTCCTGCGCGCCCCGAAATTTCAAAGCGAGCTAGCGAATTCTTTTATTCCTACATATAGCTCAATTTCTTTTTTTAACAACTGATAGCTTGAATTATCTGATATCTTATCTGAAATGTAATTGCAACGTAATTTTATTTTTATTCAAAACCGCATTCAAAACTGTAAAAAAATATTAGAAGCGAATTCAAGGTAGTCATGTTCACAGCACGTTCTCTAGATTCGGAAATGCTGAACTCGCGTGGTTTTACTTTGACGTTCGTCCATATCAATGATTGTATCAAGAATACTCGGAAAAATCAGGCGTCGCAGTTACAAAACGTCGGGGCCGTTGGTCCATGACACCATATGGTGGGGAGGGGGGAGAGGGTTTAATTTATAACGCTCTCAAGTGTTCACTCTTTCTCTTCCGACGTTCAAGGGTGACGAAAGTCAGGCAGCCGACCCAGGTGTTCGAACTTCAGATTTTCTTACAAGTTTCTCACAGTTATTACAAATTACGATGAAATTGTTTACATTCTTACACACATTAAGGTCCTTTTCTTATTTAGTTCAGAAATTTTCATCCTTACCATATTAAATATTTTCTATTACGTCGTACTTTAAAATTTGTTAACGATTTCTTTCTATAAATTGACTATTATTACCTGATTTTGGACCGTTTTGCTGTGAATATGTCGAACGTAACAATAAGGAACAAGTTAAACAGTTGAGATACAACAGGACTCCTCACACAGGCATCGATCAGATCGATCGACAGCTCATAGATGGCTTGCAATATTTGATTTTAGTAGTAAGCGTACATGTTACACTACTGTCATTCTCAATATCTTGTAAACACGGGTTCCGAATTAAGTGGATAACCCTATATGTTATGCCGATATATTGATTTCTAAATTTATCTCAGCTTCACTGTCATTTTATCCTTGTAAAAAATAAATTTTAATTATTTCACGCCAACTTCGTATATAATCGTACTCTGTTATTCTAGAAATAAATATTATTGAATATTTTTGGGAAAAATACGTCTTACTTTCCTTGTTTTATTTCTATTAGATGCATAGTAGTATACATATATTCGTACGGGAAGAGGAAAATGAATTAGAAAAAAGAGAATGAATCCCGACATCTTCGTCCGAGAAGAGGACTCTTCGTCGCAAAAGGTGAGAATGTGATTTCCTGCTGACCGCCGAAACTCTCTTGTTCGTAAAGTAAAACAAAACGATCACTATGAAGTCATCCTACAAAACAATCGTGTTCCGAATTCTGCAGTTTCTGAAGAATTAATTTCTTCAATGATTCTAGAAGCATTCGAAGGAGAGCCTTCTGTTAAAAGTGAAGCAGATCCGTGCCCGAGAAGACATCAAGAAAGAAGGGTGCAAGTCTCAAGAGTTAAAAGGAAGGGCGAAGAGCAGTTGGGATTTCCTCGAAGACACAAATTTATACTTGAATAATACAAGTGTAAAATTTGACTTAAACATATTGGATAGTTTTCCTTTATAGAACGGTCTATTGACATAGAGACATACATACATATTAGGTATATCTAATATTTGTGAATATATTTATTATTTTCGTTGTTTTTTGTTAATAAATTATTATATTCTGACATTTTGTACTATTTCTATCCCTGTTTTACATGTGTCATCGTTTTCCCAGACTGCCGTATCTTTGTGTAAAAAATTCATAGATATATTAAATTTTCATAAAAATTTTCGATTTTCTTCTGAAGTGGAATTTTCGCTACCAATGTTGACATAATTTACCATATTTTTTAAGACAATTTTTTTATCTAAAATTTTCGTTAAAAAATTTCATATTTTTATTTCATCTTTTGCAATCCCTCTTCTATTTTTTTGTCATTCTTTCGCTAGATACTATATGAGAAGTGTCGTCTGCTTTCAATATAATGTGATATGTTCATCTTAATATAATCCTCCTAATTTTAACAAAAACAATATTCATAGAATTAATAAAGAGGAGTCAGTAATGAAAGTAAGATGGATAGAAAGCGTGGTTAGTTACATGGTTGCACAAATTAGTCGTTACGTCTCCATGTCCTTACATCTTGGCCTATAGTTAACTGGTTTTTTTATTTTTATCCTTTTCATAAATATACCTGAGATACATACATTTTGTCAGAAATGTTATTCATTGCTCACCAATTTATTGCTAAAAAATTGATATTTTCATTTTACTATAACAAAAACATTATCGTAACGGAAATAAATATAATGTTAAATCTAAAACAATATTGTGTATAAAAGATATATTAAAATTATCGCACCATTCCACTGATTGATTATCGTTTACAGAATATTCTCCTTTCTTCTCTAAAAAAATATAGTAAACAATTAATTTCTCTTTCTTAGGAAATTTATAATTAGTTTCATTATTGCGTTATTTTGTCATTCTCGTACTTGTCTATCTCGGATAAATGATTAGATATGAACTTTTCTGTATAACCGCACAATTAAATAGGTTCTTGCAGCGTGGAACTCAAAAGATTCTTGTCTATGCTAGTGTGCAATTAAACAGGTCAAATCCCTAACTTTAAGCTTAAATACATAGATTCTTGTATATAATAAATTGCAACCAAACAGGGCAGATCGCTAACTTTATAGGTTTTTGTATATGCTAACTTTAGTCAACTTCAGCACTTGACCGCATGGTGCAGTGCCTATACTGTGAAACAACTAGAACTACGGGCGTGAGCACTTTCATTTCCTTTCTGACGCTAAAATATACAAGGACCTATTGTATTTGGTTCTAGCACAAACGAGATATATTCACTGTGATTTTACGCTACAAGAACTTATTTCATTGTATAGTTCTTGTGACTAGAGCGGTATCTTTACAACAGATTTTTACTCCTGTTAATCTCATCACGCTCGTCTGACTTCACCAACTTTATTAGTTGGATTGAATATAATTCCTATACTCATCGCTGTAAATCGCAGAGGGTGATTCAAAATCCCATAAGATGCAAAGTCTAAGCTGTATACTGTATACTCAGCTGTAATCGAATGCACATATAACTAGAGAGAAAATTTTTTCTTTAAGACAGCCAACTCATTCGAGATTTCGCAGTGTTCGTAATCGTTATCTTCTTGTAAAGAGCGAGAAATTGACGCAACTAATATTATTTCGTAATGAATAAATATAAAATAGATTATTTTAAAACTTGATGAAATGTATTGTATTTAATTCAATATTCCCAGCAATTTTAATATTTCTTAAATATTGTGTTCTTTCTCAAGATCATAGATGATTTTTTGTTTTATATGTATTATATGTATATGAATATTATGTATATTATATATAAATGTTTTATTTACTTGCTTTTATGTTTATATTTTTTTTATTATTTTAAAAACTGAATTATGTTCTACACCATATCGTTCCGGATCCTATTTATTGATTTTAGCATTATTATATATTTTTTTAATTGTACAAAAACTTTAATAAATGATCAAAGAGGTTTTACTTAATCACTTAATCTTAATCACTTAATCACTTTTAGTGATTCGAGTTTAAGCAATAAAATGAAACAGGATTGTCAGATGACATAATTACGGGTATGTGGTCACGTGGCCAGCGGATACAATTGAGATTTGAGACAGAAAAATATCTCTCTCTCTCTCTCTGTCAATCCTATCGACACGCACTATTAGTGTCCCTTCGTTAGTATAAGCTCTATATGTATGTATATATGGGTTATACACATAACCTCTATGTGAGATTCACGTCAAATACTAATCCTGCGCTGTAAGCGAAACTATAGTGTTTAAATTATTAATTCATACGTTTCTTACATGTTGTTCCTTTGTTATTGAAGAATTTCTCCCTTATTAACAAATATATCGTATATATTTACAATATTATTAAAAATATATTGTATAATCTTAAAAATTTATCGGTTTCAAAATTCATCAAGATGTTGAAACATATCAATTTTGTACTGACATTTTTTAATTCCGATAAATCACAGAAAAGAAAAATATCAGTTATCAATATATCGGATAGTCTTTCTAGCATTAATGACGAATGAATCAATATTGTCCATCATTTCGTATCTATTCGAAAAACAAATTGGATATGAATGTGATGAAGAAAATCTGTTCATCCTTTCACGAATTGTAAAGTCGGTCAAATGAGCAGACCGTAGTAAATCTGAGCACAATCGTTGGATGTAACCTGCTGGAAGGCGCAGTGATGCCGTGTTGCATGAAGCGTTTGAAATTGGAGTTAAACGGAGAAAGACCGAATCACGCATTATGGCTGACGAAATCGATGAAAAGTTGCTGGAGCAGGTGAAACAACAAGGAGAAATTGTACGGAAACTGAAAGCTGCTAAAGCCAACAATTTCCAGGTAGGAGCAATTACTTTTACGTATTACAGACTTGTATATCCTTTTTGTCACGAATTTTTTAATGTAACTGTACAGGCGATACCTTCTGGTAACAGTAAATTTCGTCTCCATGTGCTTGAATTGTATTTGAGTTTATATTTGAGTTACAATTATAATTGTAATTGTAATAATTGTTTGTGATTAGGGTCTTTTTACAAATGTCTTGTCCACGAATTTTTCGTTTTTTGACTTGTTCTCATGAATAAATTTACCAGCATCTTATGACAAAACATCTTCGATCTTTCGTTTGCATCTAACCTCTGACAGAGACCGTAGTATATCATTTTCCATTCTTCAGGATTCAACGACTTCGAACTTAGAAGCGCATTTAGAAAATATTAACCACGATTTCGCGGATGTCAGTTATGTGTGTGGATGGGTTCCTACTATGAAAGACACAATATTCTTTGATTTCTGCGTAACCTTCGTTAATGATCGGCTCTTCAAATGGCCACATTTGAAAAGATGGTTCGCAAACATTCAAAATTTCGATCGAATTGAACGTAACACGTTTCCCGATCCGGAAGGATCAATTACTCCTCTGATGAGAAAGGTCGATCACATAAGCAACCTTCGCCTTTCCGACCGAAACATAATTGATCGAAAGGTGAGGTGGTTGTTCTCTGGCAAACAAAATCGCTATAAATTATATATAGGCATGTTTATAAAAATTTGCACGCATCGGTTAACGTCTCCTTATAAAATTTCTCTTCTTGGGAAACTGTATTAATTGTACATGTTTATATCAGCTATATTACATAAACCGTATAATTTATAGCATTTGCTTGCTAGTCTACTTATATGGTACTATTTGTTCTTTCGGCTAGTTTAATAATCAACATTGAGGCAGACTTTTCTCTTTGATTCTGGTTCTTTTAAATGACTGGATCGTTTGTGATGTTGTGTTTGATGTGGACCAATGCCTTACTACCTGCACGAAAATATTACCATGCATCGATGCTTTCGAGGCTAAAGGTACGCAAATTATATAGGCAGTTTTCTGTGATGAACAACGATAAAAAGAAAGATTGTATTAAATATATCCCATCTTTAAAGTTAATTTGAGATCTTCATGTTAAACAAGCATCAATTAATTTTTAATTTTGTGTAGATTGCAGAGGAAGTTACTAAATTATTGGAATTAAAAGCTCAACTAGGAGAAAAAAATGGCGAGGCACCTTCCAAGCTTCTTCTGAAAACACCTAAAGGTACAAGGGATTATGGTCCTGAACAAATGGCACTACGACTTACAGTATTGGATAAAATAATTGCAGTGTTTAAAAAGCATGGTGCAGAAACAATAGATACTCCTATATTTGAACGGAAAGTATGCAAAAATTGTCCATTATGATTTGAGTAACCAGATTTTCTATTCCACATTTTAAGTAAAAATTCCAATTTAGGAAGTTTTGACAGGAAAATATGGAGAAGATTCAAAGTTGATCTATGACTTGAAGGATCAAGGCGGAGAAATTTTGTCTCTTAGATATGACTTAACTGTACCCTTTGCTAGATATCTGGCCATGGGAAAAATCTCTTCCATAAAAAGGTATCATATAGCAAAAGTTTATCGAAGGGACAATCCATCTACGACAAGGGGTAGATACAGAGAGTTCTACCAATGCGTAAGTCCAATAACATATATTAAGAATAATGCTGTTGATGGACCTATGATTGATATTTGATCTTCTCCATATCAAAGGATTTCGACATAGCCGGGCAGTATGATCCTATGATACCAGATGCAGAATGCATACGCATTATTTCCGAGGCATTACAATCTCTGGATGTAGGACCTTATACAATTAGATTGAACCACAGATTGCTATTGGATGGTATATTTGCTGCCTGTGGTGTTCCAAGTAATAAATTCCGTGCTGTGTGTTCTGCTATTGATAAACTAGATAAAAATTCGTGGTCAGAAGTCAAAAAAGAAATAATTGAAGAGAAAGGTCTGGATGAATCCAGTACTGACAAAATTGGCATTTACGTGTCGCGATTCGGTGGAATAGAATTAATTTCTGAGCTAAGAAAAGACAGCGAATTAATGAAATACGAATCGGCGACGAAAGGCCTTGAATCTATGGAATTATTATACAAGTACTGCAATATACTGCAAGTGACAGACAAAGTAACTTTTGATCTTAGCCTTGCTAGAGGACTTGACTATTATACAGGCGTAATCTTCGAAGCGATATTGATTGGTAAATTCTTAAAGAGTTTCGCAACGTTTTAAAACAATTTGTATTAATAGAATTCAAAAACTTGAAGAGTTCTTTCATCTGGAAACGAGTTATTTTATTTTCTTTTGCAGGTGACGACGTTGGCGTTGGTAGCGTCGCAGGTGGTGGTCGTTATGACAATTTGGTTGGAATGTTTGATAGCAAACACAAATCGATTCCCTGTGTTGGCTTGTCGTTGGGCGTCGAACGAATTTTCAATGTCCTAGAGACAAAGTTGAATAAGGAAGGTGTGAAAACGCGAACCACCGAAGTTGAGGTGTTTGTAGCGACTGCACAAAAGAATTTGCATGAGGAACGAATGAAACTTTTGTCAATTCTTTGGGATGCTGGGGTGAAAGCCGAACAGTCTTACAAAAGAAACGTAAAATTGCTTGCGCAATTACAGTATTGCGAAGAAAGTGGAATACCGTTGGCTATAATAATCGGTGAAGGAGAATTGGCTAGGGGAGAAGTTACATTGAGAGATGTTGTGTCGCGTACAGAAATTTCGATCCCCCGAGCACATTTAATTGAAGAGATAAGAAAAAGGTTGTAGAAATATACAATACATTACTCGAACATCGAGCATCGTTAATTTATACAGTCTAATAGTATCATACCAAACAGTGATTGTTCAATCCTTTGTCAAGTGTCACTTTTTGCCGATACATTGCACGGTAACTTGCTTGAAACTCGGCACTTGAGGAAAGAAGAAAACTGCGTTCCTGTGTAAACTAAATTATACATAATTTATTGTATCGAATGATTGAATAAAAATACATGGGTATCAAAAATACTAGATCTTCGAAATAATTTTTCGCGAAATAATCATCTCTTTTAGAAATCGTGGTAACTCGACGTCCAGTTTCGTTTTTGTAACGGTCATTTGTAGCAGTGAAAGAAAGCAAAAGAAAAGAGTAGGAAATAAAACTAGTAAATAAGTATAACAGTAAAAGTAGGGATACTTAAAGAAACTTAATATATTGATATCGATGATATAACGAGAAAAGAACGTTCGATCTCTCTTTTTGTTTACAATAATCTCTCTCCTCCAATTTAAATTTCAATCTTTTGTTTCCTTAAAATTGATCATGACAGAAAGCGACAGCTTTTGGGAAACAATTATAAAGTTTCTGTACAATGACTAAAGACTAAAAGTTTCTGTACAATGTATATACATATAAATTCTTCGTTCCTTGTTTATCGTCATACCGTCGTTTGGTCTTTCATTTATCGTCTGAGATTTGCTGTACTTCGATACAGTCCGAAGGACAGTCCGACTGTAAAATGAGTGCAGATATATGTAAGTTTGACGTTCAGCAAATACCGCATGTCACGATTTATTAATAGGCAAGTGCGATCCATGCTTTTCGACTTTCAACTCTGAAAGTGAATCAAGCGAATTATTTAGAGAAACGTCAGCTGTAAAAGGATTACGAACGATATTCGTAATGGGGTTCTCTATTTTCACTTCCACTAATGATTCCTGTAATTCCTGTAATGTATCAATATCGGTAAATGAATTATAATTGAGAGTAGAGTCATTAGTAGTAGAAGAATCGTTCGAGGATACCTGTTTCTCTGTGCTGGATGGAGCGAATTTTTCTTTGTTGTATATATCTAACGGGGGACAAGGAGTATGTTCGTTCAAATGATTGATATTCTCGGTCGAGGCTATACTTGAAGTGGATTGAGTGTGTGGTTCAAAAATTCGCACGTTCTTTTCTTCGAGTCGAACAGAATTCGTTAAAGCACTTTCTTGCGAAAACGACGAATATCGTTCAGCTGAAGTACAAACCGAAGACGCAAACTGATCTGAATTTTTAATGGATTTTGCGAATCCGTCATTTTTCAAATCTTCTCTCTCGGATTTATTCGGAGATATATTTTTACGATATTCTTTTGCATCATAATTATGTTTCTTGCCATTACTGGACGATAGATCAAAAGGCTCGGCTCTTTCTTTGAGATCTTCAGCGTGAACGTCGCTCAAACTGAAGGCTCTGGCTCGACGTCGAAGATTCATTTGACTGATTTGTCGTTGTAACATCCCAGCCTTCCAACGAGGTACAGCTTTGAGCGCAGGAACGAGAGCGGCGGGATTATTATCTATTAAACATCCGTTCGGATTTTGAGTAGGTCGTAGCGAGAAACGCCGATCGTTTAAAAATGATTTTATTGGCGTTGAAAGTCCCGGTGCTCTCTCTGTTGAAATAAGAGGTTCTTTGAGTGATTCAAACAAAGACGTTGATCTACTTTCGTATGGCATTTGCTGTGAATCCTAAAAAAAAGTGAAAGTAGGTAAGTGTAAATAGCATGAAACGCATTGTCACGTGAAAGGACGGAATAGGATAAAAGGCGACGAAATTGAGGATTCCTTTCGTTTTCGAAGACAAAAAATGTTTTAATCGATTCTTGGTGGATCACCGAACTCACCGATAAGAATGGTGTATCGTTCTTCGGAGGCGTTGGAGGACTAATGGGTGTCGCCACTGGTCTTAAAGAAAATCTTCTCGATTTTGTAGTAGTAGGTGCAACGAATATCAAACTACCTCTTCTCGACTCTCGTCGGTTTTGAGGCCAAGGGAGCTTGTTTTCGTTCGAGTTTGCATTAAACTCTTGCGTAATCGTATTTTGATTACTTTGAGTTGTCGATGTAGGCGGAGAAGGGGAAAATAACGTGAACAAACTGGGAAGTTTCGGCGGTGTCAAGGAAGCGGTGCCCATTTTTCTTCGAGGTTGATTACGTTGAATCTGATCCGTGTTCGTAGCCGAGATCCAACTGTCATTCGTAACGACGCTCGCATGAAGAGCAGTGAGGGCTCTCAAAAAATCGGCTAAACTGGTTTCCTCGAGCAAATTATTAGTAGTTTCTGTATTAAGATTGCTACCTGCACCAGTATGAGTGTAATAATGTCTCCGTAGATTTGAAGTGGTCGAGTCTCGTCTATCATCGATCGCTACCGATCCCAATGGGAATGATTGCCCGGTTTCTCTGTTAATCTCGTGATCTAACTCCGAGTTCTTTTTTTCTGAACTCATTGAGAAACGACCTTTCCAAGGAGCAGACGAACCCAGTGCTTTGGAAACAGATCTTGTTAATGCAAAGTTACGAAGTTTAGAAAATTTTCTTTCTTTAATGCCATGTTCTTTGCCAGATGATTCGCTTATTCGCAATTTCATCAATTCATGAATTTTTTTAGCTGCCGTCGGACCGGACCAGGTTCGTTCCGTGTTTCGATCTTCTTTCTTTGTCTCGTGTAGTCTGATCTCACTAGCCGCTCTTGAACGAGGATTAGCAAAGCGATATGCTGGTATTTTTTCATGGCCGATGGTCCAGAGTCCAGGTCCAGTACTGGACGTGTAAGTTGGCTCTTCCTCCGAATATAATTTACTGTTATTTTCTTCGAGCCTGTTACCACGATATCCGATATCTTGGCTAATGAAAGTTGTCTGATTCGAATCATCAGCTCCAGTATCCTCTGTAGCTGGTGGTATGTAACCAAGAATATTAACCAATCTTGCCAACAATTCTGCTGGCTGAACCATCGCATGAGTTGCGAATGTTGCCGTTTTGTCGATTCTTTGAAGATCAGTCTCAGAAACGACGCGAGTTATTTGATCTTCCTATGGAGCAATGAAAAACATGTGTTAACAGATTGTTGTATTACTCAAATGTTATCGACCGGGGACGTATTCAGAAAAAGAGATAGCATTTAGATAATAGAGAGAGGTCCAGATAGAACCATCGTATAAAGTTATTAGAGCTCAAAATTTATAAAGTGCTTATTATAGAGTTTGCGATCGTATTTATCATTCACCTTTTGTCACATTAGGTTTTCTTCTAACCTTTTGCATATTATAGACAACTTTTTTGGCGTTATATTTTCAAAAATGGTGCATCGCGAATTTTTTAGCGAAGAAGGAATTTTTGATGAATTTTATGCAAATGCTTTGTTTGATTGTTCAAGTAACAATACTAGTGATTCGGAAAACGATTGTTCTCTATATATTACAATAATTCTATGTATTAAAATAATATATTATAATAATTCTAATTCAAACGTGAATATTAGATCAACAAAAAACCTTAGAGTTAGTGATCGGTTGTGACACTGAAAGTGAAAATGATACGCACGGTGTTCAAAAATGCACCTTTGCTTCCACAGAAGAATGGATTGAAGGCAACATTTCATGAAAAATAGCAAACGCCGGTCAAAAGGCATTTTTTGCATAAATTCTTCGATCAACAATATGTTAATCTCGATCAAATTACAAGACCATAGCTTTTGGTGGTGATCATGCTCGTATTCGAGAAAATCGCTTACCGTCGGTACCACTTCGCTGTTGGCGCGACGTCGAGGTCTGTTACACAACTTATCTTTCTCTTTTGAACCATAGAGCAAATCTCGAAGATCAGGAAAGCTATTGCTACGTGGAAATTTCGAAGGTGGAATCTCATAATTACATTCATCGATATATACTCTCTGAAATGTATTAAAATATATGAATAAAGTTTTTGAATGCATAATAACATATTAGAGAAATATCGATTCATTATATAAATAAGCATATAAGCGGGAAAGATCGAAGTACAGAATCAGAGATGCGATTTCGTTTACCCTGACTTTAGATAGCTGTAACTCGTTGAAAGCACGACGCAGGTAGTTTATCTCCTTGTTGAATTCGTTCCAGATTTTACTTTGTGTATGCTTCAAATTGATCGCTAGTTTATGCTCGATTCTAGTAATCTTCTTACTGCGCATACCTCGTGCGATAAACGTCATAATCATGACAGTGTATCCCAGTCCAAACGAAATCCAACAGATCAGAAAGGTCTTGTATAACATAAAGAAAAATCCGCTACCCTTGCTATTGTCCTGTCCTATCGAATATGAATATGAATACGAATACGAATACGATGCAAGATCATCGACAATTTTTTCATTACAATTTTCATTACAATTCATTCAAAAAAAATTAGTTTCGATCTATTTATCTTATTATAGGGACGTAGAATCCGTGCAGGCATACGTGAAAAAGATTTCGTCAAGTGAATGAGAACGTTGTGCATAGATATATTCTGATCGATGTCTCAGTTTTAGTACAAGCGTATTTCAGTTCACTCAACTTATTGTACAAGTTACTGTTTATGCTAAAAATAGAATCGGCGAAAAAACGTGACAAAATGTTTTCTAACCTGCCACGTAATCTCCGAAACCAATGGTTGTCAATGTGACAAAAGCGTAGTAAACAGCTTCGTCGTAACTCCAACCCTCGTAATGGGAGAAGACAAATGCCGGGAAAAAGATGAACATGATGAAGCCTGGCATCAAATGAGCGAATATCTGTGCAGCCAACCCAACTTTTCCCGTTTCGAACGTTGTTAATTTTCTGGTATAATAGTCATTATGGTCACGCTTGTACGATTTGTACTTCTTATGAGCTTTGACGAATACGTGCCCAAAAAATTCTCCTAGTTGTGTTAACAAAATTCCATTCATAGGTATGCCTATCAGACCGTAAAATATCATCAGAATGCGGCCAAGCATGTTCGTCGGAGCCAAATTCCCGTAACCTATATTGCGTATATTTAATAGATGATTAGCCAAACAATATTTGGAATTTTAGCATGATGTCGATAATATTCAAGTTTTCAAATGAAACTCAGACGTTTGCGAACTATACGATATGTTGTTTTGAAAAATTAGTATTTCATTCCAAATCTTTTACAAATCGATACCGATTCACGATCGCGTAAATATACATTCGTATGTAAGTACATGTATCTTCACTCGCTTTTTCCCTGATCTTTATTGTGCATAAACGTGTAAAAATGTATATATATCGTGTATATTACACGAGTACGTACCTATCGTGCTGACGACGGTGTAAGCGAAATAGAAACTGTTATAAAAATCCCATTTAAGGGGGTCCGTCTCGTTGTCGGTATAATTATAAACCGACTTTCCACAGTACCGTGTCAATTTTCCAAGAATTTCATCGTGATCGTGACTAAGATTAGGCACATAATGTGCGTGAAGTAAAGCTGAAAAACAATGAGCATCAGAGTCTGAATACTAATATCTAATATACTCGTATATAATCTAAATATCTGTAATGTGCTTAAAAATTGGAAAAAATAAAATGAATTTATCATAGGAGAGAGAGAGCGAGAGAGAGAGAGAAAGAGAGAGAGAGAGAGAGAGAGGAATCACAATCCGAATTTAATGATACACGCGTCGTGATTGTGATATAATCAACCAAAATTTAAACTTCACTCGCTCTCCTACACTCTTTAAAATTCGCATGATACCCCATTTAAACTACCTGTTCTCGGACGAACGTTATCTTATCGTTTCACTTTATTCGTTTATCATTTATGTTCTCTACTTGCTTCGAATTAGTTAAGGAACTTTATATGCGTGCGTGTACCGGGAAAAGAAGTCACATCAATACAATTCGACAAAGAACACATCGGATAACAAATTTCATACCGTAAAGGTAAAGATCTTCTTCAATTCGTCAGAGTCAATTCAAATGTATTATCAGATTTCTTTACAATTTTTTGATCTCAATTCGATAAGATGCATTTTTGATAATATTATAAAATTAGTTTCGATTAAAAATACTAACTGATTGTTATTATTGTCTCTGCAACGTATGACAAATTATGTGAAAGTAAAAGCTGCTCGCTCATCGTATATACTGTAATTATCTTCTAATCGACCAAAACTATTAATTTTAATGGTTAATGTCACGATAATGCTAGTTACAAAGTTAATGAAAATTCCAGGAAAAAGTGTATGTTTTGCACAATTGTACATACGTTGTACTTCTAATCACTATGATAGGATAGTAGTTGAAACGTTTTTATTCATGATCATTTACGGTCGGTTTGTAAAGGAAACCGATGAATTTGCTGGACAATTTTCTGAGGAGTGGCTGATCCGAATGATTTCGCATGCTATCGATTTCGTAACTCAGTATTGAAGTAACTGATCCAACGAATTTATCTTTTATCACAATTGCTCATTGTTGTTCAACTGAAGCAGAAAGAGAGAGAGAGAGAGAGAGAGAGAAAGAAATAAAGAGAGAGAGAGACTACGACGAATCTTTTTTAAAACTTTAATAAATGTTGATCGGTAATGAAAAAGGTACAATAGATTTTTATGTGCTCATATTATTGGCCGACGATAACTTGCATTGATTTTTTAACTGCCGAATAGCGAATTCATATAAATTATTATATATGAACATTAAATGGCAAGGAACAATTTTATAGGTTGTATTGTTAAGATTTCGAATCATCTATATACTAGTTTGTTCTTTAATTACACGACCGACTGTGCTCACCGTTAATTTCGATGCGTTCACGTTTGGCTTCTTCGACGCGTTCGATTTCTAGGCGACTCTCGATATGGTAGAAAATGGAAGCACCTAGCAACAAGTAAGTCAAAAACAGCATCAACAGGACCAACCATTGTTTCTTCGACATTCTTTAATTGAACGTCTGAAATGAGATGACAATGAAGTGTCAGCAACTACTGCCAAAATCTATAATAAAATAACAATGTCAAATTTCATTGAGTTTCATTGATTCGTCCTTTGCTTTTTAAACTTTTTCTCTGTTGTTTGATACCTGCAAAACTACGACGCTAGTCTACGAAAAGCAATTCTTGATGACAGTACATCCAATAATCCACGATGAAACGGCCGATTCGCGAATTGTCGCGATTCTTACTACCACTGCACTAAAAACAGATTATTGGACAGTCGGGCAGATTACGACATTATCGCGTGATAACTCTTTAGACTCTGACTTTGCGACCTTCGAAAGTCACCTTCTTTTCCCTCGATGTCAACTCCATTAGATATCCGATACGATTCTAAGTGCCATCAACTAAACGTTTTATCAATAATACGATTGTTTTTCATTTCCGTTTTAAGCTTCTTCTCTTTTTTTCACATAATATAAACTCTATCGAATATCCTAGAAAAAGAATGTTAAACTTAAGAATGTACAACTTTCGTGATTAGATATTGTCAAAAAGCATTGTAATAACATAAGAAATCATAAGAGACTTACCTTAGAGATTTTCCTTAATACAAAACATTGAAATATATTTACGGTTCACTTAAATTTGACGACCCTTTTTGTATGACGATTCTTCTTACAATTAGTACAAAGACACGAAACCGATCAACTAAATGACGACAGACGAATGTACTAACTGCAACGAATGAACGTAAGAAAGACTCTTGTTGTAGTATTAGAGATTTCTTCTAATACATAACAAAGATTTGAACGACAATGAAAGAAGAATATGAACGATTTTCAATTCTTACCGGTTGCAAGAACGACGATTCTAATGAGACAAAAGATCTGAAACAAAGTAACTTAATTGTGTTGGAAGTGATAATTATTAAATCGAATATTTTCTTGAATGTAGGTAACACATTATTGGAGAACACTGATCGTTTCGATGGCTGCAGTTGAACTTAGGGACGTTTGCCGCGTGACTACAATTTTCGCAGTTGTCGCGCAGTTGACGACAAAAATGTTCCCTTGATGCTTTTTACGTAACTTGCACGATGTATGTACTTTGTAAAACGCAATATTTCCTGCTAGTTGAAAGATCGAAGGAAAAGATCGATCGAATGCATGATTTATCGCTTAGAGAATGCGTCTCAGTCAGTTATTTACTTTTTTTTCCATATCTACGCTTATGATTATTCACTGGCAACCAACCACGGTGTAACACCTTCTTCAGTTGTAAAAAGAAAAACGAACGGAAATGAAATCAAAGGAACGGATATTAAAAGAACGTTGTCAAATTATCCAATTGTTACAAAATTTGAGAAATCGATGTCAAACGTCACATATTCAATTTTTTTTATACATGTAAATTTCACCGAGACTGTATAGGTATACAGGAATGCAGTAGCTTATCTTTATTACACATAGAGATTGAGACGACACTAAGGCAGATACCGAATAAAAGTGGATTAAACATCAGTAGTAGCAACAAGAACAAAACATTATTGATAATAAGCTATCGAAAGTTAAATAATATAGTTAAGTGCGATAACGTTTCGATCGAGATTCGTATCAATCGAAACGTGATAATCTATTTCAATTCCGAATAAAACGAAAGTACGTACCTTGATGGTTGTGAAATAGAATATGGTGTACAACAGTTGCGATCTGGAGAGTACAAACACGTTTCAATACTGATAACTGCCACGTTAAAACGTCTCCCGATATATCCTCGTTCATCCCTTGCCTTTTCCTCGTGGTTTACATTTCCAATTAACTCTTTGTTTTTGAAATTTCCACTGATGCTATTACTATATCTTCCCCGCTTCAAGCCACGAATTTTTTTAAAATGACATAAAAACCGATGGTATGAGATACCTTAATTTTCGTATTATCACGAATATCCTCGATTGCGAACCATTGTTCGTTATTTGTCACAAAAAGTTTACCGAAAGTTTTCAATTTTGAAAAATAGCAAGAAATTAAAAAATTTGTAATAACATTAGTGTTATCAGCTTTTCTCCCTCCCTTATTCTTCTGTATCATTTAAATTTTATCACGGCTTAAAGATTATATACATACCTATCACAATTCTACCTTTCTCATGATACATATTTCTTTTCCAACTTTACAATTTTTGCGAGTTGCTATCTATTATTTTGTCTCATATTGTCGACAGACAAGATAGAAATTAATAGAAATTAGATTTTGCTTTATCTAAATACTATTTGTCGATCGGAACACTTTACATTTATATAAGAGAAATAAGTTATTACCGTTGCTTGCGATTAACGCGTATTGAATGACTTATAGAATGGTAAAATCGCGTTTTTAATAAGTCACCGATATTCGTAAGTTTTACCCGTTATAACGCATCTTAGTCGCACAAGAACTACGCACGCGTAACACGATCATAAAATCTTTTTTCATGAAAGGATAAAAGACAAAAACTGGTCACTTTGATGACCAGTCACGTGCTCAGACTACTTTAAGAAGTAACTCTACGCGACCCTTGCTCAAAAGTATGTCATAATAATGCTAAGCGTTGAGGTCAACAACTTTATGTAGAAAGAGAAAAGAATTAAATTTGAAAAATCAGTAAAACACTGTATCAGTAAAAAACATCTTTTTATCTTATCGCAAAATTTCGATCGATTATCGATTTAAAACTAAATTTATTTAAGAAAACCTACAGCGAAACTACTCGAAATACATGCATTGAAAGAATTTAAAGAAAGGAATAAAATGGTTAAATAAATGAGCGAGATAAAAAGTGGAGCAAATGCGGCGGGAATAGAGATATGGACAGAAAGAAGAGAGATAGGTAGATAAACAGATACATAGATAGATAGATAGAGAGAGAGAGAGAGAGAGAGAGAGAGGGAGAGAAACAGACACAGAGAGAGAGAGAGAGAGAAAGAACTGGAAGAAAAAGCAGATTTAACTATTACCACTCGCAATATCGCGTTGCAAAAATTATATCCGACTCAATGCTCACACGTAACTGATACAAAAATGATCTCTCTTTGAATAATTCAAACTTCGTACTTAGACACGTTAATATAGTTATTTGGTTAGTAAACTCGTGCTAATAACAATTGATGTTGTCTGTACACGGTCAACGAGTATAACCGTTTACAGATAATTTACACATCATGTTCTCTCCTATTCAATGAAATATCCGATCGAGTTCTCATTCACTTTTACCACAAATTTTCTGTGTTTTTTTATGATTCACTAAGTATTATATAGTGGAAGGATATCATAGGGTTCTAAGGGATAATATTTTATCAAAAGTATGTCGTTCAAAAGAATGTGTACCATCAAAAGTTCTTGTTTTAATCGTATTTTGTATCTCGAAATTAGATATATGTATGTGTCATTATAAACTCATAATATATCTATAATTCTATATGCTTGTTTTTCACAATATATATAGGGTGGTTGGTAACTGGTGGTACAAGCGAAAGGGGGGTGATTCTACGCGAAAAAAGAAGTCGAAAATATAGAATAAAAATTTTTCGTTTAAGGCTTTGTTTTCGAGAAAACCGACTTTGAATTTTCGCTCGTACGCGTGCACTTTATCGCGTCTCGTTATAACGGATCTCACTGTAGATCGTCGTCTCGATGGAAAAATTAAAAAAAAAAATTTTTATTCTATATTTTCGACTTCTTTTTTCGTGTAGAATCACCCCCTTTCCGCTTGTACCATCAGTTACCAATTACCCTGTATATATTACGCGCCTTAAAAATGCGAAACAAGAAATAAATGTACACCTGCTTACAGGTTAAATGTATAACATCGAAACAAATTAAAAAATCTCATAATACGAATAAAAGAAAAGAAGAAAGAAATTTTCAACGAAGTAACTTTTGTACTATTATATGTTCGAGGAGAACGATTCAAAATTCCAATCCAATTTATTTGTTGATAATGACGAAATATGTCTTCAAATTAATAAACAAAATGCTCCTTTTTAGACTATCTCCGATGACGTGATGGGCCAAAGTTGTCCTTAATTCCCAATGCTAAGATCGATAGAACTACAAATTATACATACATATATAAAAGACTCAGTAAACAATAGATAATTGAAGAAATAGACAAAAGAAAGAATAGACAATTTATGTTTCTATTTAATATTCATTGAATGATTTTGAAGACGTATCAGTGCCATCCAAGTTCTATATCTTCAATCTTTATATTTAGTTCTTCGAACGAAGTATCAATACCAGGTTCGTCGAAACCACCGTTTAGCTCAATTTTCTGCTAAAAATAAGACATAAAATATAACAAATATAACCAAGCGTGCTATTATTAAATTCTAGGAATAAATCAAGTTGAAAAAAATAAAGGAAGAAAATAAAAAACAACGAACCTGTAATGCTGCAATTTGTGAAGGATCACCGACCAATAAAATCTGCGTTTCGTTATCATTTAAATCATCGGTCGCTTTGGAAATCTGTATTTGTCCATCTTTTTCTGTGATCTTCGGTTATACCCGAAAATGTAAAAAGAAAAATTTGAAAATTTTTCTCCAAACGTATTCAAAATACAATATATCTTCTAAATTACCTTTAACGACGAATTACCGTTATCTCGCATAATGCTTCCTTTTCGTCTATCTTTGCTTCGACTAAAAGACTCTTGTACAGATTCTTGGCAAAGAACATCGACATTATCATCATTATCGACTAATGAATGAGCAGTTCTTTTGTGCATCACAAGAGTACTACTTTGTCTGTACCTCCTCAAGCAAATTTTACATTCGAACGGACGTTGTTGCGTATGAACCTGAAAAATAGAGAAATATGTTGAATGTGAAGTAATCACGTTATACAAAGAGTGAAGAAATTACTAACGAGATGATGCTTGTAAAGACTAGAATACTCTGTGAATCTCCTTCCACAGTTTTCTATAGAGCATACGTAAGGTTTTTCACCCGAATGAATTCGTATATGATTCTTATAATTTGTTGCACTAGCAAACGCCTTGCCACATTTAGGTTGTGTACATTTGTATGGACGTTCCCCGGTGTGCGTTCTGACATGAACCTAGTACACATGCAGTACACAGAATTTGTTCCATCAATCGCAAACCTGAAACGCTGTATTGCCAAATTTTTACCTTCCTAATATTACTCGTAGTAAAGGAACGACCGCATCCATTGAACGGACATAAGAAGGGCCGTTCTCCAGTATGGGTCCGTACGTGTTTTAGCAAATCTCCGGATGTTTTAAAACTTTTATCGCACGTTTCGTTTGGACATTTGTAAGGTTTCTCTCCCGTGTGCGTACGCAAATGCGCTTTTAAACTGTATCCTGTCGAGAAGCTCTTCTTACATTTTGGATGTGTGCATCTGTATGGTCGTTGACCAGTGTGAGATCGTTCGTGAACCTGGTTTAACGATACTGCTTCATATAATATGATAATAATGCTTCATCGTTTTTAACTAACTGTAATTAAATCTTTGAGAATCAAACAAATTCATTCACTCGGACGTTGGTATTATTTAAATTTACGAATATGGTAGAGCATATGATAGATTAATGAAACGCGCTCCAAACTTACAAGGAAAGATTCCTAACTCGCAAATTTAAAAAATTATGAAACTTTGAGGATATATAGAGGATATACGGGGTGAGTCACCAAAAACGAGCCACCTAAATAGCTCTTTCATTTTTTTTTGATACAAAGAAATGTTTGAAACAAGAGTTGTTTAGTTCCGAGAGAGTTACGTGATAGAAAAAATTTTTTCCCAGATGGTCGTATTTACGAGTTTTGAAGATCACCTCCATTTTTTTTAAATAGAACCACGTATTTTTAATCATATACGATTGTAGCCCTTCTCAAGATAAATTCAAATATCACAATCATTTAGGGTCAATCGAGATAACGGACGTAGTGAATAAAGGAGAAAAATTCATAGTAAGTTCTTCTGAAAAAGTGTATTCTTGGTTTTATTAACAAAAACAAGATCTTTCCAGATATCCATGGTGTACAATGTATGTAGTCCGTTCAACGACAAAAGTCAGTAGACATAAACAAAACACTCACGTACTAAATACATGATAGAGACAAGGAGCTCCAGCTATTGAACAATCGTCGATTGTTAAGAATTTTAAAAAATCTCGATGTTTCGAGAGATCCTTCTTGTGTTCAAAAATACATGATTCCATTTAAAAAAATGAAGGTGACCTTCAAAATTTGTAAACATATTTACTCGAAACGGCTTTCGTTTCGCACATTTCTCTATATCTCAAAAATTAAAAAAGTTATTTAGGTGGTTCATTTTTGTTGACTCACTTTGTATAAGTACATAATACGCAATTTTTCTTTGTTACCTAAATTCATTCTAAGGAGATAAAATTGACCCTTGAAAATTCGGTTATTTCCCGACTTTGCATTTTAACTCGCAAAATGTGAGAAATAGAAAAAATGTTTTCAGGCAGAAGTTACTTCTTTATTTAGGACTATCATTATGTAAAAAATATATATATTGAATTATAACACATAATTACGAAAGAGCCGGATTTTCAAGAGCCAATTTCACCCCCTTAAAGTGAATTTGGACAGTAAAAAAATATTGCATAATACATACCTAACATATAAATATCGCCAAAATATCGCCTAAATATCCTCTAAATATCGCCAAAGATCCATAATTTTTTGAGGGGTGGGGATCTTCCTTTGTTAGTAAACTTTTCTGATAACGGCTTTCATATGTGGCATACAATAATGGTTGAATCAAGAACATGATTCTGACAGAATTGATATTGCAATTCATTCACATTGTCTTTGTGAAGAAACCTGAACCAACTTGTAATTTGCAATAATGTTGGAAAGAATCTTTACCTTAAGATGATGAGGTGTACTGTAAACCTTTGAACAGCCCTCCCTTGGACAAGGATGTCTTATTCTTGATGTAGATAGCTTATTTAATAAAATCTTGGAATCCTTTTTCTTCAATTTCCCATCTTCAATTTCCCATAAATCTTTGCTAATATCAAGATGACCAGCTACCATATAAGCATTACCATCGATAAACTCTACATGAGGATAGTTTTCAACATTTTCTATGGTAGAGTCACGAGCTTGAACTAATGTTGCTGGCTCTAATTCCAGTTGAAGTGGTTTACCTTCTGCAAACTCTGTTATATCTCGGAGCAATATGGTATCTCCACTCTCCAATTCTAATGTTGTTTGCCTTTTTAAATTCATATCTATAAAACACACAAATCTGTAATGTTATAACAGATCTAGAAATATAATGGAATACAAATTACAGTGATCGATTAACTCTATCAATATTTAAATATTATTCTTTGTACACGCATTAAATCTTGAAATCATGAACAGATAAGTAAAATGGTGGCATCTATTTTGCTATTAATAGAAGCAACATTTTATGTATATTCCTCTTGTGTGTTGATTAGTTTCTAACCATCATCGTTGAAATTATTGGTAACAAATGCTTGCGTTCCATCAGGCAACGTTACTGCTGTCAAGGTTGTACCACCACTCAATAGGTGTTCATCTAGTGTTAATTCTTCTGTTTGATCATTCCCAGAATTATTTTCATTAATTAAAACTGAAAGACACTCCAGTATATCCATACGATTGTTCTGCAGAATAAAATGACTAGTAAGAGGTATTTTTGATATAACATGAATGCTTCAGTGAATGAATACTGAATAAGGTGTTTCTACCTGTGTCTCGTCCGGCATAGTTTCGACATCTCGAGTCATGAAACGATTTGAAAGTTCTGCGCCTTCTGTTGACATATTTCTCTACAAATCCAGAGCTGCGAACAAAGAACGTTTCGCGATGATCGTCGATGATCCACATCATTATTTTGTGTCTTAGTTTCATGTCCGCAGGTAAGCATCTGTCTTAAAACAGGGATCATCAGCATCAACTCGTTTGCGATGCATTGAAAATTCTATTATAGTGTCTATTGTACCAAATTATTTTTTTACCCACAAACACTGAATATTTTGAAATATGAATATTTAGAACAGTACTCATGTAATCAAGAGGATACACCAATTGATTAACTATTAAATACAACATGTATTCGCATAACGATTATAACGATAACATAAGACTCGCGGCGTACCACTACATCTCGCAAGTAATATTTTCTATATGTACCTATAATTATGCATTAGGAACGACGGTATCTAGAAGTAATACTGATTATTGCATTGGTAATTACGAAAAAATTGAACCGATGAGTCGCAATAGTTATAATTATCGTGAAGCGAAAGACGTATATACGAAAAATTCGCCATTTGTTGATTGAAATATGCCTCAACTATAAATCAAAATTGAAAGTATTTAAGTCGAATAAAATTCGAATGTCTTTTGTTTCTCTCTCCGATTTTCTTTGTCTTTTTTCATCATATAGCGAATTCAACTTTCGATGTTTCGCGCAGCCTCGTAATTTAGTACCAAAGAATCTTGGGAAATATTACCCATAAACTCGTACACCCGCGAAACCTCATGACGGAGAATACACATATATCAAATAACATGAAAATAATCAATTCAATAAATTTTAATGCCGTAAAAATGCTTAAAAATTTTACGCACCACTAGATAAGCAGTTTCAATGATGATTTTTATTCGAAGCTACATCGTGAAGCGAAAAGACATAATCGATAACCTTCTCCAAATTGTAGTCTTGTATGTTCCTATAGTTTTAGTATAGTTACGTACTTCCCGCTTGACTTCCAGTTCTTATATTTGGTTTGTTCATCACAATCTTGGTATCTTTCATCAACATATTATTCTGAAAAATAATACTATATAGATGGTGAATGTATCTCTTTAAACGCACGACAACTCATTTTTGAACACAGCCGTATATACAGGACTCATGGTGGGGGGTAGACCATTGATACTGATATGTATACTCATATTATACTCTATACTTTATACTATAGTCGATTCAAGGCACTAAACTTTAAAGTACAAACTAAATTACTAAACTACCCACCTACGTAATTTAGATTTGAGTGGTTGAACGAGGCTAATCAGATAGTACCTATAAACAAAATGGTCATTTAATATTCACGTGATCGATGCTGCGGCTGCCAGTTATTGGCTGCCTAGTGTCGATGCCCGGGGATAAATTTGTAGTAGATTTTTGCCGAGGATCCTTATCCAGGTGAATTAACATTTTTTCAGGAACAAACTGTGAGCAGGCCCTGTTCTGTTCTGTCGAACACGTGCATTTGTTTACATCTATGGACTCGTCGCGTTAGACCACAGAGATATGTATAAAGATGGAGTATTCAAACGAATCATGTGTTACCGCTTAATCGTAAGTGGACGCGATATGGAAATAGAAAGAGAATATTGCATAGAGACTCCTGTTCTTGTCTAATCAGGCATGCATGCTGACGCTACTCATTGGTCGGTGCTACACTTATAGTAGACACACTCGGTTGTTACTAGTTGACAATCGTTGCAGTCGCAACAGTCAAATTTTATTTACATTTATGCCTCGTCTCGTTGATCAGACTACAGATATTTATTGTATGTATGTATATGCGTTATTAGACAAGGGCATATGAATATCGCTTTTTCAGCTCACTCACGCACTCTATCTTTATATCTCGATGTGTTAGACCGACTATAGTATACTTATAAGTGGGGTAAAGCACGGCCATATAAACAGATCTCAGTACAGTCATTCGAAAATTGAGTCGTGAAAAATCTACATGGAAGACAACAAAGTTTTTGTTCTGCAAAACAGATAAGGATGAGTAAAATGTCTCTATCTTTGTCTGAAAAACGATCATATAAACAGGTCTTGACACTCATATACTGAAGCCATAGAGGAAATCCTCTCTGTTGAGGCCTAGGGAAAATCGTCCGAAAACTGAAGCGTAACTAGTGAAAAATCAACATGGAAAGGAGGTTACCGTTCAGACAGACACAGAGACACTTTTCTTATCTCTGTCTCTCTCGCAAGAACATGGACTTTATTAATCTCCCATGTTGATTTTTCACGACTAGACTATGATTCAATTTTCGGATGGTTTTCTTAGCGAGTGTCGAAACCCGATTAGATGATCGTGTATATGACCGTGCTTTTGACACTCATAGTAGTTTTTGAACCACTAATTCTCTCTCTTTTTCTCTCTCCCTCTCTCTCCCCCTCTTTATACATGTTGCTGATCTAATCTTACTCTCTATTGGTCAATTCTATCGTAACTATATGAATGTTAGGAAAACGAATAAATAAACGTAGCCTATTTTTTACTGTTTACAAAAATATTTTAACAATTTTACGAATTTATTCCGTGCATTCGTTAAATATATGAATATGCAGTATCTATGAGAATCAAATATATTATAGACACGCGTAAATGCATGCAAGTGCGTCACGCATCATGAGTATGCATATACTTACATAAGTATAGGTGGCACGTATGCGTTATTCCAAGGTATATGGTGTATATGTATCTGTCTATACTGATTTTCATATATCGTCAATATTAACCCATATTACTAATACTAATAGCAAACGGATCAAAATAGATCAAAATTGAAGGTTGTAACTGAAAGATTTTGTTTATCTTTGCTTATCAGTTATTGTTAATAATTAATAAAATATTAAAAATTTTTTGTGATCCGTTTTGATCCAGGCTTAGGAATAAAAGGAAATTTTATTAAGAAGTATTTATGTCAAATAGTGAAATAATAGTTGCTTGATACGGATTTAGTTCATATGATCTTAATTTTCTCGTTGGAAAATCTAATTATATTTGTTTTAATGCGAAACTACAACACGTTGACAGAGTCGATAGAGCAGTAATTCGTTGATTTGTATCAAGGTACAACGATATACTTAGATGTATACTCATGTTCGCCAAACGTATAATCAACGAGGCTCGTGGGGGCTTAGTTGTTGGTAATCGATGCTGGTTTCAATTAATTCAGCATCCAATGTATCTTTTGAGTGAAATAATTATATTGCAAAAAGGTAACTAACAAATATCTTTTCTTCTTTCTTTTTATAGAATTACATATTTCTTGTACACTGTTTGATATAAGGATTAATTATTGTAATATTTAATTGATTAATGAATACAGGCTTAGAATGCAACAGGACCAGTCAATAGACTTTTCACTTTGGACGACAAGACCATTTTTAAAATCTAAAGATAAAAGCGATTTTGGCGGGACACTTAAAATGTTTGCATCAAAAAAACAAATGTCAAACAGCACCTTTTACGCGGAGTTGGAGCCTGATGAAGTAATGGATACAAAAAGTGATCTAAATGAATCGAAGAAATGCCAGGATGAAGATTCCAGTCATTCCAACATGATAGCACAAGATAAGAAACAGGAAGATTACGATGGACATTCATTCCATAAAATTGCTTCCTTCAGAGGTTTCCCACGTTTTCGTTCATTTGTAATGTCAGCTGGAAGTTCAATGGAACATATTGACATTGAAGAGAGCGAAGAGAATTCAATGCAGGTACCGTTTGTACGAGTATCGCACAGTATGTTAGAATACAGGAATAGTAGGTAAGTTAATAGAGTTAGTTAACTAGGGCCAACTATAATTCATTGCGAAAAATTGAGGAAAAGTATCTTATAAGACATTTAATGTGCAGATATATAACCACAGATAGAAATTCCCGTCGATATGCAGTGGAATCGTATACGATAAGCGAGTCTGAGAGCGAAGAAGAATCCGAAAGAACAAAATCATTAGACACAAATTCCGCGATAATCGTGGATCATACTGATGACTCGGTTCCCAAATTAAAGTCGGTTGATAACACAGCTTGTATAGATTCTAAAAGGAAAAATGCACGTCGAGTTGCAGAAGAATTGTTAGCTACTGAAAAGAATTATGTTAACATTTTACGATTGATCGATCAAGTATTCCAGTTCAAAATCGATCAAGAGAATAGAGCACATCCTATGTTTCCTCCAGAGACTGTTCAACATATGTTCTCTAATATCAAATCGATTTATAAGTTTCACAACGATTTTCTGTTACCCCAACTTCAAGAGAGGATGCAAAATTGGGAATCGGATCGTAGAATCGGAGATATAATGAAGAATTTTGCACCTTTTCTTAAGATGTACACAGAATATGTAAAAAACTTTGATTATGCCATGAACTTGATACAGACTCTTCAAATTAAAGTCGCTAGATTTGCTGCGATTATCAACGAGATTCAAAAATTGGACGAGTGTGCCAAGTTATCGTTGCCACATCATATGTTAAGCCCTATACAAAGATTACCAAGATACGAGCTTCTTCTGAAAGATTATTTGAGAAACCTCACAGAAGAAAATGCTGATTACAAGGATACTAAAAGTAAGGATCTTTCGAGTTCCATTCGATTCGATGAGTTACTTCCGCATAAAGTAATGCGCATCTAGCAAGGACTGGCTTCTATTTAAACGTCTATTGAACGGGGCACGTTTAAATAGACGTCTGTAGATGGCGACGATAATAATCGTAGAATCAAACGAACAGACATGGCTTTCTTTCTCGTAGAGGCGTTGGAATTAGTATCTACTGCTGCTAATCACACGAATGATGCAATGAAGAAGATTGACAAGTTTAAAAAGCTTCTTGAAATACAAGAGAGTATATACGATACGACAGATCTAGTTAGTGCTACGCGGGAGCTTGTAAAAGAGGGTCGTATTGTTAAAATTTCAGCAAGAAGCGGTGATCATCAAGAAAGACATTTGTTTCTGGTATGTATATGCATACCTTAAATATACAATCTGGATGTATGGTCGCTGGTGCATAAATTTGTTGACTGATGCATATAATAAATACTTATTCAATCGATACCGTATATTAGACTTTAGTGATGGAAATGTTCTTTGTTTGTTCTGCCTTTCAGTTTACTGATTTATTATTACTTTGTTCGATAAGATTAATACCCGGGCCATTGTATCGATTAAGAGCTAAATTCCTGATCGAAAATTTGCAAGTGATCGAAGGAGACAACCTAGAAACAGCAAACACATTTTACATAAGAGATGAAGACAAAAGCGTTGAATTATATACGCATGTGGCTGAAGAAAAGGCAGCTTGGCTCGAAGCGTTATTCGACACTATGCAAGAAATGATGAAAAGAAAAGCGAGTCTAAAAACTGGCGATGTGAAGACTCTTGTCGTGAAGACTGATGATGTATCTAGATGTATGATATGTGAAGTCATATTTTCCGTGATGAAACGAAAACATAATTGCAGAGCTTGCGGAATAGTGAGTACCACCTTTCGCCGATGGTATTTCGCAACCATCGGCCTGTGAACAATCGGAATGGAAAACATATTATCAGTTATTAGTTAACATCCATTCACATTTTCCATAATATTTTTCCTATAATATTCCTTTCCTATAATATCCTTTCCTATAATATTTTACAATATTTTACTTGTTATTTGTAGGTTGTTTGCAGTAAATGTTCAAATCAAAAGTTATTATTCGAGGATAACAAGAACATGAGAGTTTGCCGCCTTTGTTATACCGCTTTAACGCAACCGCTTGTTAAATCACCTTCCTCGACATCTACGTCCGGCCCAGTACCCAGTTTATTACAAGTTTCAGCAAGCGCATCGTCCGTTATATCTGGATATCTTATGTTAAAAACACAACCAAGTAAATCTTGGACACGACGATGGTTTGCATTACATGCAGATTTTGTTTTATACACTTTTAAGTCTGAATCTGAAAATATGGCTCTGACCGCAACTCCTATGCCTGGTTTCATTGTTACGGAAGGTATTAAATTGTCTGACGAGGATCCTTTAAGTCACAAGGACAGACCCAAAGCTCTTAAAATGCATCATTCTAGGAAAAGTTACTATTTACAAGCGTTGTCAAATGAAGATAAACAGAAGTAAGTTTTATCATGTATACTTTGATATTCGTATAATATGTACATATACATACATGTATGTATACATATGTAATTACATACAACACCAGCGAATTCGATCATCTATAAGAACGGCTATAAACAGGCCAACTAAATCGGTCGACTACGGTAGAGCTGGTCGAATAATCAACTAAGGCTATAGTCTGTTCAACAAGACGGGGCAATAAACACAAACAGAATGTGATTACTGCGGTTACGGTTACTAGCTGTTTATAGTCGTCCAAATTTTTGCATTCAGAGAAAGCGACAGACTAAAATTTCTCGTCAATTTACCAACATTCGATCCGTCTATAATCGATCTAAGATTCGTCAAATTTCATTTCAGATGGTTCCATGCTTTACAATTGGCTACTAAAGCAGAATTACCTTCATTAGCAACAACGGAAAATGAAGACGCACAAAAAGATCAATTAATTGTCCATACGCGATAAATAATTTTTTCGATCTTATCTATGATATCCAAGTTAATCTTTTACTGCCATTAACGTATAAGATCGCAGAGTGATAAAATAATCGTTAGTAGATAATTAACACATGAAAGTGGCGTTAACTTATGTTATATAATATACAGATACATGCATAAACAGATTGTTATTGGTATACTGTATGTCGACTTAACGGCGACTACATTGCCAAAACGCTTGTTGTACAATATTTTGTACCATTTTGTTATATATTTAAAAATATATAAGTATATATTTACATAATTGTTTAAGATATTGTATGTATGATACATAATTTTTATCCCAATTATGGAAAACACCAATGGTGTCTTCATTAAATTCTGCAGCAAAAGAATTAATTGTCTTCTAGTGTATTTTGTATATTTCCAGGCCATAATATGAAGTTACTTAATGTTTGAAGTATTATAATTGTATTGCGGTGGAAAGCCGGTACTAAATCAGATAGATATTATTGTACACTCTATTTTATTGAACTGTAATTGTTTTGCTGTATTTTGATATTTGTTTAATATCATTTATCATTAACATACCACATGTTACTACGAAGGTGCTACAAATTACAAATAAACATTTCATAAAATCGCGGGAGGCCATAGTTACTAGATTATTTCTACATTATATCGAGATAAGAGGCTTGGTAGGGCACTGTTGTCGGATTTACCGTCTGTCACCACGGCTTGTATCTAAAGTAGGCTGTGGCTGTGACAATGATCTTAAATTTAAATTTAATGTATTACTTGTATTGTGTTAGTGGACTTTATGTTAAAAATCGTAGAAGTTATAAAGTAACTTCGAATTTAGATGCTTGGCGGTACTGAGAGATGACTGATCAAAAAACTTAATGAATATAGAGATATATGTGAAATGCCAATGCAAAGAGCTGTCAAAATTTAAGAAATGACAGTGTTTTATAACGGACGTACGTCTAGTTAAAAAAAATAATTATTGTCAAAGATAGAATTAAGAAGATCAAAATTTTATGCAAAGATATTATATTCCATATTATTTATTATTATCTACTTTAGCATTAAATATATGTAGACATAAGAATATAACCTCAAAGCACATTACAAATGTGAATGTTAATTAAATCTTGTCATGTAATATATTCTATCATTAGGTCATTTTATTTTTTCATGATATTATTTGTGCAGTATTATGAAGATATACAATGGAGGTTTCAGAGACAAAAAACCTTGTTAGAGATTTGGACTTAACTCTACAACCTCGCATTTTTCCACGATATAAATCTTGGCTTCCTCTTGCTACACAGCAGGTAATTATTCACATAAAATGATTATTCCATTTTCAGTTTTATAAAATTTTATACGTTATAAATTTATGACTGTATTTATGAAAGTATGTGTGTATGATCATATATCTTATTTTTAATACAAACAAGTTATCAATTACAATGATGATATGTTTAATTTTGTATGTAATCATTTATTTAATTTAATTCTTTTGAAATAAGATTTTTAATTATGATAATAGTTATTTATGTTTTAACATTATATCTGCTTATACAATAAGATTAACGTATGCCAATTTATTTCACGAAACATATAATTTTCAGTTAAGACTTAGGAATCTTATACAAATAATAGGATGCAATCTGAAAACAGATATAAATAATGAAGTTTGCTGGTTTTATTATACCTTACATAGAACAAGTATGTCCTCTCCTATATATACAAGCGAGGCAATTGATAATACAAATCCAAGATGGTCAAGTTTAGAAGTACCAACTATATATGCCACCAGCTATTCTACTGCCAGTGGTGAGCTTTATAATCTGTTAGTACCTCAAAAGTAATCATGCACTTATAGGTGAAAAAAATTGATGTTTTGGGATCTAATATATTTATAACTACAATATGCAATTCTAATTAAATTTGTAATATATTTTCTCTTCTTCTTTATTTTTTGCAATAGAAGTCATTGTAAGATTGTGGAAAAGGATAATCATCAATAATGCAACTACTGATCTAACCATATTTACATGGGGCATATCTTTTACTGGTTTGGCATATATCGGCCCAAAACTACCAAATAATTTAGAAACCATATTGAAAGAAAATTCTTTAATTTTTCAATTTCATGGTGGCTTTTTCACTCCAGTATATTGTTTCATTGAAACTCCTGAATTAAAAAGGTATCTACATATAAAGGTCAATGCATCTGAAATAAGAGATAGTTATACAGTGAGTAAGCTTACCAGCTTAAGAAATAAAATGCAAGCATTAAAACAGCAAACGGAATCGGTACAAACACTTCGGATACAAATTGCTTCTGGAGATAACTTTCACCCATCAAAGTATCCACAATCTTCATTAAACAGATTGTTTCAACCTCGTAAAGTGAGCAGGGAGAAGAAGGCAGAGATATTAAAAATACGTAAGGAATTAGAGGTAGCAAAATTTAGAACAAAATTGTTAGAACAAGAAAGAGCAAGAAAAATGGGAGAACTAAGAGTGTTAAATCAGATGCATTCTAATATTATGGAAGAAAATCAAGACTATGGTATCAGCTTTTAAGTGATATTCTTATAATATATGAAATCTCTCAGCTGAATGGTATCGCCAAAATATCTGCCTTATTTATCATTACATGAACAAATTTCTGAAGACAAAGTGATATTATTTAAAGGTGCATATATAATTCCTCAAATTTAGCTTCTTTTTATGAGATTTTAAGATCATTTAATTAGTATTTTGTTAAATAGAACTCTAAATTTTTTTTCACCAGTGGATGTGATTCTTCGTTCTCTATACAAAAGTATTAAGATACTTATGTCAGAAAATGCATAACTTAAAAGATCTCTTAGTTTCAATTTCATCAAATGTAATGTATGAAAGACAAGAAAAATATTGACACAAGAGTATCACTTTGTGTCTCTTCTTGTCTTTCATATGCCAAGTTTTACAAAGTTAAGGTTAAAATATCTTTTAAACTAAACATTTTCAGACCCAAGTACCTTAATACTTTTGTATAGAGAATAAACAAATGCATCAATTGATGGATAAAAAAGTATAGAGTTCCATTTAAAATTATACAAATGACCTTGAAATCTTATAAAAAATAATCTTGAGAGAAAGTTCTTTCCACCATTATATGTGCTCCTTGAAATAGTTTGTCCTAGAAGTTTTACCATAAATAAGGCAGTTATTTAGGTGATCCCATATAGCTGAGGCTATATATATGTGTATTATAATTTCAGTAAAATAATTTTAACACATTTATTGTAATCAGGTTCTGATTTAATGGAAAGGTATAGAGAATTGAATAAAGATATTGAAAGATTACATGAATGGCGACAAAATCAAATAGATACAAGAGAAACATATATTCAATTGAGTAGTCAACTTGCACATAGAAGAAGACAATTAATTTCAGAATTAAGCTTAATATATCCTATTTCTCAGGTGTGTAAGATATTTGATAGAATGTGAAGTTTTAAAAAAGAATAATATGAAGTGAATCAAAATAAATTAATGTATTTACATGCTATACAGGGAGGAAACGGAAAATTTAGAATACATGATGTTCATTTACCAGATAGCGAAGATTTAGAATTATCAAATGATACTGTAGTTGCTGTAGCATTGGGATTTGTTGCACATACTACACAAATGATCGCCAATTTTCTTAACATACCTACTAGATATCCTATTATACACTATGGATCACGTAGTAAAGTTATAGATCATATTACAGAAAATTTACCTGACAATGAAAGACAGTGAGTATTCTACTCTCTATTCATCTCTCTAATTTTTGTAATATATAATTATCGTTTTAGGTTTCCTTTATTTGCTCGAAGTAAAGATAAGCTACAATTTCGTTATGCTGTTTACTTACTAAATAAAAATATAGCTCAATTAAGATGGTACTGCGGCCTTCCAACAACAGACTTAAGGGCAACACTTCCAAATCTTGCTACTCTGATAAATATTAAACCAAATCAATCACAGTATGTTATATTTCTATTTTAATTAAATGATATAAAATATTTTTTAATTTCACAAAATTTATCTTTCCTTTTATAGTTTGGATAATTCGAAACGAACATACTCTACTTCATCTTTGGATATCGAAGTTGGAAATAGTAAACAAAGTATAACACCACCAATGCAAAAAATAATTTTTGAAAAATGCCATCGATCTTCACGATCTATGAGCCAATTAAAAAGTATAAAATCTTCTCTCGGTTCTTCTTTGGATCAAGGTTTAGATAAACCCGTGCAATCCCTTGTTTTAGGCAGTCAATCAAAACGAATTTGTAAATCGGAAGAAAGTGCCATAGACAATAAAACATTGGTACTAGTAAAAGATAGGTCAAGTAATAGTAGTAATGAAACTTTAAATAATGCTATTCTAAATAATATAACAAATGTTGAAAACAGTTCTGAAGGAAATAATGAAACTGCAATAGAAAATAACATTGAAATCATGATACCAACTTCAGTGTCAAAGTCAACTAACATTACAGATAATTTTGACAGTCCTGTAAATATAAGAGATAGAAGCTCAAATTCTATAAGTAGTTGCGAAATGGCACTTACTAGTAGTCAAAATGGGGACGATAGTTCGAACGATAACAACATAATTAAAAAAGATGAAGCTAGAGAATCTATTTCAATTATTAATGAAATCTTAATAAATATCAATGATGTAGATAATACTTTAAAAAATGGAAAGCACAGCGAAGATTATAATTTAGAAAATGAAGCTCTACAAGATCATGATAATCTTAAAATGGCAGCTAGTGATAAAAGTTCTAGTAATCATGAACATATGCCAGTTACAACAGAAACTTCAACGTATAGAAAAGAACATTTTACTAAATCGTGCTTATCTTTAGATGATATAATATCTTGTGCTTATGAAGAAACTGAAAAGAAAGAAAGAACAAGTTCTATTTGTAGCTATCCAGAAGAGTACCTTTCATCCAAATATCTTGCATCTCGAAAACGATATAATTCTGAATCGAAGTAAGTACATGTTACTATACGTATGTAACAAAGATAACAAAATATAAATATGAAAAATATCAATAACTAAATTATTTCCTTCTATATATATATATAGAAAAGATCGAATAGATTCTGTACATTCTAAAAATTTGTGCCACAAGAACACAAGTAGAGAATCAGTGGTATGTAGATTTATTTAAAAATCTCTATCAAAGTGTTATGGGTAAAGTGATGTAATTATCTTTTTATATATTTCAGGTGGAAACAGAATTGATGCAAACAGCACAGAAATCAGATTGTTATTCGTATGATGAAACAAACAAATGTGACTTTCAAGCATCAGACGAATACATAGATATTATTAGACGTAGTTCAGAAAGTGTATATGCACGCACTGAAGCTTTAGCTAATAAGAAAACCAGTTTTAAAGTTATGAAACCACGACTGTAGTATTTGCATTCTAGAATCGAACAAAGCGCTGTTGTTGTTGTAATAGTTGGTTTCCAAACGCACCAGACCCAACAAAAGTTCACTGCATGTTGTATAGAAAAGATTAGACCAATATTGACATTATCATTACTATGTGAAAATCGAGAATGTAGCGGTCTCATAAATTCTTTTCATTATGAAAGACAAAAAGAAAGCAAGCAAATTTATATTTATTCTAATTACTTATTTTGTTAAATAGAAAATGAATTAATTATATTTGTTGATTGTGTTAAAAATATCTATCATATATTTATATCGCGTTTCCTCGATTGTTAGGTATAATTAACAATTGAGGTAAGTGAAGTAACGGAGAAGAGTCTATACTTTTTTAATCATAATACAATGGCATTTATTGAGATCATATCAATGACCCACCATATGAGATTATTTAGCATAATGTCATAAATTTCTTCTTATTAATTTTCTCTTCTCGAATTGACAGGCAATATTTCTACTGTGATGCTCCTTTATCTTCCTTGATCTTATGTTTCTTAGAAGATATGTGCAATCTACAATTAAAAGGATATCACTATTATAACAAGTACGAAAAATGAAGGATCATTCAGATGGCATAAATGAAAGAAGTTAATTTGTACTTACCAATATCTAATTAAAGCAGCAACAATAATCATTAAAAATTTGCTTTATATGTATTGACCAATGTTCAAAATCATATCTATCCACTCTTTTTTTAAAGATTCCTTTTAAAAATATTTCAATATTTATTCTGTCATCTTCCTGCAAGCGATTGTAATCTTTTTCTGTAATTTATAGACATTTCCAGATTATTTTGTAAACTATCTTCTTCAAGTGATCCCACGAGAAAAGTTCGCATGGAGATTACGGAATGAGATCTGATCCATCATAATCGATCTATTTGTTGTTGAAATTATGTTCCAACCACTTTCAGGCTAGTGCTGTATAATTTGAAGAACCATCATCGTGTTGGGACGTTGGAGCCAGCCAGTTCGAGCAGCTTAGTAGATGTCAATTGTCTCCTTAAGAATTCACAAATACTTGTACCATATGTATAAAATGACTTTAACGGCAGATCATTGAATTCGCATCAATAAATGCCATCGTATTCTATCGAATGAAAAGATTAATTTGACTTAAAAATTTCCCCTATTATTGCACCAACAAAAAGATTATTTATGCGATATAATGTCCCCTTTGTTTATACCAAAAAATTTTTGTAAAGACATTTTTTTGATAATTTCTATATCTCGAGATATTCCATCGAGTTCAGTTAAAATAAATCTATATACATATATATACAGGTTGACCCATTTGAAATTTTATCTCCTCAACTAGGTATTCGTTATTCAAAAAGGTGTTTCAAAAAGAATTTATTTGTTTTCGAAGGGGACATTTCGTGATGGTCACAAATCTTGTTTTTAGGTGAACGCGCCTTTTACATCTCAAAATGATTCTTGTTTATACATACATATATATATAAGATACCTCACGCTCACTTGACATTGACATTAACATTTTGATTTATATCATACATTACTACCTATAGCGAAAAATGTTTCAAATAAAAGTTGAATTATTTCAAAGAAGACAGGTATATTTTGATATGTATATTTAATGTTAGTAGGCTTTGTGTAAGTGAGCGCATGAAGATCAAAAACTTTGTTTTTTTTAATGGAATCATATATTTTTTAATACATTAATCGATGCAGGTCGACATTCTCTGTAAAAAATTATTTATGTTTAAAAACTATTAGTTTAGTAAGCATTTTAACTTTTCTTTTATAAAACCTATCGTATAAAAAACAAGGAAAGATGTAAGGCACTAATAAGTAATAATATGTGCACTTTTGTATTTGTTTTCATTATCTTTCTTACGGTAGCTTTTACAAAATAGAAGTTAAAAAAATATATAAACTAATAACATTCAGTAAATTAATAACGTTCTAATATACATATATGGGTTAATACTCTTTTATAGAGAATGTTTAGTTGCATCTACCAATGTATTAAAAAGTATATATTATTTCATTTAAAAAGATAAAGTTGACCTTCACATAACCTTTTCGCACCCATCTACAAAAAGACATAATATTAGATATGCCTCCCTCGAAGCCACAACTTTTATCTAAAACATTTTTCGCTACAGATAGTAATAGGCATGGAAATCAAGATATTAATATGAGATGAGACACCCTGTATATATGTGCATTTTGGGTACTATTATTTACATATAGTAAATTTTAGTATAATGTGTAAATTTAAATCTTTTTGTGCATACATGCGTCAAGGACGCGTGTGTATTGTATGGGTCGTACAATTAATAATTGTACTTTTTATTAATTATATAATATCAAATAGCTAAATAAGAAAAATTTTCATAATAATGATCCTTACATGGACATAGAATCAATATCATAATATAGGGATCAGTGTATGTTTATATTTTTTTAATTGTGATGTTACTATCTAAAGCTGATATTGTTATACATTCCCGTGTGAAGCTAATATTATTAAGTTGTCTTAGTAACAGTTTCTTCTTGTAATGTAAAATAATGTTTCAAAATAATTATATAATATTTAAAACACCTGAACATCTGAATCCAATAGTGTCGATTGGTAACTATAGTGCCCAAACTTTACATCTGTCATTTTTGTCATGAAATTTTAATATCTATATAAACTATCTATAAGAGGACCAACTAAAGCGTATGTAATAACATTAAGTATGTGATAACTAATAATTTACAATGAAAAATACTGATACTTAATAAAAAAGGAAAACAAAATTGAAATTTTCTGATGTGTAACTTATTTCAATAGAAAAGATATAAATAAAAAAATCAAGCATGCTTAAATTATGAAATATAAAATTAGTAAACACGCTTGATTAGTTTGACATGGTATCTTCAAATTATTCTACTTAGTATTCTTGTTTACTATTCACAGTATTCTATTTAACATCGTACACAATGAATTACATGTCAAAACATGTAGATACACATATTAACTTACTCAATGTATAATAATGAATGTAAGAACAATATTATATATAAAAAACCTTTTCTTGTAATTTGATTCATATGTGGAACAATTCATATTGAATACATATTATACTATAAGACTAAAATATAAGAATTTTTATTATTGGCATTTTTGAAGATCTTTTTTACTTTTACTATAATTTTAAGAGGATTCAATAAAATTTATGACATTTTCAACATTCTAGTATTTTAAAAAATTATACAATAAGATATTTTATTTGTAACAATGAAAACAAAAATATTTTACTGTATCTTATAGGATTTATGGCAATAATGTCTTTATCTTTGCGTTATTATATTTACATATAAAAATAAATATATAAAATGGTGATTAATTATGTTAAAAGTAAAACAATATATATAATATACATTAAAATATTTAATTTAAAGATTCATTAATTTTAGTCAGTTTTGCACTCACATCCCACAAACGCAGTGCTACATCAGGGTCTAGTTTCTTTTTTGAAACATAAAGTTTACAATCACGGTAAATATTACCACTTTCATTAGATAAGGAAGGTTCTATTGCACAATGTAATACAGTTTGTGCACCCTGTAACAAGAATATAAATATGAATGTAATAGAATATCTATTATAATAAATCAAATAAGAAATAATCCCACAAAAAATAATATGTAACATATAAAGACAATTACCTGATTTGCAGTACGTAAAAATAACAGAGCAACAGGCGAAAAAATAATATAGTGAAACCAACTCCTTTTAACATTTCTGAATAATCCTGTATAAGTGAATCCAGGACAAACCATATATACATTAATACCACTGTTTTTTGTTTGTTTTGCAAGTTCAATACCAAAATATGTATTTGCTAATTTTGAATTACAATAGGCAGGATTCATACGTCCTTTGACTACCAAACCTTTTTCGCTATTTAGATTCGAAAAATCAATTGTTCCAGACTCAAAAAGTTTAGATGTCACAATAACAATTCTATTATCAAAGAAAAAGTAAAATAAGTAAATAAGAAATTTGTATTTCGAAGTAAATGTTTTACTTTATGGCAGACCTGCTTGGTCCATTTCGTTTTAAATGTTCCAAAAGTAAATTTGTAAGTAGGAAGTGTCCTAAATGATTTACTCCAAAATGAATTTCAAATCCATCATCAGTTAAAGCATGTTCTTTAAAAGGAACATATACTCCAGCATTATTAATCAACACATGAACCTCCACAAAATTTTCTATTACTTCTGCAACAAATTCTCTGATGGATGAAAACGATGCCAGATTTAATTTCATTGGTACCTGAAAAGTTAATAATATTTTTTACAGATGCATAGATCGTATTTGTTATATTAATTATGGGGTAGAAATATACAATTAGGAACTAATATTACCAGTGTTCCAGTAGATATTTGAGTACGTATGTCAGATATAGCATTCTGAGCGGTTTGTAAATATCTGCAGGCTAAAATAACTGTAGCTTTCCTTTTAGCCAATTCTTTTACTGTTTCTTTACCAATTCCGGAGTTTGCACCTGTCACAATGAATACTCGACCTAGTAAACTGTCTGTATTTTTACATTTTCCCCATGTACGTTCACGACATTTTCGAAGTAATCCAATAAGTAATACTACCGGTAAAATGAAATAATACCATGAAGATACCATATTTGCTTTACAAACTACACCATGTGTATGAATTAAGGAATATTTATTTGTATACAATGACTTGTCAAAATTTATGCCCAATGCCGTATTATGAATTAAGAAATAACATGCCGTGTTATGAATTAAGAATTTTGTTTTATAAAATAACCTTATTTATCACATACTTCAATATTAAATTTATACACATATACTTCACAAATTACACCTTGTCTTAATGCAAAAGTAATTATTGTAAATAGACATTTGAGCAATAATCATGATTTTCGTTACACATAACAAACTTTTTTCATATTTTAATATAATAATTGTTTTAATTAAACTATATGATATTCGTTGTTTGTTATAGAGCCATTAATGCAAAATTTATACTTTAAAGGAATGTGTACAATAACGATAACTCTATTTTTATCATTAAATAGATCTGTCATATGTATGCGTTACTGCGTGCAGGCGTGCATACGTGCGGGTACATATGTGATTTGTATTCATTAGATAATTCGATGGTTATTTGATTAAAGTTTTTATTCATAAATAAATGATTAAAATATTAAACTTAAAAAATTTTGTTCCTTTTGATACTATTCCATTCGATATATGTTTGAATGGAATTGTAAAGGCAGTAAATTGAGTATACCTAAGTACTACAGATGAGTACTATGGAACGATTACTCATTTAAAAGTATTTCCTTTTTTATCTGTCACCTAATAATTTTCGACGCATATTATCTAAATGCAAGTATTAACTTTAGGAACACGAAAGCTACGTGTATGTAAAACGCAGCATTCTTAGCGTATTTTACAGGTTAGCATGACGCCATATCGGCTTCTATTCTTGCTTCATTCAATGAATGGACCGTACAGATGGCATCTGATTGGTCCGCAAAGAAGAATAATTAGATACTCTCGACTTCCGCTTACCTTATTCAAAAATGTAGTGTCTTTGGGCAGAGAGGAAATGAGAGTGCTCACGTCTGTAGTTCTAGATGTTTCACAGTACAGGTGCTGTACCATGCGGCCAAGTCCTGAAGTTAACTGAAGTTAGCGTATATAACAAGCTATAAAATTAGGGATCTGGCCTGTTTGGTTGCACACTAGCACAGACAAGAACCTGTTGAGTTTCACGCTACAATTGTACGGTTCTACGGAAAAGTTCGTATTTACTTTTCTATTCGAGATAAACAAATATGAAAATAACAAATAATGCAATAATGAAACTAATTGTTGTAAGTTGCCAAAGAAAGAGAAATTAATTGTTTACTTCATTAATTATTAATAACACTATATTTTTGAACGATGGCACATATAAAAGGGTGAGAAATAGTACAAAATGTCAAAATATAATAATTTATTAACAAAAAACAAAGAAAATAAACAATATATTTAAAAATATTAGATATACCTAATATGTATGTTCCCCTAATATGTGTGTCCCATATTTCTATACCAATAGAGTATCCTATAAAGAAAAACCATTCAAAACGTTTGAATCAGACTCATATTATTCAAGTGTAAATTTGTGCTTTCGAGGAAATCTCAACTGCTCTTCACCCTTCCTCTTAACTCTTGAGAGCTGCGCTCTTCTTTTTTAATCTTCTCGGGCACGGATCTTCTTCACTTTTAACAGAAGGCTCTCTTTCGAATGCTCTTCTTCGAATGCTTCTAGAATCACTGAAGAAATTGATTCTTTAGAAACTGTGGAATTCGGAACATGATTGTTTTGTACGCTGACTTCATAGTGATCGTTTTGTTTTATCTTACGAATAAGAGAGTTTCCGCGGTCAGCAGGAAACTGCACCCTCGCCTTGCGTCGAAACGTCCTGTTCTCGGACGAAGATGTCGGGATTCATACTCTTTTCTTTAAGTCACAATTAGTTTCATTATTCCGCGACTTTGTCATTCTCATACTTGTCTATCTCGAAGAGAAAAGTGGATATGAACTTTTCCGTAGAACCGTACAATTGTAGCGTGGAACTCAACAGGTTCTTGTCTGTGCTAGTATGCAACCAAACAGGGCAGTTCCCTAATTTTATAGGTTGTTATATACGCTAACTTTAGTTAACTTCAAGACTTGGTCGCATGGTGCAGCACCTGTACTGTGAAACAACTAGAACTACGGTCGCGAGTACTCTCATTTCCTCTCTGATAAAAAATTCTAGTTTATTTGAAGTAAAATTCTTAGATTCAACGTGGAATTGCTGATATCATATATCAGAAAGGAAATCTTATATATGTCATTGCACATGATTTAATGATAATTCTACAATAGGTTTATTTGTTTATTGATTGAAAAAGATACATATATAAATATCATATCCTGTTCAACATGAATAATCAGCAGAGGTAACAGACGTACATGACTGGTCACAACTTTCAGGCATTGCTTTCCGGACAGAATTCTTAAAATGAGTATACATAATTGACGCAAAAGTTTTGCCTTAATTGCTTATATATGTATATAAAACTAATAATGCAATATATAATATACTACTGTACAATACTACTGTACAATAAATAATATGCACAAATAATGCAATATAATATTACAATAGATAATCGATGCTCCGATGAAATTGGTTCTTATACAAACACAACAAAGCGTCTACGCAGGGACTACTCAACATATCGATTGCGAAATTATATTTGATAAATCAGTAAAAATACCTTGTTCAACCAACAAATCTTTTAAACGATAAAACAAATATAAATTTATCCTTATACTTCGTAACGTGCTCTTGACACTGCTGTCTGTCATAGATGCCCGTGTCATAAATCCCAGAAGTTAAAGATGGCCCTAGCAGTAACCCAATAACTAAATCCGCTCCTGAACTCAATATCTGCCACCCAGTAGCTGATGCCCTTACATCTGTCAGTTGATTAGTACATTGCCGTTCTGTTTACTTTTGCTAACTTCTCGTTGAATAGAGTATAGTAAATGACAACTCTTATCATTCATACACGTCAAAAGTTGCATGTTTATTGAAAGTAGTGTAAAAATTATAGCATAAATAATTTAATTTTTAACTGTAGTAAAAACTAATTGCATTTATCATGGGAAATCTGTGCTTATCTTGTTGCAAAGAATCATCTTCGTGCGAAGATTTAACACCAGATTTGGTAAGATTAAAAATTAGAGGTTATTTAGTAATATGTACTTAAGTACGTATACAGTGTTTTTATTAACATCTTTTTCATTAATATATATATATATATATTAATATTATTAATACCATATTGATACCAATAACCAACATTAAGTTTATTAATGTAACTGTTATTTTAACATCTTTTTTTTTATAAATATCTTTTCTCTCATGTATTAATATTTTAAATTGTCATTGCATGTTCAATTTTTGCGCAATACTACATTTTTTGTACATACATATATATTTGTTGCATGCGGTATTAAAAATTTATCTTAAACGAATTTTTGTCGTATTAAAAAATATTTTGTTTTTATTTAGGTTGCAATTCTTTATAATAATTAAATAAATATTTATAACAGTGAAATATCCTTTTATTTCAAACATTAAAGGATTATTTTGGGGCATTAATTTTAGTTACAATAAGAATAATAATTAATAGTAACTAGTAATTCAAGACACGAATAATATTGATCTTTTTTAACATACTTTTAAAGATTACTTTTAGTGATGATTACAAAAAATTTAATACATAAAAAGATACATTTATGTTTAGGAAACTAGGAGAAGGAAGCAAATGGAAGCTGCAGAAAGAAGAATTGCTGAACAACAAAATCGAGGTATTAAAAATACTGATGCTGTTAGAAGGCAAGAAAGGCTAGATCAATTACGTGAGAAGCGCCAAGAAGAAGTTGGGAATAGGAATATGCAAAATAATTTAAAGGTAAGATGTTTAATTTTTTAAAGAAAAGAGTTTGAATCTCTAAAGTTTTAACTAAGAGAACTGAGTAAAAATTGCCAAATTGACACAGAATTGAATTGTATTAAAGAAAGAAATTTTGTTTTAATGTTCTATATATTGTTACATTATATTTAAAACTAAAATGCTAATAGTTACTTCATTTGATGATTTTGCAATTTTTTAAAATTAAATTTAAGTAAAAAAAATATATTATAAATAATTATTTTTTTTTATTATTCTAGTGGCAAATTAGTTAATCATAATCCTGGATGGAATTTGCTTCAATATTCAAATTTTCAAAAATATACAAGTTGGAATTATTAAGAATATATACAATGTACAAAAGGTGTATTTTATATGGTACTGTTTATTGATAGAAATCAAAGAAAGTAATGTTGCAGGTCTGCATTTTGCAAAATATAAATATTTAAAGATATATACATTTGCATATATAGACGTATATCTGTTTTCATAGATTATGTTTTTTATAGTGCCTTAAATATTTATATTAATTATACCAATATTTTCTATGATATATAATTAAAAATGTAATTGTAATATGTGACTAAGTGTGTCACAAAAATATATGCTGTATTATGAATAATTATTATTACATCTAATCTAATGACTTTTGTGTTGATATTACTTATATTTTTCATTCTAATATATATTTATATTTCAATATCACAAACGTCTGATGTTTTAATAATCTAATTAGTGTTTGACAAAATAATATATCTTAACGATATGTATATAAGATCATCATGACCAAATTCTTTATATTTTGTTATTATTGTTGAATATACTTTTATTAAGATTGTATAATATTCAGCACACACTAGAATATATTATTTATTCATGTGGCATAAATACATATAAAACTAATTTATATTTATTTTCTATAATGTGATAGATACATTGAAAATGATGTACAGTGTAGGCTGACTGTAGTATTAGTAATCATGATAATACCTGTCATTAAATGTAAATGTACGTTTATGTATAAATAAGTTTGTTAACAGCAAAAATGAAAAAATACATGTTTAAATGAAGAATATTTGTATGGCGCTATTATGGGTATAATTATTTGTTATAATTAAAAGCCTAATGAATTGTACAATTAATGAAAATAAATAAATGTTTATATATATTCAATGAGTTATTTAGAGTACATATTACTATGCACTAACAACAAATACATGTATAGTTTGTAATCTTTTCTAGATCAAATATAGGATTTATTTAAGAAATACATATTAGTTTGTGAAATACTATAAGTACTAAGGAGGAATTGTTGTTACTTAATTTATAGTTAAAGGAATGATGAAAAAGATAATTATTTATGTTCATAGCTTTTTTTATAAATTGTTTTATAATGAAAAATGAAATATATGTATACACTTTATGGTACAAAAGACAAATGTTACAATTTTCATTCTGAGATAATATTAGTAAGTTTATTTATGTACATGTATATGTACACGTAATAAAATATGTAAAATGTAAAACGTATTCGTAAATACGCTTGCTATCATGTCATATTGTTTCAAAGGGGACTTTTCAATTTACATATGTATGTTTGGCAAATTATAATTTTCACAAATATTTATAGCACTGACTAAAAATGTTTTATATTTTTCCTATCCGATGTACTGACCAGGATCGAAAAAGTTTCTTTGTGGACTTACTTTTTAGTTCTCTTCCATGAACCATTTGTACTTCCAATGATGCTCCATTGTTTAATGCTAACCATGTATGAATTTCATCAGTTGCCGCGGAAACGCCTACATATGTAAATATAGAAGAAAATTTACGTATTCATATTTTATACGTACATACAGGGTATCTCAAAGTGAGTAGTAAAATAAGGCAGGAATTGATTCTTTAAGCAAAAGTAAGAAAAAAAATTAAATCTTTTAGTTTAACATCTTGTTTTCGAGAAAATTGAGTTTGAAAATTCGTTGAGTACATGTGCATCCATCAGACTGAACGTGTTCAGCACGGACCACAAAGAAAGCGTTAGCGTCTGTTTGTGAAAGGGTAACAAGATTGTATTAATATATTTAGCATATAATTTATTTTAAATTTAATTTGTGTTAAATTTATGTTAAAATAATAAAAACTCTAACATAATCAATATCACAGGGAAATAATTAAACAACGAATCGCCGATCATATCATCATCTCGGTTTCGATCGTTGATGCAGCTGTACCGAAACAGTACAATGACATATTGGCCCGTCAACAAACGCCCATGCTGAACGCAATCAGTCTGGCGACTGCACGCACACATATATTCGACGAATTTTTGAACTCAATTTTCTTGAAAATGAAATTTCAAATGAAAAGAATGTATTATTTTTTTCATTTATTTTTCGTGATAGAATCAGCCCCTGCCCAATTGTTCTATCCGATCTAAAATACCCTGTATATCAATTTTGTATTTTCGTATTACATACATGAGAGCGAAAAGATTTATGGATTTAAGGTCACTTTCACTTTAAAATACTTTAATATGGTAGAAGATAAAAGTGCTTTTATAGATATTCCGAGTAGAAAATGGATGTGTCAATTTATTTAAACAGTATTGAAAAGTATATTCTATCAATGAATGTATTATATCATATTTGATCTAATTCTTTGAAACTTTTAAATATCTAAAGACACAGTAAGACATAATAAATAAATTTATCATAATGCACGCGCATAGTAAATTTATTTTTGTGATGATAGTTTAGTAGACAGTTGAAATAATAGTTATGTAAAGTATTTGATCCTTCTTGTAAGGATTGTTATTTATTTACTCATTTCAAACTAGTTTTTATATCAAAGTGCAAAGTAAATTATATTTAAACCTACCTAATAATTCATGAAGAGTGATACGCCGGCTAGCTAATAATTCTTTACTAGCACTTCTGATCTCAAATATTAACAAAGACTGCCTGGGAACATTATCACCTTCTATGTGAAAGTCTATACTGAACTGCGGGTTAGGCATTGCAGGTAAAAGTCGAGATTTCGCTAATGTTTTACCACTATTTGTCGAAGATGTAATTTTATCGGGACTGGTACATCTAATAAATATAAAGGATTTTTATATTATTTTTTGTATTAATATTCATATTTTTGCGCCTGCAGGCACATATATATATAAGTACCTACATTTGAAGCTTTATCCGACAATATAGTTGAGCGATATGTGCGACATGAAGACCTTGAGCTTGTAAAACTTTTCCTTCTATTCCCGAGTATTTTTCTTTAGTGCCATTGACAACTTTTAATTCTGATGTTGGTTATACATATAAGTAATATAAACATGACATATTAGAGGTTCAGTCATTGATACAATATATGATGTCTAATTTCGTGAAATCTTACAAAGCAATGCACATTATTGTATGTACTATGTTAATTTTTAACATAACTATGTTAATTGTAAAATTTACGTACCATTTGGTCTTAATCTTAAACGCGGACTAGGTTGTCTTATTCTGCCAAGCATATCAGGTTGTGATATAGCATGCGCTAAACCAGATCCTTGTAAAAGTTCTGTAGCATCAGCTTCTCCTCCACCTCTAGGTTCCAAACTCAATGTTACGCCTTTTGACTCATTTTTGTCCTCTATGTTTACTTCAGAACGAAATCTACGAAGTTTTAATCCTCTTTTCACCTAAAATCATTCATAATAATTAATGATAAATAAATAATTTAAATAACCTTCAATTTTATTATTTACGCTATCGGCTATAGTAATATTTTAGATTATCGTTTGTCAAATCAACGTTATTGTACACATGTATTTTAATTTTAAAAATAAATATATTAATTACATATATGTATGCAGATTGGACAATATTTATTTTATTGATTATTATGATCACCTTTTGTTTCATAACGCGAAAACTGTTATACTGTGGCAATTTTTTGCCGAAATTCTGTTCTGGACTTGGGGTTAAACTGTTGTGAGGAGATGGTCGCTCCCTTAACTTTGACGTGTCAGTTTCATCAATTACACCTGTTATGGATTCTGTGACAACACTAGGCACCCACGAATTCTCGGTTCCATTCATTTCGTTGGAGTCTTTACTTCCAATACTAGCTTTGTCTATTTCAAATAATTTAGATTGGAAATAAGTAATCAACGAGATAAAAAAACCTTTATACAAATTTTATATTATGTTAAACTCTTGGAAAATAATTCACCGGATTGACTAGAAATAATTGGTTTTAACAAGGTAATTGTACGCGGGGGCGGCGGTGGTGGTACAACGTCTAAATGCAATCTCATTTTTGACTTTTCCATCGAAGGTCTTCTTATAATGTTTGACACCGTTTCAGAACTTTCAATATTTAATTGGGTTGAACTTTCGCTGATATTGCTGGCTGCATATGTGCTTTGAGACTAGATGAAAAAATATCAAATAGGCAGTTTGAGATGTTGCTTTTTTTTGAAACAAAAATGTGGTAATATGTACCTCGCACTCTTCGGATAAAACTTTAATTTTCAACTCTACAGATCCCGTTTTGGTTTCCCGTAACACCAACCAATGGGACTGATCGCTGCTTGATAATTTTCTAATGTCATCGAGAGTCAATGATACTTTTCCAAGATAATCCCTCATACCAAAAGTATCATGATCCCATAATACCTACGTGAAAAAATAGCATAAAAGTATCGTATTTATTATTCTTTCCCTTCTACATATTATTATTAATATCATTTGATAATTAATTAAATTATTACTATCTTCATTCACGCTTTTGTGATTTTAAAGGTTATATGACGGATTCTTGTTCACCGATTCATACGTTCTTCTGTTACTGCTGTAGTGTTTGTTTGATTATTGTTGACGTTTAGAGTATTGTAACGTTTTATATGTTTGGATGAATGTGTGTGTTTATACCTATTGTGTAAGATGAATGGAGACATTTTTTCTTGTGATACCTGTAACGGATATGACTATTGTAGCAGATATATTATTGTCACATTCTCTTTTTTCCATAGATTTTCTTTCTTCTTTTGTTTATAAATATGATATGGAGTCCACTACATGTAATTGTTTATCGGTGTGTATTGTTTTGTCCTATAGTTATCGGTTTTCAAATATGTTTCGGATGTTTATTTGTAATTTGGCGTGCGTGTTTGTATTAATCGATTGCCGCGGCGTTATATCTGATGTGTAGCCTGTCCGTGTAGTCTATTACACGGTTTCTTATGGCTATGACGTTGTCTTATATTGCCATTTTATTAATATTATCATTCATTGAATATATATCTATACTATGAGAAAGTGCAGTATGTTAAAAAGTAGGCCGATACTTGAAGAGTTAGTAGTACTTACCGAGAGGAGTAAAAAGAATTCAATCAACATAGGTTCTAAAAGCAATTCTTTCGATGTAAAATTGGTTTTCATTATTTATGGTAAATGTACAGATCGAACTCAATTTCTCCTATTTCGGTATTTTGATATGTGGATTTTTAATGGTGGGGCATCACTCTGAATAATCTTTTCCTATATATATAGCTGGCGGCATCGTATACGGTTTTCGAGATATTCGCAAAAAATCGGAACTACTACAACGAATTCTGCCTACAGTTGTGCATCTGTGGCAGCACGTCAATATTGGTAGCCGGTCGCTTAAGCTCGCCCGATCCTTATTTATAAACAGAAGTTAAGCGGTCTGCCGCCGACAACTAATACATACTAACGCAGCTGCTACAGCAAACACAGCTATAGGCAGAATTACCTGTACTGGTACCTGACTGTTTTTCGCGAATATCTTGGAAACTAAGGCTGACCGTTAGTGATATGTATAGGAAAAACTTATTCAAAATCATACTCCTATTCCCCACCACATATTAAAAAATCATCGAAGTCGAAGATATTGAGTTTGATCTGTACACTTACCTTATTCATTATTTAATGTTCGGTATCATGAATGAATTTCCTCGCAACACATTTAATGTACAATAGGACTACGATTAATCTATTTGTGATTATCCGAAATCTTCTGTTTACTAATAACAAACGCTTGTATATGTATACCATATGATTGAAAAGTTGCCGTAATAAAGCACATGTATGTGCGAAATTGAAAAAATAAATTGATTATACAATATAATAAATAATTATATTATAAATAAAAAAATGATTATATTGTAAAAGGAAATAGATCTTCTAAAAAATAAAGAGCTTGTTTTAGTATAGAAAACATGTTGTCACTTATTTCCTTTCGGGGTTCGATTATTATCCGTTGGGCATCAATTTATCTTGGTCGCGTCCTCCAATTAAGCCGATCCGAGGTTTTACAGTGCAGGTATAGTCGAAAATGAAATGTGTTAACATGAAAATGCATTTTGTGTATAGTTTGCAATGGGAGCGTGTATACAGTCAAAAAAAAACCTCCATAGCCGTATACTCATTTAAAAGCTTTGGTCTACTCATCGCCGATAAATAATGTGCTGTATTTACGATAACCAAAAGAAAATATATGGCATGGAAGGAACGTGCGATCCACAGATATCAGTTTTATATAGAAATGGGAGGATAGTATATCGAATATTTAGAAATATGAAGATTTATGCCATATTATCCTACATTTGCGTCTTCTAAGTTTGTATATCCAATGTATTGCGAAAGCTTACTCATGATATCGAACGCTAATAATGAAAGTTGATTTTGCATCGAAAATATTGTTTTTAGGACCTGTATCGATCAAACGTTTTATACTTCTCTTGATGAATATCATAAGTCCAACTTAAGCGTCGGACCTTTTTTAAATACGCTGTATAAATAGAAATCTTACGACATCCAAAGTTTCGCCGATTCTGGGCAAACCCATGATGGAACTTTCATCCCAGCAAGGATTCAGCGTTTTCTTCTTTATGCTGCTTTTATACTTTGTTTCATTATTTAGTTTCAGTTCACAGAAAGGATCGCTGAAACCATTTAGATCTTTCGCAACAAGATCTTTCGCGCGTATTAGTGTCACTTCCATTAGTCCACTTCCAGTGGAAAGTAAACTGGATACATCCGATGAGGCGGGATCTATATCCTTGTGAGTTAATAATAATTTCTGAAGAAACAGATAATACGTAAGAAAGTAAAGATGAAGTATCATTTATACCGGTGTTAATAAATACGCGTATGTAATTGTTTTCATCGATTGTACTAACTGCCTGTTGCATCCACGGTAGACTGTTTCTTTTAGATTTTGGCTCCTCGTCTGATGTTGGAAAAATCAAACTACTTCTTCGGCTAGTGATTATTTGCTGTATACTTTTAACAGGGTAGAATAATACAGAAACGGTCATTGTTGACGTAATGTTCGATCCACTGAGGATCAATTCTTTTCTAACTGTCCATATATTTTCCTAAACAATAACATATTGTTAATTAATTAGATCCGTGTAGCACAATAAAACCAATTAAAACCAATTATACAAATGTGTAATGAATTAATACATTGATACAGTGAAAATAAAGTGATAGGTACTATATGCAAAGAGTAGAAGAAATTGCACTTCTCTCCCCGAACAAATTTCTTAGAATATTTGCTCTATCTCGACGCGAATTGAAGATGAATGATGTATATTATTCGTGTTTTTGATGAACTATATCAAAGAGTATTCACACCTTATGATATGTTTTGAAGTGTAATTTCAAGTATTCTATGTAACAAATATCTGATAAATACTTGAAATACTTGTCAAAAAATTTATATACCAAAATGTTATTTCTGCATAATAATTATGCAATCTTACTTGAGATAAAGATAATATAGCGAGCCCAAGCATATCGCCATCAATCGATTTGGATATATTCCAAGAGTATACGACAAAACTTAGAGACACTTGAGTATAATCTTGAACAAGAAATTGTGCTCTCGATTCCCAACACGGCGATGTAGTGCTTCGAATGTAATGCGTTGTTTTTACCTGAATGTTAAATAAACAGTATTTAGATGGGTAGAATAGGAAATCGAATTAACAAGTCTCTCTTTTATAATAAGGGATATGTAAAAGCGTACCTTTTTACGATTGTTGAATAATATACAATAAGGATTACAGTGGGAATTGCCACTATTTAGATTTTCCGCTGAATGAATATAAACGACAAGTACTCCTGAAAATGATATTTATACACGAATTTACATACGGATACACATAACGAGTCACATCAAATTTATCAAATATGTATCATCATTCAATGATAATGCAAAGTATCAGAATATTGAAACACAAAAAATATATAGATTAATGATTGTGTGTCGTATTTTAATAAAGGTAAATGAAGTATAGGATAGTAAAAGATCATGTCTGAAAGCTACGAATTTGAAATACCAATGTTACGATGTTTGTTTCATTTTACCTGACTTTTGCGTTCAGTTGGTATACTTCCGTGACACTCAAAATATCAGATAGAATAACATCTCAAAAATATAAAAAATTTCAGTTACCTGACAAGTATGAATTATCTTCTATCAATTCCGGTTGTGGCAAGTCTGGATCCAGTTTTGGTAGCGCAGTATATTCTAATCGGGCATTGATGTTTGGAATGTTAGCACTGGTCCGGGACGGTTTCTTTGGTTGTAATACGGTTTCGATACTTCCGGATGAAAATGTTAAAATTGTGTATATAAATGTGTATTCTTCAGTTCATATTGTTACTTTTTTTGTAGTCTTAAGCTGATGTAACTGATTTGTAAGCTGTGTATTAACTTACACTTGTGAGTTATCCCAATTATATGCTCCGAGCGCGAGTTCGAACTGAGCTAGTGTGACGGTGCTGACAAGTCGTTTTGCTTTTAATTTGATAGAGACTTTCTCGTTATCCAAGACACTCATTAAGAAAGATATGTTCTCGTTCCACGTGGAATTCAAAAGAGTTACGATTCGCCTTTGGTCTCCTAATGTTACCACGAGCCATCTCACTTCGTCCGCGATGATGGGAGCTATGAATTAAAAAACGCAAATACTATTTTTCTTTTTTCCTTTTTGTGAAATAGCATTTTGAGAAACAGCAAATTATATTTCCAGAATTGCAATATAATATTATTTCACGAGATAATGTAATATCGTAGAATAGCTTTGATTGGAGATCGGCTGAAATTAGAAAACACCGTGTACGCCGTCTTTTTGTGGTTTGTTTACATCCAAGAGCGCCTAGTAACAGTGACGCGAGAAAAGATAAGCAGCGTCAAAACAGAAGTACGGTTTCATATTTCAAGGAGTGGCAATCGAGAGGCCAAAGTATGTGAGCCGAAAAGTGTGTGTGTGTGTGTGTGCAGGACCGAGCAGGAATACATTGGCGAGGGTCAGAGTTGATCGAGACGTCGAAGCATAGACTCGTTAGAATTGAGTTGCGAGTGTTGTCGAGTGTTAGAGTTGCTAGTGAGAGAGAGAGAGAGAGAGAGAGTTACCAAATAGTTGTCAAGTTATTTGTTGTAAATACGAGCGTTGCATTTAGTTTTCCTGTTAATCAAACATCGTTTCTCTGTCTAACTAATATCTGTATTTTCAATCCATTATTAATAAATTATAATTAATCGGACAAAATTACACCTTTAATATATTCCGATATTACAATAATATACGCAACTTTTCTGTATGTTGCAGTCTCATGATTGCGCTTAGGATTTCATTCGAACCATAAACTTATTTGTATTTGCTTTTAAACTGTACTTGCTATTAAACTGTAATATTTTCTATTCACTACTTAAGATTTTAATTTCTTCTCTATTAATTTTCCTTTTTTCTTTTGAATATTTGATATATCCTCTTTTCGTACTACTAATATGTAGATTCTGTAGATTTTTGTATGTCGTTTATTAAATCGTTTCGATAATTTGCAGTACCTGAACATCCATTTTGAGACAAAACGATGGTAAGCACTCCTTGTGGTATAGAATTAGTTAGTGAATCGAATCTGGGTCCAGGTCGTTCTTGAGCTCTCAGATTCATCTCTAAGTGACCCGGATCGACGATCCAATTAGCCAAAGCGTCCGTGACCACCGCATGAATCCACGTCTTAATTAAAGGTAATTCCATCATTTGTACTGCTCGTAAGATTCTCACGCTGAACCAAACATCCGGTTTCTCTAAGAAACTCACGCTTAAAGATGTTGCGTGAGGAAACGGTGCCATGGAATCAAGAGTTAGGGTGGCAAGAATGGTACCCGAGAGAGACAGTTTCTCCACGGCCAGATCGATGTCCATGCCAACCCTTTAATTCCAGATTAAACTTTTTGAAACGTAATAAGATCAAAGAATCAGCTATTACAGCAAGTAATACATACAGTAAGTAAAAAATTATATTTTTCAATTATATGATAATAATAATAAAAATAAAAATAATATTTTAATTATATTATATTACATTATTTTATGGTTTTCGAAAATATTTGTAATATCTTTTTCTCTCTCGTGCAAAGTATAATTAGTAAGTAGTAACAGTAGTGAAGAAAAGTAGCAGCGGATTTCATTTTCCGAAAACTATATTCTCTTTTTGTTAAAACGAAAAAATTGAAGGCTTTTGAAATTATTACGAATGTAATCGAATCTTGCTTTCTTTTCTGTACTAATTGTGTTATACATGTTTGTTATACATTTGTTATACATGTAGATGGTATACTATATACTAACCCTTTTCCAAATAGTCTTGTTGTGATGAGCATACGAAATTGCTCGCAATCGAGGCGTAAGTCAGCTTCGATTGATAATTTCATTTGTCTTGTTTGACAATCGTCATCGTTGTTCGCATAATCTACCGTTCTTATGCGTGTGACGCATGGGGTTTGCTCGCCAAATGTGAGCTCTCTTAATTCCAATGGTCCTAGAATGATATTTTCCATTGAAATTATTCTTTTATAAATTCATAAATATTTAAATCAACGGTAAAGTTTCCTATAAATAATCAATCTCATTAAGTTTATATTCTTGCAGAAATTAGAGATGGTACTTTGTTGCTCTAGTCCTTAATCGTTGTCTACCTCCACTCGTTTATAAGCTGATAAAACTGAAGTTAAAGTTTATTGTTAATAAGTTTAATATAATTGTATGAAATTCGAATTTAAATGATCTGAATATCTATTGCATTTCTGGTATAATCTTCGTCATATTATTATGAATTTGTATTTTTTATACCAATGCGACATATGTGGATATGTGGAAAAGTGGAATTAACTAAGAAAGTTAAGAACTAAGGTGACGATTTATCAAAAATGTTAAAAATGTCAACTATTATGTTAAGAAGAAAGGAAGAAGGAAGAGCATTACGCAATTTGGTATAAATTACTCTGAGATCTAGAATTAGTCAAAAAAGGTATCTTGTAGGTATTTACCATGTTAGTTTTAATTTAATATATACGAAGCATACTAACACTATATCTTTAATTCCGAATTTCAAAACTGGATAGCAGTTTGCAAATTGTTGTTAAATATTATTTTTCTAATAGATATTCTCTTATATTACGTGCTTATTTACAATAAATTTTACTGTTTAACTGATTATTTTATATTGTAAACAGTTCTATCCTACAAAAACTTTAAATAGCATAATCTCCAATATTTTACTAGCGAATTATAATTACATATTGCGACAAAACTCACCAAGTATTCCAGGCTTGGCTTCATTTAGAAGAGGTTCCAGTCTTTCTTTTGCTAAAGAAAATATACTGGTGGCGCTAAATCTCCACCTACGTTACAAATGAGATAGTAAGTTGCAGATACGAGAGAAAAATATTATATTGATACATATGTATGTACGTTTAGAGGTAATTAGTTCTTGACTCAACATTAATATAACATTATATAAACAATTAACATTCAAAGATCACTAAATAGAAAGCTCAATATTTAAATATTATTTTAATAACATTAACAATAAGTTGTTAGAAACTAATCTTCATAAAATTGAGACAAATCGATTTTGAATCTTGAAAAATAAAGTTTTACTCGATTAAAGAAATATGTATATTTCAATTTGTTAATTTTATCAAAATGGCTATAGGATGCCATAGAAATGAATTTTAATCAAAGGCGAAGTATTTATCGGTACAGATTTTAGTAATTTGCATGTAGGATACCTATATTTGTCATAATTAAAAGCATTGTCTAATTATCTCAGTGTTTTGATTATAATCAAGAAAATTTCGAAATCAAGTAAAATGGGCTATAGATCAACATTAATAATTCAGTGTATTGATAATGCTGGTAATTCCTTAGCTTTCAGCGAGAAACTTGCGAATTTTATCATTCGCTTTGACTTACTTGATACACGTATACGTATTTAATATAAATAGATGTTTTGCCAGCTTAAATTTATTAAATATTAATTTCACGTATTTTTTACATGAAAACAATCTTACGTGATTTTGGAATACTTGTTCCACCTAATTGTACACATAATAAATTATAATCATATTGTATCCTTATTATTATATACATTCTTATTCAAGCATAAAATATTTTTAAGATTGTATTACTAAATCTTTATGATTACGGATAGTAAGTTATTTTAATGTTTAGAAGCTTACAAATTCTTGTAATAGAATTGAATTTTACTTAAAAGAAATTATCTATATTTTGTCAAATATAAAATTCGATCATTTCGTTCGATTCGTACATCATTTTTCCTGGTAAATGGTTGATTTCTTTATTTTCCACTGTCTTTTTAGTTTGCAATAGTAAGGATTACAATAGTAAACGTATAATACTAATAAGAAAATTGGTAAGAATTGCTCGATGGCTAGAGACGCTTGAACGAGTCTATCAACTATTCAAGTAAGTAGTATTGCTTTTACATTTTCCCAGTCGAGCTCTTATGCGTTATTTTAGTATCCTTGAGCAATTTCAACAAGCGAAAAAATGTTGCGTTGTAGCTATTACTGTTCGCTTGAACTGTTTTACTTAAGCACGATACATGATTTGGCGGGCGCAATATATTGCGAGGCAAAGATTCAATATCGTTCAGAATTACTTTCAATTTCAATGTAATTACTATTGTTGTTGAATTGAAATCTTTTAAAGCTATTAGCTTCGAAATACACCGTATATATTGATATTTGTTACGAGGAGATAGGAGGTACATATGTATATATACGTATCAAAAAAGAAATAACTTCAGAATAAGCATATTAGAATATGAACAGAGGTTGCTATTCGAAATCTAATTTTGTCAACTACACATCAGCAGCAACAGTATTCATACGTATGAAATACGCGGTGAAATGTGAAAGGCAATGGTTGCACTCGTGGAATGTGGAATATTTACAAATACCCGCATACTATTGATTCTTGAACTACGTTCGTTCACCTACAAGAGACATTCGAGGCTTTAACGATCACGCACACGAACGAATACGAGATGGATAATTTCGATTTATGTACATATATAAATGTATGTTCGTTGATAAATTGAATTTGATTTTATTAGTTCTCGGTTCGTACGGCACTGTAAATGTAATATTGTAAGGTATTACGATAAAGATCGACAGAAACGATTTAATGTCGGAAAAAGGAATGGAATTTATGTCGCGTAGGTAGAGCATTTCAAATAAAAAAAGTATCATCGAGATACTTTGCAGTAGATAAATACAGCTACTTTTGTTACCTTTTAGTCTTATTTGATATTCAAGAAATAAGCAACACAGTAATTAATAATTATGAATATAGGCATACAATAATTAATATTGTTTTCCATTAACATCATGGCAAAGTTTTAAGTTTATTGTTATACAAATTAGGTTTAAGAGAGATATTCTTTACTCTAAGGAACTGCAGTTATTTTATGCATGAAACGATTTCAACTTTCTTTACGAAATGATAATAAAGAAGGTCAGTTATTCGATAATTATATATACCTACTACGTATATTTATAAAAGTACATGATTACCATTTATTCAGAAGTAAACTTAGCCATTCAGCAGTTTCATCCTTGTATAAAGTTCTTTTTCGACGTAGCCTGGCTAATTCGTGTTGAACGGTCGATTCAAGAAAACGGGACATCCTTGTTTTAAGTATTGTCGATGCTAGTGCTAGCACTAACATTAGCCATGCTATTGATAAATCTGCTGCACCTATCACCCACGCAATCGCAAAAGCCACACCAAGGTATAAAGCACCACGAATGGCTTCTATATCTCTCTGTAAAAAAAATTATTGTTCTTAACGAAAATATCACGTTAAAACATAAAGATGGTATTAAATATATTGATTATTGTATTTCTTGATCGAAGCAACATTATATTTTATGTACAGTTTACTAACAAGTAAAAACAGCATTGTTCCATTATTCATGACGATACTATGTTCCATGAAGAACATTTTATTTTATTTTATCGATACATATTTACAGAAAAAGTAAGTAGGTATATTGTACATATTTGCTATAGTTTCTTCTTCGAATATTATTCGAGGATGAATTATTTTTAATCTTGCATTTATAGATGTAACATTTATATTTGTAATCACTTGTTTCGATGGTATACAACATTTTCCAGTTATATTGATATAACTTGCTCTTTGATTGCTCTTTAATGTAAAAACATGCTATTAAATGTTAAACGTGGTAAAAATTTGATGATATTGCTGGGTAATGATAAGGCTTAAAACGTAACATTTGTAATGATTTTTTAATATTTTTTACATGGATAAAAATGAAAGAAGTATCATTGTACAGGGTGTAAAGAATGTAAGTGTAAAGAGGTTCGTAGCGTGATTCTACACTTGAAATTCGGAGTCAAATTTTTGTTTTCATTGCAACATATTCTATTCATCACGAAGAACAAAAGTCCCGAGGAAGCCATGGATTGCAAATGATCCCTTCTCCCGGAAAGAAAATGTTAAATTTTCAATAATTCTTAAACTAGAGACACATGAGTAATAGAAGACCCCCATGCGCAGAAAAGGTTCCGCGACAACGAGATTTCCAGCAACTAAGGTAACAATTCGATGACAAAGAATTAATATTGCAACATTTAAATCCATATCGAAGATCGAATCGGCTCCGCATCTCCAAAGAAGAACATACATTTACATAGAATAGTTGTAGACTCAATCATCGGCGAATACGAATTTTATAAAATTTGACGCGTTCAAGCACTCCAAATAGCTATATTGCTCGACGAAATTTTTTCCATTGGATACTACTTAAGTTGCAACCACGCTTTTTGGACCGCGTAATGAATACAGTAGCATCCTCAATCAACTGATGCCAGGATTTGTGCTCGCGAAAGACCACGTGCAATAATTTTAAAGATTAAAAAAAAAATGGACAGGAATTATGTACCTAGATACTTGTTATCGAACAAGTGCAGTATATTTGCGATTTTTACGTTTACGACTCCTTGGCAAATTACGCGAACGTGGGCAGAAAGCAGAGCCGCTCCCCATGGATCATCTCGTTTTCCAGAGTCGACACTACTGGATTTCCTTCTTTGCAGAGTAAAATATGTCGTTCAGAGTTCGATTTAATAATTTGCATCCGTTGAAAAGTAATGTCAAATTGAGTATATTTTGCGTCGCTTACGATCAATTTTATTGTGTTTTACTTAAGATCACGAACACCTATCAGAATGCTATCTGGAATATCTATCAAATCAACCATGGAAAAGAAGCCGAAGTGGAATATATCGAATTGAACATGGCTTTTATTATCGAGTGAAAGAGGGATTATACGTAATTTGGTGGAGAAGGTTAACCAGAATGAAAAGTGAGTTCGGAACTGCTTAAATACCAAAGAAAGAAAACAAAGAAAGGAAGATACACAATATATAATAATATATTTAGGGTATTAACCTGTATCAATAGATATTACTTTTCTTGCACTGCTGACTGCGGAACGTTAACACATTGTGAATAAAGCCAATTTCAGAATTATTAAAACTTTAACGTTTTCTCTCCGGGAGAAGGGGTTATTTGCGACCCATGGTTCTTTTGAGACTTTTGTTCCTCGTGATGTGTAGGATCTGTTGCGATGAAAAAATATTTGACTTTTAATTTCAAGGTCAAGGTCGTCTTTGCATAAGACTTTTCGGCTTCTACAAATCTCCGTCGGTCAGAAGTTGTAAAATCACGCTACGATCCTCTTCACACTTATCTCTTTTGTACCCTGTACACGGGTAACCTACTATCCGAATAATCTAATCCGTTGTATCGGTTATGTGATTTTTCGTTCTTCTGTAATATCAATATAAAATTTATTTTGTGATGTCAGTATTTTGCAAACGACGTAAAATGCATATGCATACGCGCAGTTTAATGTTATTAAATACGTTCTTGAGAAACTATACGAAAAAATCAGCCCAATGAAAAAGGGATTAAAGCGAAAATCGTATACGATAAAAGTTGTTATGTATACTTTCATCTGGCGAGGATACAGTGCAAGACCCACAACGTTTCCAATGTATACATATGTACATGTATCTATGTACATACTCACGAAACATCGCGTGCACGTATTATTATGTATTTGTAGTTGTTACAATTAGGTAAGTATTAGGTATATATAGGTATGGAAGAAACTATTCTTTGTCACGTTATGGAAAACGTCATTAAGCTGACAATGTTTAGATTAATTGTCAGATGTACGAATGAAAGTAATTGATTCGAATAGAAAGGTTGCGTACAAAATGTTTTACACCCCTATAAATCGCTAGGGAAACATTAATATTTACGTTATGTACGTATATCCAAATTTGATATTGAATATTATCGAAGCGAAGTCAATGTTATCGTTTTTTCCTATCTTTCTTTAATTAGCACATAATAAAGTAATCACGATATTTTTGCACGAAGATAATGTCTTAATGTATCATGTATAAATAATTGTAAAAGCGTATAGTCTCGCAAATAGGTCTTAATAGATAATCAAAAAAGTTGTAATCAAATCAATGCACTAACGTTTGAATATGAATGAAGATTTAAAGGTATATATTAATAAAACGTTAGGGATGAAGGGTCTTGGTTTTGTTTGGTACAAACGTATTCTTTTCACGTATCCTTCGATCCTACCTGGTAAACTTTAGATATCCACATCATGAAGAAAAACTTGCCTTATAGCTTTTATGTACGTTTGCATGATAGTAATACTATCTGTCTTGTCAAGAACGTAACATTTCATTAATTAGAAAGTCGCCCAATGCTAACGTATTTATGATCAAAATCGATCGTAAATAATTATATCGATCTGTGGCGTTTCAAGAAGAAACAGGTATCCTTGGATAATGTACATCTTTACCATTTGCCATTTATATACGACGGATGATAACAAAAGCATTAATATAACATAAACTTGCCCTGTTTTGATCAGTTTTATGATACCATCACGATAATCACATTGGTGTACGCCGCGACAATGAGACCGCGTAGCGTAAACAAACGTATGAGGATATCCTGGAATTTTTGAAAGCGTATCAAACCTGACGAATATGTTACATCGCAATTTGTACCTTCACGAATACTTAAGCGTATACGTATATGCACGTACCTTGCATCGCGTCGCATTGGTATTATTTCTAAGTGCAGCAGATGTATCTAAATTGTGTAAAGAATATAACTTCTGAACAATAATTTTCGAGACAATTTTCCTGCAAACGATAGACGCCTGAGAGATTGTAGAACGTGATCGGGTGTAACGGGTCTATAATATGTTTTATTTATGAATGTTAACTGTACCTATTTTCGAAAGTTGAAGGAATTTCTTAGCGTGTAGCAATGGAAATAGTGTCGTCAATGAAACAAGTGTATATTATAAATAACAATACCGTAAAAAACATTCGTTATTGCGTTAAATATAAATGTTAATAGAACATTAAAATTTCAATATAATATTTTAACGTATTCTAGTTTGCTTCTTGTGTTGCAATTATTAATTTGTTTTGGTAAATTTGTTTTCTTTTTCGTAGAACTAACATTGTGCAAGGAATAAAGACCTTTTGCGATAGAAATAAATACTTTTTCTTCGAGGAATTCGCATCTTAATAGGGAGACCGATTCTTTCCTCTGTGGCGTCGACAAGGTAAGGAATGCAGCGATAAAAATCACTCAACAAGTCTCACGAGTTCCGCTCTGGAAAGCGTTACTTGGAGTATTTCCCACGTATATAATAATTTTTCTTTTGCATCTAGTATGAATATCTAATTACTTAAGATTGAAATATCCCACTATTACACGTTGGGAACGGTGAATCCATTATATAAGTGGATGTATATTCTGTAACATTACAAACTTGTCTTTTAGTAAAGTAATGTAAAGGCAAAATTACAAATTTTCTACCGGCGGTAAACATTTCATTCTTACTAGGATTGAAATCGTGTAATTAGTCGTATAATTACATTTCCCTTTATTATTATATAAATTATATTTAAATTCAGCGTTACCCATTACCCTTACCCTTACCTTAGATATTACTGTTTCTTTTTTTAATAAATTATAATTCTTTCATAAAGGAATAATTTAATTTCGTAAAAGTATATATAGTATAAGAAATAATACACAACGTATTTTCAAGTCAACGATTCAACCGACTCGACGCGACGCGACGTTCAGTCGCATCTACTCGAGAACCCTCAAGGAATATTTCCCGGAAAATCTCTTGTGTGCCTGTTCCTTTGGTGAGGTTGACAATTCGAATCACGTAAATTCCGTCAAAAAATTCCTACCGCTGTTGCAAGAACACGGACCATTAGAATTATGTATATATGTAGTTGCGTGTAATGCATTTTGCATGAAATGAAACAATGTTAATAAGAGAGATTTTCATGAACAATAGTAATTTCGTATCGTAACAATTTTCATCATTATCATACCGAGATATTTATACGTATTTTTTACTTTAATAGATAAGTAGGTACTAATTTATCAAGTACCACAGATAGAAACTTTCAAGTATCGGTTGTTAATTGCGGTGTGGCATCCACGATTTTTTAGTCATACACATTAAGTAGTTGAAAAATTGTAATAAGTATCATATTGTGACAGCCTTTTTGCGGTATTATCGAATGAATAATTTAATATGTTGGCAAAAGCTGGTAGCGATTAATATTAGAAGCACGCTATTAATCTCAATATGTTCATTAACTATGTGATCGTAAGAAAACATATGTATGTATAATGTACACATATTCATAATCCTGCCCAATGAATAAAATTTAGGCGATCTTCTCATCAAATAATAATGATATGTGTATACACGGTAATCTAGTTTAAATATAGCTAACCGTTTCAAATGCATACATGTATATGAAAGATTAAGAGAGTAATAACTCAGTAGTACACATATTTTTTAAATAGTTTTCAAATAATCAAGACTTTTGGCTATAAAATAATGTAAGAGATAAAATGGTATCTATGTTATTAGCCTAAACATTTAACGTACAAGATAGATTGATTTACAGCTAAATGTAAATAATAAGTTGTTGGTAACAACCTAAGAACCATAAACGGAGAACGATATTAAAAAGTATCAATATAAATTTGTTAAATTATATAAATACACATGTGTAGTTTCATTTGAAATCATTCAACCTTTTTTCTACCATATCGCTTCGTCCTTTAAACATTATGGATATAATTCTGATTAACTATAATTGAATATCTTTTCAGGCAAATGATGATAAAAAAGGATCTTATTTTTGGATCAATTGTGAACGCTGCTCTGTACATATAATAAGTATTCATGTGATCTAGTATAAGAAATATCAATTAACATTTATATTAGAATATTAGAGAAGACGGAAGTTGAAAGGAGTTGGAAAGATATATTAGATGGATGTTAGGATGCTACTATGGACCAACAGACGCCAGATTATATCTCCAAAATGACCGATGAAATACGAAAGGAAGATAGAGGAGAAAACCTCTTCAAACACTGCCTAAAGGAAAGAAAAGCCGGAAAAGGAGATAGTAAAAGACTAAAAGAAATGCTGGAACACTTCAAAGAATGTAGATATAGCCAAGAAGGAATAAAGTAATTATGGGAGAGAAAGGTGGATGCAAGGGAGATTCTACCAAAGAGGAAAAAAGATGAAAGACAAACAATGGAGTGAAATACAAAGATCTAGATACAATATGAAGTATAGGAAAATAACCACAGGAGGTTTACCAAAATATTTAAAGAAAAGAAGGAAGGAGGGAAAGCAAACGCTATTAACAAGAGCAACGTGTAATAACTTGGAGAACGTATATATATTTGGGTGAGTGACGAAGAAAAGAAGTGTTTATTTTGTAAAACTAGCGAAGGGACATTTAAATACTGAAAAGTATTTCCTATATATATTGCTACTGCTACTACTACTACTACTACTACTACTACTACTATTACTACTACTATTATTATTATTATTGCTATTAGAATATTAAATTTATACATGTTACAACCTGGAAAATATTCAATTTCCTACTAAATGACACTTGTTAATGTCATTTACATGGAAAAATTTGTCTGTCATTTATCTTGTGTCACAAACTTTGATGTGTGTAGTAGATAAGTACGACATGCATTATGAATAAAACAAAAGAATTTGTCGCACCTGAGATTTTTGAGTAATAGTTAAAGCGAAATCTTCGTCGGGTGCGGTATCCTCAGGGATCATATTGGCATCCCCAGGTACAGTACTGTATCGAATGGTATCGTTAATCGCTTTGGCTGGACCTCCTATGCAACCTGAACAATTACCGCCTCTAGTAATTTCACGTTTTCCTGAAAAAAAGAAAGAAAGGCAAACAAAGAAGTTAAGTGTTAATCTTATTCTAGAAAAATCGTATGATATTCTGTTATAATTATAACTGCTTAACGCTAATCGATTAACTTAAGTCATATATGTATGTTCAATATAGGTACGATGTATTTATAAAATAAAGCGAAAAGAAATGATTAAGATTAAGAATTAATATTCTTATCTAACAATGAGCTATTCGTTGTTGAAGAAAATAAATGAAATACATCAATTCATAAGTAATTATTTTATTTATAGTTACATATAAGTATAATTAATAATGTAATAAATACAATAAGTATAAGAAAGAAGTAGTACTTTCTACAAGTTATTAAATACTAGATATTAAATTACATATCAAAAGGTATTTTTTTAATTACTAAAGTTAAGCAAAATTATTGAGTTGCTCGGAAAGTTCGTGCCGATTTTTGGTAGGTGACATTAAGGCAGATCTGAACATATCAGAATGATTGAAAACAAATTACATGTATACATATTCCAAAAGGTGATATTTTAGGCAAGTTTAGAAAAAAGTTTGATTAGGATACATTAATTTTTGTTAATTTTATACGCTCTTAAATATGGGAGGAAACAAAGTGCGTCATAGGCATTTGATACTTTTCTTCTACCGGAAAGGCAAAAATGTCACACAAGCAGCAAACAAGATGCGTTGTTTATGATGACGGTGCTATAACTGAAAGAACGGTGCGGAAGTGGTTTGGTAAGTTTAAAGCTGGTGATTTCAATCTTGAAGATCAAGGACACCCTCCACCATTGATGAAGATCAGATCAAAACACTGATCGAGAATAACCCACGCTATACGATACATGAATTAGCGGAAACGTTAAAAATATCAAAATCCACCACCCACGAGCATTTTGTGAAGCTTGATGTATGGCTTCCCAACGATTACGGAAAAACACCTGATGCATTTCCATTTGTGACTCACTCTATAAACGCAACAAGGAGACCTCATTTTTTAACTAAATAGTGATGGATGATAAAACATGGATTATTTGTAATAATATTAAGCGGAAAAGATCTTGGGGAGAGCTGAATGAATCCCCTTTGGCCACCTCAAAAACCAGTCTTTATCCGAAGAAAGTCATGCTCTGTGTCTGATGAGATTGGAAAGGAATCCTGTATTACGTGCTTCTACCAAACAACCAAACGATAAATTTGGAAAAATATTGCTCGCAATTAGACGAATTAAAGACGGCAATTGAACAAAAATGTCCAGAACTAGCGAATCAGACGGGCGTCGTGTTTCTTCAGGACAATGCGCAGCTTCATGTATCTTTGACTACTCTACAAAAACTGTTGAAGCTTGGTTGAGATGTGCTATCCCACCCACTGTATTCACCAGACATTGTGCCCTCAGATTTTTACCTATTTAGATCATTACAAAATTCCCTTAATGGCAGAAACTTTAACTCTTTGTTTGACATAAAAAATCATATTGAAAAGTTTTTCGCCGAAAAACCTGAGAGGATCTAGAAGGAATGGAATATTCAAACTACGTGAAAGATGGAGAAAGGTTGTGGAACAAAATGGCACCTATATAATTCAATAAATGTATATCGAAATATAAATGTGGTGCGTTTGAATTTTCTTTAAAAATCGGAACGAACTTTCCGAGCAACCCAATATATGTAGATAAGTTGATGCGATTGAATCCAAAAAGATGCAACATATTATGCTATAATATTATGGATATGCATGGAAGTTAATTTTTTAAAGTACGATCCATACAACACATTTCCACATAAAATGCCTTAGTCGACTCGGTTCTTTTTGACCGCACGGTTAATGACTATGTTCTCATACGATGTTGGGATTCTTTCGTGCCTAATGTTTTCCCAACTATTATGCATATCAATTACAATCCTACTGAAAGTACAAGGATGGACGTCGTTTGGACGCAATTAATGATACCGCAATCTACATGTACGATGAATTCAGGACGCTCTTCGAGAAATGTCGCGTTTACTTGATTCATTTGTTAAGTTGTCTACCTCGATTTATGTTCGTCCCCTGTAAACGTCGCGTGAATCCTGAACGCGGTTTCGAGATTGAAACCGATAAACAAGATATCTGCGATCTTACATCCCTTTTTTATTGTTTGTATTTCAATGAAAAAAATATCATATTTTTCTTTTTGAATAGAAAAGATTAATTATGTTAGTGCGTGGTACAATTTACTGATTGAATTCATTAACATTTATTCGTTTTCTACTTGCATATCAACAAACTAAATCTATAAATCTAAATATGGTGATATTTTATTATTTTTGACCAGTTACGAAATAAATTTGTCTAATTCGTTAATTATTAAATTTCCAAGGCATTATATTTCGTTTGAATTGTATAAAACATTCATAAACGGCATTCGTTTATACACTCTGCTTATAAAAGCAAGAAAATTATAAGAATAAAAGAAAGAAAATTTTCGTTAATTTTAAATACAAATAAATCCTTCTTGTATACATACATGTATGAATTTATAATTATTACGAGCATTTGGAAAATTATATATTTAGTAATCATGATTAAAATGATTATGATAAAAATGATTGTCATATGTATGTGCTTTTTAACATTCGATATTAAAAAGATAAAAGTGATTATATGTAATATTCATAGAATATTTTTCATATTTTTCAATGTATTGGAGTCTACGAGTTGGCACAAGTGTGATAATTTTTAATTGAAAGAACAGTGTACTTTTTTTGTTTTTTTAATGGACGGCAATATGTATTACCCTACACATATTACGTACGATCTTAGATTCGTTTACAGATTTCTGCACGATATGATTTTACGACTAAAAAGTGAAACGTCAGTACGTATACACTCTCTGATATACTTAAGGCTACAAGCAGGAACAATCGAGGACAAGACCTTGGCATTACAAATGCCCCTTGCATAGAAATTGATACCACAACCTTTCCAAGCGTTAACATACTTTCTAGTACTCGTGTTACAGAACTGTGAATCCATACTTTTTAAAGCCAAAAAGCCAATTCTTTTCAAGTGCGAACAGATAAAAAAAAAATAGAACGAATAGAAATTAATATAAAATTCAATCATTTATTACAATTATTTAAATATCAGGTATAGAAAAGAATGTACTGTTTTTATAACGTATCTCCATATCTACAAACAATTTCAATCTTTCGGATATCCTTCATTGATATCAACCTGATGTTTCTTCTTTATTTTTCAACCATATTGATATCCAGTAATTATTGCTGGATTTCGAATTCTAAAAAACGTAGCAATTTTTAGGCACATGGCCAATTTTTGAAAGAAAAATCTTCTTTGCAGTGTTCCCTAATATTATTTCTACGTACGATACATTCACAATGTGAGTTTACAGAGTTCACCGGAAACAACTTTTGTCTACTATGTTAAAACGCGAAAGAAGTGCTGTGTTGAAAATGCATTTTTTCAACCGCTATATTTAACCGCTTTGCATGATCATTTTCTGAGCTGTGCATTATTTCGAAAATACAATAATAAAGGGCACAACATTTTTTAAACGAAAGGTATGTAACGCTAAGGGGCGTTAAGATATCTTACTCTATTAACCGCTTCGCTACCACGAACAAGATACCTCACGACACAATATTGTTCGTACAGTGACCACAGACGAGTTATCCCGCGTGTTTGTTTATTAGAAGCTGTAATTACAGAAAAGCAGACTCGCGGCATATCGTAATGCGGTAATCTCGTAATGCCGTTATACGAACGGTATTGCGTTGCAGGATAACTCGTCCGTGACCATCGTACGAATAATATTGTATCGCGATATATCTCGTATACGCTTGCGAAGCGATTAAAGTACCATGTACTGATTATTATCGTAAGACCAAAAGTAGACAGTTTTCGGTATATTTGAAATATATTTATGTATGTACGTCAAAATATTCAAACCTGCTCGAACTGCAATTAACATTCGTTGGGCCACACTTACAGAAAGTGTATGTCTTGAATACAAAAGGCAATGCTTTAATTAAGAATCACCGCACTATCCGCACTGATCGTAGAATACTAATATCGCGTGATTATAAGACCTTCTTTCAAACTTTACTTGGATATTTCGGTTCATATTGATCAAATAATGTAGATCATGCGCTTTCTACCTTTGATAGAATGGTATCATACTAAGCTTGTATTTATTTATTCTTTCTTATTTTTGTTCAAGATACATTCTTTCAGCGTGTAATGCAAGTCAACGATGCGTTACATGAGTGTGAAATAGCATATTTCCTCTTTGAGTATGTATGTATATACACCAAACTTTAACTTGTTTGATATTTTATACTGTGTGGGTGGTTATAATTTGTACCAATTATAAACGAAAAATTGGAAATCGAAATGAATGAATATGTTACAATCATGCCCATACCATAGAAAAATATATACTAAAAATTGTTACAATTTAGTTTCGATACATCCTTTGATCGTGAGAAAATCGTTATTGAGTATCTATGTATCAAGAGAAAGGAAGGAAAGAAAGGAAAGAAAGGAAAGGAAACAATCGACGACTAAGAGAAGTCTAGTAAAGAAAAACGTAGTCCTAGAAGCTAGTATTTCTGTTGTAGTAATTACGGTGCTATTGTTCTAAATGAGTGTTCACCTGATGCTCGGACCGAAGTACCATACCTTTTTTCAAGGATGTTCCTCGTGTCAGGTGCCTCGTCATAAAGCTGGAAAGTAGCTGCATACTTGTTTTTCGAACGACTTCTTGATTTTCACCGTGATACTCTCACCGTGGCGTCCTATTCCACCGTCACTTTTATTCTAATAAAATCATCAATTAAAGACCTCGAACAGAAACATTAACCAACCAAGAATGTTTTGACAAATCGTACACAAAACGACTATAGATTTAACGATCTTTAAATAGAAATACGGGCATTGGAAACCTCGCCTTGCTCGGCTCTTTTTAATGAATCATCGTTCTAAGGATAAATATTTGATAGCGGTGTTCTTACGATGCTGTTAATTTGAATCTATGTACGTGTTCACTCGGGAATTTTCGTATGATACGTATGATACTATAAGCAAGGAAAAAGTCGTGCCTCGAAGTAATTCGAAAGAAGAAAATAAAACACTTACGATTGATGGAGTTCGTGATATAATATAACTGCTCTTTGATAAGCTGTACAAAATTTTCTTTCGACACGAGGTAAGTACGTTACTGAAATTGTTCAATATCGTTCTGTGACGCTTTCTTCTCTAATATTAAGCTGAAGATTATATTTTGAAAAATTTATTCAATTTTCACATAGTGTTTTTCACTGTATTTTCGTCTTCAAGTCTTTATCGTCGTTTGAATTGTTTCTGAACGTTATCTGAATAATTTAAAAATTCTGCAATTGCATTAGAGAGAATGAAAGAAATTTCTTCGCGAAAAGTTTACAAATTTTTTCAAGTAAGATTTCTTCCTCTAGAGTTTAGAGTCTAGGCTAGAGAAACGAATAATTGCACAACGATTTTCGATTCTGATTTGGATTATCTTGAATGATTTCATAAGCTAAAATGTATTAATAAAATATATTTTATTAAATTCCTCAAACTTTAACATTTTTAATCGAAATTCAAAGAAAAATTTACTTTTGTGTAAACGCACCGATTCATTATATATAAAACTAGATTCTTCTCTTTGTTACTTCAAATAGAACTAGGTATTTGGAGGTAAACAATGTTTCTGTTAAATCAGTAAATAATCTTAATGGAAAATCCGTTTTCCATTTCTCACGGCACCATAATAATTGAAATCGATGGATGACGGAGATTCATATTCGTATTTTCCATTGTTAGTGGAAGAACGCGGATCCTTTCCTACCGGCACACGGACTCGTACTGGATACGAACAAATTGTTAGTACGCCAAGGACGCCACCGGCCATCTGTTTTCTCGAAAAGAACTGGTTATATTCGCGCTTGCGCCACCCTTATCACGAGTCACGAACACAAATATGTTTCTGCGATTGATTAGAACTGTATTGCTCTAAAAACTGGAGGATTGATTAATCAAGGATCGGTGTACATTATATACATATAGTATCTTTTTATGCTACATGTATTCATGTGTACGAAATCTTGTTATCTGTTAAAGAAAATTTATTATTTTTCGTTAGAAAGATTTCCTTTCTTCTTTATTTCATATTTATATGATAATCCATAATTCATTTTCTTTTCCTTTCATTAAATTTTAAGGCAATAAAAATTTATCCATTTACAATGATTAAATTCGTTTTAATAAATATATAGCAATTTCCATAAAATGTAGGTAATAGAAGTGAACTATTTATTAAATTTATTACATCTCTGTATACTCCAAGTTTGTTTAACTTTTTCCGATACGAATTATATTTTAGCATTTTATGTAATATACAGGGTGGTTGGTAACTGGTGGTACAAGCGGAAAAGGGGGTGATTTTACGCGAAAAAAGAAGTCGAAAATATAGAATAAAAATTTTTCGTTCGAGGCTTTGTTTTCGAGAAAATCGACTTTGAATTTTCGCTCGGTACGCGTGCGGTACGTTATAACGGATCTCACTGTAGATCGTTGTCTCGATGGAAAAATTAAAAAAAAAAAATTTTTATTCCATATTTTCGACTTCTTTTTTCGCGTAGAATCACCCCCTTTCCGCTTGTACCACCAAGTTACCAACCACCCTGTATAGTATTTTATCTTGCAAACTAATAACAAATTATCTAAATTTAAAACATATTCACAACTATCATATTTACTACGAAGAATGACGATGTTAGATCAATGATTAATATCATGTGCACGTAAGCGCAATGTAAGAGTATATTATCACCATGCTGGCCCCTGAAATCTATGATGCTAATGGCGTTCGTAAATAGGGACCGTTGCTTAACGGCATTGTGCGTGCAACATGTCGACAAGTAAAATTTCCACCCGAGAAAACATTTTCATCCGGCGCTATTAAAAACCTTTATAACAGGTAATAGTAATGGTAACGGTTTCGTAATAACAACAACAACAACAACAACAATAATAATAATAATAGTAATAGGATATGATTATATGTATAGATAATAATAATTTATATTTTGTGTATAGTGCGTATAATGTCATTCGGTGTTTCCTGTCATTAGTAGATTTATCAGGAGTTTCTTCGATTTCTTAAGTCATCTAGGAACTGGAGCGAACACTTCGCTAAATATGTACCTACATGTTGTCCGATTGTTATATTGTGAAGCGACTAAGATAAAATAGTAATTATATCGACAACATCATGGTACGTATCCAGATGAATGTTTGCAAATAAAGTTCGATAAATCGAAGGAAGAATGATCCGATGGTACATTAATTTTTCCAAAACTAAAGGCTATTCGTTCGTGAGAATATGTATTACGGCTTAACATTAAGCTTAACGTTATAAATCATTAAGATCTTTTGTAAAAGATATCCTGAAATGACTAATGATAGTAATGTAGTACTCGTCAGATTGTGGGATTGCTTTCAAACTACCAGCTCTCGTCGTCGACCTCTCTTTCCTTTTCTTTCTCTTTTATTTGTTTCCTGACCAACATCTGTCTTACGCGCCATACCTTACTATACCGCATTACATTGCCACAACCCGTACATAACGTACCGATCCAACGACTCCGCGTTTATGGTGCAATGTGCTCACCGTCTACCTCGAGAATTTCAGAGAATTTCTTGAAAAAAAAAGCATCTCAGGGACGCATCTCAGGTCACGCGTCGCCCTGTGTCGATTATGTGCGCAAATTGATAGCTTTTCATTATGGAATTTATTTGAAATAACATATGAGCCGATAGCTTGAAAAATATCGACATCTTCAAAACACACATTTTTTCCATAATATAAAAGTTATAATAACCGTGTACATGTAATGCTTTCATTTCCTATTTATTTGTAATTAAATTCGAAATATAATATGCAATGAATATTGTTTTGGGTTTGGGAAGTGGATAATTGATTTCTTTATGAATGAAGAAAATATGTAGTAACAAAACATGTATATCATCTCGTTAGCTCACTGCATCTTGTTAAATTCATGATAAATAAAGATGATATCTACATACGTATCATACAAGAAGTAAAAGTAAATAGACGTGAGAGCCACTTCCTTCAAAAATGATATAATCGATTAACAGTTTCGTTACAACTGACATATATGTTATGTCATATGATTTGTTCTAATAATGCTACCGATGCATTTGTTTCGTTTCGTTATTTGTTTCAATAATGCGTCGCACCTATTGCGTTTTTATTTTCATCAAATATTTATTATTATTGCGTCGCCACGCTTACAAGCAGAATGTTATTTTTCGTCGATTTACTATTGATTCGCCAATAGAATAGCTGAGAAAGAAATTAGGTATCCAAAAGAGTTTAAGGAATCTCTTATACATTTCTAAGAAGAGTTAGAAATGATGCTTTGGACGATAATTCAGAAGATACGCCACTTATACGTAGCGATTCTGACAGTTCGTTGTCAGATAGCACCGATGTATGTACAGTTGAAGATATGGTAATTGATGATATATATATCATTATTCTCAACACCAATTGTTCAAATACCAACTTTATCTGATATTCCAGTATATTGGGATGGTAATGGGGATTCAATTTTCAATGAAGAATTCAATTTACAAACTAAAGCAAACTCTTAATCGATAGTAATTTTCTTGATATATGTGTCATATGAGTTGATGGTTGACAGCCGGAAATTCCAATGTGCAACTTAATGAATTATTTCTAACGAAAGGGCAACAATTCATAATATTTTCCAACTGGAAAGCCATCCCTAAAGAGAGACTTTACCGAAACAATGTAGATATTATTCGTTAGATAACAAACGAAGAGGCAACATCAAACCAATAAAAAAATTGTCAAGCAAACTTCTGTTTTGGAAATTGTTTCGAAAAATTTCATTTCGATATGCGATGATTTCAAAATTTATGTATTTGTTATTAACATATTATGAAACATAATTTGCATTGCTTAATATTTCGCAGCTTTCTTTTCATTTATATATACATATAATAATTATATATATTAAATATATGACATATAACATGGCGGTACAAGCGGAAAGGGGGTGATTCTACGCGAAAAAAGAAGTCGAAAATATAGAATAAAAATTTTTTCTTTTTTAATTTTTTTTTTAATTTTTCCATCGAGACAACGATCTACAGTGAGATCCGTTATAACGAGACGCGATAAAATGCACGCGTACCGACCGAAAATTCAAATTCGATTTTCTCGAAAACAAAGCCTCAAACGAAAAATTTTTATTCTATATTTTCGACTTCTTTTTTCGCGTAGAATCACCCCCTTTCCGCTTGTACCACCAGTTACCAACCACCCTATATATATATATAATTTTATATATACATATATATACACATATATGCATACATAAAAAATGACAATAAAATCAACTAAATATTTAATTGTCTTCACGAACTGGTTGTACATATATTAGGTACTATTAAGTAGTTGAAACGCATGCGTCACCAACACTGCGTGAAAAAGGTACATATATACACGCGTATGTATCGTGCATTTGACAGTACTGCTGTCACACCATATATTGTACATTTAGACGGAAAACATCAGGCAGAAAGATGAAGCAACGACCAGTAATGTTAAATTAAACATTATCATATTAAAGAGTAACATTACTGTGATTTCTGACAAAAGATATTTTATTATCAGCAAAAGTGTTGAACAACTTTGATTTATATCAGCTATGGAGAAATAATAAAATATGTGTATATATCTGTATATATCTGCTGTAATTGGACGTTTACACGAAATAACATAATAAATATTAAATACAAATGATCGACATTTAATAATGTGAAATCATTGAATTTTCTCGTGATGGATTTTATTAAATTTACTTCTAAAGTAAATGTATTTTTCTCCTCTGGCATATTTCTACGTATACCTTAGAAGACAACACCTTTCACAGAGTGAAGTTCTTTCTGAAACCTGTTCTTGTTTTGTCGAAGGAATTGACACTCTGACTAGCTTCCTATTCTGAACTTATTTACATATTTATACTGACATACCAGCGTATACATTGTGAGAGATGTACACTAGTTTACTTTCCACAATTAATATTAACAGACTTCGTTTCTACAATTATCTGCCAACTATCTGTTTGCTCTCTTATTTCTAAACTACTGGACCGAACAAAATAGCATACTATTAAATTAATTAACGAAACTTGCGTTAATTAATTGGTTAAGAAAGATATTTGTTTTTTTTTTAAAGGTGAATAACATTTAAGCTGTTCAAGGCAGTAAAGAAACGAAAAATATAACCTATAAATAGAATACCAATAGAATTAATCGTAAGTTAATCGACATAAGAATTTTCTACTAGCAACATGTTTATACCAAGTTCAGTGTCTTTCATTTCTTTCTCTTTTCATAAAACTAATAACTGCACCAGCTTTCCTTACGCGGGACAGCGTGAAAAATATTGTAGCTATCATCGAAGAGAATTATTTCCGTTAGACTAGTTTTACGGATTATGTTTATACGAGTCAAGCGACCACATCAAGCTTTTCCAGCATAGGGAAATGCGACAATTCATTATGAGCCAATTCACGTAGTAATAACACGTGCGCTGGAAAGTAATATGTACAATTCTAGCCGCGTATCGTTTGGTGGTATGTCAATTGTATGTACTTACGTACGTTATTTACATACAAATGTACATACGTATGAGACCAGCAATTTCGACGATTCAACGCGTGTGATAGCATTTTACCCATTAACGAACGTCTTACTTTTTCGTGAATAATATACTGACCTTGATAGCCGGTATATGTACATATGCATAATATAAGAATCCTTTCACACTTTCACGAATGACATACATAACTACATATGCATGTATATCGTTTTCCTGGTCCTGCGAGCGAAAGCGTGTTTTCCATAACTTCCATGCGGTATAATTAGAATTTCGTGAGTTGTAATTAGAATGATACGATAACATACATACCCTATGTCAAAATTATCTATCTTATCGCGTAGAGAAATTGTTGCTCCGTTTGCGTACGTTTCCACATTTCTATCCTCAAACCGATCTCACTGATCATACACAATTCGACGACAACAAGCAAGGAGCTGGAAGACAGACTTTCTTGCGTGAAAATGACCACGCATAACCGGTCGACGCATCCGTCCTCGTTCACGAGTATAGAAACACTGACCTGCCGTCACGAGAGGAGAGCAAACCAGGTAAGAGGTAACAGAACCTCTCCCTACTATTTCCGTCCTGTCCTCTCTTTCTGCTTCACTCGCTCTCCGTCCTTCTTTTCCACCTTTTTCCTTTCTTCCCTCCTTAATCTTCTCTATTCTTTCTCCTCGCCTTTCCTATCTTATTTTTCTTTCTTACACCTGTGTTTCATACTTCCTCTGACTTTCCCTGTCTCTCTTCTGCATCTCCTGTCTTTCTTTCTTCACAAAATTGTTGGGTCTATCTTTTTCCTATTTCCACTGCTTTGATAGGTCTTTTCTATCGCTTCGTTCCCTCCTTTCCTTTCTTCTTTTTTCCCTTCTTTATCTCTTTTTTGCAAGAAATCAGGTATATTGCGAAAATAGAATATATTAAATCTCATTCTATCTATGCACTAATCACTATTCCATTTTATTTTTTTTTTTTTTTTGGTATACCATTCTCTGACACTGACTAACCGATTTATAGCAATTAATAGTTTCTAGGTTTCTAAATTAAAATAAAATATTATTGTAATTTATAAATGTTGTAATATACAGACATGCTCCATTCTGCTGTATATTGTAATTATATTTTATTTATATAATTATATTTTTGCTATATTTAAACGATATTTTAATTATGTATAGGTAAGACTAAAGTATACATAGTTTACGTTTTGCGAGCATTCTTTATACGCACGCTTTAGAAAGATGAATGAAATAATATGTACATATGTCTGAATGAGAAATGAGTAACATCCACTTCGATTAGGATCTCCACGAGTAGATATATTCGATCGATATAATAAAATATTTTAATTTGCGAAATAACAATGTAGTAAATCTTTTTGCATTCCTTGTATGGAAGAAATTGAAAAGCTCATGTTTTAGAATAAAACTGAAAATGTTGTCGTACACAAATATACACAAACATACACAAACATATAGCTTTAGAGCTAAGCCTAATTCGAAATAACTGGTTTTTTGATAAAACGCCCTCTTTACATATGAATAGAAAAAAAGACCAACAAACACCAGATACAATCGTTTAAACTACCATTTAAATACATACTGAATAACCATATAAAAAACATTTTTGAGGAAAATCATTAAAATATGATCTCATTTTATAATTTTTAAATTATGTTTTTTTATCTCCATAATTACCGCTAACGTAAAGCCACCCTGCAGCGTCGGAATTATATTTTCCAATATAAATATCAATTTTAAACAAATTACATATAATTTGTTCTTTATTAGTTCCATTTCGCTAATCCCAAACAAATGAGATTAATCATCTTCAGAAATAAATAACATACATATTATAAGTCCTTATTTTTCCACTATGTATTTATATCGTATTTTTTTGTAGGCATACATTAATGTGTCTGATTGTTCATATATGTATTGGAATAGGAAGATCGATATTTCGTCGAAGCGAATAGGTCCTTACCTGCTGCCTACGCGTCCTGGTAACTTTACATCACTGTAACACCGGTATATCTAGCAGCTAGCAGACAGTGGCGTGCGTATCACCAAGTTCACCGTCTTTTCTTGTAACGTAACCCTGCGTAGGGTGTATTGCTCTCGCGTGCAGAAAATGTATTGTTACGGTCGTCAGCTGCTCTTTCGCTTCAAACGAGTACACTCTTTCTCTAGGTGGGGATATGCATCAGGGTCCCAGTGTACGACACACAGAGGGGAATGACTAGAAAACAGGGAGAGGGATTTGTTTCCTATTGTTCACACTGCATATGCATGCAATCTTTGCTCGACGATTGTCACCGTAAATTGGATATTTGTCGCCTATGGAACTTTTCTAAGGTTAACGTTTCCTTCTTTCCCTGTTTTTTTTTTTTTTTTATAAATCTCAGTGACTCGTATCCTGTATATAAGTACATGTTTTGAGCGTACTTCGTACGTTTCCTCATTCGTTCCTTTTCTCCTACTAGTTAATTATTATCATTTTATTTCAATACCATTCATTTTGTTATAATAATGTTATAATGATATTATATAAAATTTTTAAACTGGTAAATTTTATTTTTATTGCTTGTAAATGTAATCATGATTCGTTTCTGTCTCCTGTTACAAGAGAGATACAGATACACGAATATTATTATTGATAGTTGTATAAAAGAATTATATGAGTCATTAATGTGAAATGTAGATCCGCGGAGGTGAAATTTAGCTTCGTGGAAGCCAAATTGTTTATTATTAATAACACAAATTAAAATATATTTTTTGACATTCGATATTATGTATATACAATATATAATATAATATAACGTCATATATACAGGGTGGTTGGTAACTGGTGGTACAAGCAGAAAGGGGGTGATTCTACGCGAAAAAAAAAGTCGAAAATATAGAATAAAAATTTTTTTTTTTTTTTAATTTTTCCATCGAGACAACGATCTACAGTGAGATCCGTTATAACGTACCGCACGCGTACCGAGCGAAAATTCAAAGTCGATTTTCTCGATAACAAAGCCTCCAACGAAAAATTTTTATTCTATATTTTCGACTTCTTTTTTCGCGTAGAATCACCCCCTTTCCGCTTGTACCACCAGTTACCAACCACCCTGTATATATGATGATATACATATAATAGCATGTATCTTGTTATATATATATAACACATATGTATAAATGATAAGTTAAAGTGTTAAAGTGGAATCACCGACAATGATATAATTGCACGAAAAAAAATATTAGCTCTATAATTATACATATCTTTATCTAAAATATACTCTGATTTGAACATTTAATCTGACCTTAGGTGACACTCTCAGAATTCAATCTAATTCAATAAATCTTTACATTTAGACACAAATTTTGTAACATTATATTTCTTAATTTTATTTATTCTCTTATTTTTTATCAAACTGTTTCGTTTCATAATATATATTATATTTGTACATATACAAGAATATTTCATAAGTAAGATAAATGAAAAATCAATCATCTTACCTATTCATACTATAATATGATATAGTATAACTAAATAATACAACAAGGTAAATATAAAAGTTGTTTATCGTCAAAAAATCGAGATCTATATGTACATTGTCCTTTGTTTATGAATTTGCATTTCATTTATATTATTGTCTAATAGTCTAATACCTGAAAGATAAAACGTAAGTGCAAATGGAGATAAAATAAAAAAGAAATATTTTATTTATACAACTACAGGACTTTGTAACATTGACTAAAATGTCTCTAATAAAATATCGGTAAATTACTCATTGAGTTCTTAATTTGATGGACTATAGATGACGTGACCTGCTTGTATCTATCTTCATGCTATATAATTATACAAATCGATCCATTTGTTTACGGAGGTCGTTTGCTAGTCCATTGCGTTTTACCAGTATTTTTAGATTAAATAGTATTATGCTTTAAATCCTGTGTTTATGTGACTTTAGAAGGAAATAAAGCTGCAATGCCGGGGACTGAAGTTAGTATTTTTATGTATCACAGAAACATGCGTTTTAAATGAAGGATACTGAATTATTTTTTTGACAGTTCTGGCTGTCAAATCGTATTATTATCGTAATCGTATTATTCATTAGAAATTTGGGAAAAGAAATATAATAATGAATATAAATTAAATTTTGTCGATATTTTACTCTTTTATTTCTCGTATCGTATAACTTTTTCATGATTTAATATTCTTACTTTTAATAATATAATAATCCTTTATTTAGGACAATACAGCAGAACTCGGAGAAATAGAAAATGTTAGGGTTGTGGTCCGTGTTCGACCTTTAAATGGAAAGGAGTTGGACGGGCACTGTAAGAATATAGTACGCGTGGATACAATAAATAGTGAAATAACAGTTGAAAATCCTAATGCTGCACAAGGAGAACCACCAAAAGTATTTTCCTTTGACGCTGTCTTTGATACTGATTCAACTCAAGTTGATATTTACAATGAAACTGCGAGACCTATCGTGGATAAAGTTCTTCAAGGATACAATGGAACTATATTTGCATATGGACAAACAGGCACTGGTAAAACATATACTATGTCAGGTGCAAAGACATCTCCACAACTTAGGGGAATCATTCCTAATACCTTTGCACATATTTTTGGATACATAGCTAAGGCTCATGACAACCAAAAGTAAGTATTTTTTATGGAAAAGGAAATAAATCAAAATTTCATTAGTATTCAATTTTATATTTAAGTATTTTGTGTGAATTAAACATATAAAGAAATAATGTTTGATTGATAGATTCCTTGTACGTGCAACATATTTAGAGATTTATAATGAAGAAGTTAGAGACTTACTTGGTAAAGATCAAAATACTAGACTAGAAGTAAAGGAAAGACCTGATATTGGAGTATTTGTAAAAGATCTCAGTGGCTATGTTGTCAATAATGCTGATGATTTAGATCGAATAATGTCTCTTGGTAATAAGAATCGTAAGTATCTTGTCAGGTACCTTTGTAGAATATATAATTGTACATATATAATTTTAAATATTAATATCTATGATAATGGAAACAGCCATGCTTCTAATGTTATAATAAATTCTTATGATATATAATTCTTCCATATGATATATAATTCTTATATAATACATAGGTGTTGTTGGAGCTACAGCAATGAACGTATTGAGTTCGAGGTCTCATGTAATATTTACAATCACAGTTGAATCTAGTCAACTTGGAGAGGATGGCGAACAACATGTAAAAATGGGGAAGCTTCATTTAGTTGATTTAGCTGTATGAAATTCTTATTCTCATTATCCCACTGTACTCTAGTTTAACATATTTTCTAATTCATGCCATTGATATTCTCTAGGGTTCGGAAAGACAAAGCAAGACAAAAGCTTCTGGAGTTCGTTTAAGAGAAGCAACAAAAATTAATTTATCACTTTCGACACTAGGTAACGTAATATCTGCATTAGTTGATGGTCAGAGTTCACATGTGCCTTACAGAAATTCCAAACTCACGAGATTGTTACAAGATTCTTTGGGTGGTAACTCAAAAACTTTAATGGTAACATTATTCATTTTCTTTCCTTTCTACGTTTTCTTTCTCCATTATTCATGAAATAATTATTTCAATTTAGTGTGCAAATATAAGTCCAGCAGATATAAACTATGACGAAACTATCAGTACACTTCGTTATGCGAACCGCGCTAAGAATATTAAAAATAGAGCGAGAATTAATGAAGATCCAAAAGATGCTTTACTTCGGCAGTTTCAAGTTGAAATCGAACAATTACGTAAACAATTGGAAGAAAATGGTGCTGAAATGTCTGAATCTGAAGACGAATCTGAAGATTCTGAAGAAATAGGGGAGACTAGACATGAGAAGAAAGCTCGACGTAGAAGAAGTCAAATATTAACAATGGAAGAATTAGAAGATAGGGATATAGATTCCAATGAAAAAATTGACAAAGCTGAAAGAGAAGATAAAAGTCCCGATGACAAAGATGTTATCGAATTAAAAAGAACTCAGTAAGTTTTTAGAGAATTGGTTAAAGAATATCGCTGAAGAGTATATAAGATATTAATTATTCTAGGAGCGAGAAAGAAGCATTACGAGAGAAAATGCAGAATCTACAAAATAAGATTTTAGTCGGAGGTGAAAATTTGTTGGAAAAAGCAGAAGCTCAAGAACAGTTATTGGCTGCAGCTGCAATTGAACTTGAACAACGTAAAAGCAGAGAAGAACAGTTGAAAAAAGCTATTGAAGCAAAGGAAGCTGAACGTATTGATATAGAAGAGAAATATTCTTCCTTGCAAGAAGAAGCTGCAGGGAAAACTAAGAAATTAAGTCGCGTACATACAATGTTAATGTCTGTTAAAGCAGAGTTATCTGATTTACAGCAAGAACATCAAAGAGAGATGGAAGGGCTTTTGGAAGGAGTTAGAGGTATTGGGCGAGAATTACAACTTCAAGAGTTAATAGTAAATAGTTACATTCCTGTTGAATATCAGGTATCTATGGCAGTGTAATATTTTATTTAAAAAAATAAATATTTTCGCCAAAAGATCTATGTACCAATCCTATTTTAGACAACGATTGAAAGATATGTTCATTGGAATGAAGATATTGGGGAATGGCAATTAAAGTGTGTAGCATATACAGGTAACAATATGCGCAAAGCACAAATCACGCCACCATTAGGAACTAACAAGGATGTACGTATTAATATTTCAAAATTAACAATAAATCACATTTATGTAATAAATCATCATACTTACAATAATTTCTATTCCTAGCAAATTCAGCCTGATATGTCAAACATATATCTCTCTTACAATAACGGAATTGATAATACTTTCGTGCAACCAAAAAAAATACGAAGCCGATCTGGAGTTCCAAGGCCAACTACAGCACATAGACGTACACCACACTAAAACTATGTTTAATCTATAAAATGATAAAAATATTTATATTTCACAAAGTATTCAATTCTATGATTTTTTAGAATTTTTTTTAAAGCATTATTCTAATTTATTTTTGTTTATATAATATATACTAGAAAATGAGTATTTTCTGCAATTATACATTTATTTCTATTCTGAATTAGGTATGTTCACACTGATCTTAAGTACTGCATAGAAGCAAAGGGTATATACAGTATAATAGAACAATATCTAATTAACAAGACCGGTTTATTAAGAACTACAATTTCTGTGTTGTATGATCATACAATTTAAAATTAGATGCTATGCAAAGTACTTAATTTCTGCTAATTTACATAAATTGCAGAAGTTAGAATTAAGTTCGATAGAGTTATTATTATTTCAACTCGGATGATTTTCACCATTAATACTTAAAGAAGAATTATAACAGTAAGATTTCATGTTTTATGTATTTAGATACATTTTTGTGCGATGTCTATGAAATATTAGATGACGAAATCTAAATCAATGAATCAACTTCCACAGAAATTACATTTTCATATTTAATAGCATGCTATACAAGTTACTATTAAATGGAGAATTGATATAAAGATTTTAGGGAAGAAAAAGTATGTGCTGTACCTGTGTAATAAGAAATAAGATCGTTTAGCTCGATATAGGAAATTAGAGTTAAATGTAACTGAAAACAATAGGAACGCAATCTTTATCAAAAACTTAGCAATCTTATGTCTTTTTTCATTGTCGTTTATGTATTATAATTTGATAAAGACCAGATTTTCTTTAGCTTAATAATAGTATTATAATAAGTATTTCTATATAACGTTAAATTTTGTCACTAAAACATGATAATTTAAAAAACGCAAAAGTAACTTGAATTTTGTTTAAAATTTAACGTGTACTAATGCTTGCTTAATCATTTATGTCAATAAACTTATAGAGAAAGCAAAGCACATCTCTATGGCAGAATAGGATTTTAACTGCATTTAAATTATTTTTTACTCTCTATTATCGAAAATATTTAAAAATTTTATCTGTTTTAACTTTTTATTACGACATTAAGTACTGTGATAATAAAAATTCTTATTATTCTCAATTCCTTACCAATTACTTAAAGCAGTTAAGGATACTAGATGTTTGTAATTATTATTGTGTGTATATTATGCTTTTTTTGTATATAATTTACGAAATAAAAATAAATAATTATGTACTTATATAGTTTTCCGCATATTCGTTTTTTATTAAAGTTTCCTATCACAACATCAGTATAAAAATTTAGCTAATAAATTTTGTTTTTATCTCGGTATTCTTGAATCCATTTTTTAATAAAGAAGCGATGGTATTTCCGTGCTAAAACAACACTATATGGATCATTGGCATTACTGCTTCTTAAGTCAAGATGATGTGCACTTTCTGGTATTATTACTGCTACTGCTGAAGAAGATAAGTTTTGTAATACTCCACCACTAGACCATGGATCCATTAAACCATTACTAAATGAAACAAAATAATGAATAAATAAAAGATTACGTTATAAATGATAATTGTATTTCATGTGAAATATTAGTATATATATGTAGACTTGTATTATGCATATATTAATCTCACATTTGTTTCAATTGTTTTAAGTAAAACAAATTAATATTACTTGACGATATATACCTGAAAACAATATTTGTTGCAGTAGACAGATCTTTACATCCATATTGTTCGCATACTAAGTTTGGCTGTGGTTTTACTGAATATTGTTTCATACAGTCATTGATATATCTATCCAAATTCCATGAACGAGGTTTAAACATATCATTTATTCCATCTGAACATATTGGCATTACCATTTCTGTACAGGCTTGGAAAGGCCATCCAACAGCACCTAATTGAGGCACAGAATCATTTAAATTTAAACACTTTGTTTCACTAGAATAATTGGTGAATATATTAATTGCTTTGTGTATTGCTATTAACAACTCTGTTCCTACGAGTGATTGATTTGTTAGATGTTTGCATACAGCCTGTAATAACAACAATATCTTGTAAATTATAAAATGTACATAAATGAAATAATTTTATTTAGAGATTAATTGAACAATAAACTAATTGTAAATTGAGATACTTACTTTAACGGGGTAAGCAGGTAATGGTGTCAAAAAGTTAGCTTCATATGGATAATTTACTACAGCAAGGTTTATATAAATATCTTCCAAATAAGACATTAGTTGTTGGACATCACTTGAATTTTTTAATGGTTGACATAATTTCCAACTATCTGCTAACCACTCTCTCCCTTTGTCTATTAGAAAAAATAGAGAATAATTTTAAAAATATAAAAAGACAATATAAATAATAGGTTACCCTATTACCGCTTGATGTTATATTGATGATAGTATTCCATGATCTACGAATAAGTTTTGGACAGTTTGTATGAGCTGTTTTAAAATCTGAGGTAACTATGCGTACAAAAGCTTCACATTCTGTAACTCCACTAAACTGTAATATTGGAGCTGAAGATGCAATTGCTCTGTAATATTATATAATTTTTATTTATATTATATATCATTTTTATTGTATTTCTAGTTGGTATTGTTTCACTAACCCTTGTACAACATGAGGATATTTCATACGTATCCATGCACTAAGCATACCACCATATGAACCACCAAAAACTATAACAGGACTATACTTATATTCTGGTTTAGATTTCACATATTGAATCAAATCGACATAATCTGCAAGGGCTTGTCGAGATGTTAGATATCCTAAATGATTCAAATCCATGTAGGATTTATTGCCATAAGGCATAGATTCTCCATAGTAACGATGTTCAGCAAAAATTAATAAAGCTCCAAATTCTGGAGCTATGTCCCACATAAAACCCTGTAAAATATAAGAATTAAGTCGGAATTTTAAATTATGTTTAAATGAAATGTTAGTTAATTATCTTATAGGTTGTATACTTACAGTATTTTGAGCAAAATTTTCAATGTTACCTTCATTTCCAGTATAAAAGAAAATAGGTGCATCTTTTTTGATTTGCCAAGTATTATTTACAAGATATCGTAATTTAAATGTATCTGGCACTGAAAAGCTAAAGTGATCCACCTGTGATATATTTAAAATAATTTACTTTTTATACAAAAAAAATATAAATAAGATTCATACACGTATGTAATGTATAGAACTTTAGTAATTTAATAAGTTTAGATCTCTGTATATTGAGAGATTTTCTCGTAAAGCATATGCAATAATCGATAATTTATAAATGTAAGAACATATGTACATTAAATAGGCAAGAAAAGTAAACATATAAAAATACTTCGTAACAAATGTCACCGATAAAAGTTCTACATCAGGAATTTAATATCACATACTGGCATATCAATTGTTTTAATCTCATATTTGTATTTCCCGCTGTATAACTCATTTTGAGTGCGTAATTGATTTTGATAGTTTCCGTAAAATTTATTTAAAAGGATATATTGCATGGTAGGTTGCCATAATGCAATAAAAATGAATAGTAAAATATTGTACAGTCCCATCTCAATACACTATCAATGAATTCCAGATTCCAACTTTTAATTGACATTAATTGAATTAATTTATGATAAACTGACATCGGCAACAACTGTCTTCAGAGCATTTCCGTATCAGGCACTGATATATACACATACATATCTGTAATACATATATCCACAGTCGTATATGTATTACAGTGTATTAACTTTGAACCCGTGCATGCAAAAACTTGGAAAATGATCACATGACCACACATACGTTTAACACTACAATCAAAACATGGCATACGCCACCTAGAAGTTACCACTATAACTAGAGCTAATTATAAACGAGAACACAGAGGGAGTCTGGTGTCAGCGGCTACTACACGCATATTGTTTATTTGAAAAATATTCATTCAAAAAATACAACTCTTTCTTACTTCGATCGGCATTTTTCATTTTTAACGATTTGAACATTTTTTCTATGTTATAATTTAAAATTTGTGGGTTTTGTATAGTATCCGGACTGCAAAATATTGGACTAGAATGACAATCTTTAGAAACCTTTGAGATCTTTTTAAAAATTTGGTACTCTTAATCTACTGTATGACTTACTCTGCATTTGAATTGTGAGTATTATTTGGATTATTTTTTATTTTCCGGCCATCATGCCGTGAGGTGGCCGGTTAGACTGTGATTATACAAACAGCGATAAACGGTAAAATTAACATTTGATGCATTGACATTAGTTGTGCCATTGCTTGTTTTACTGCTTTGTATGATCACGGTCTTACACGGATTTGTAGAGTTAAGATTTTTGTCGGTCAAATATTCATAAGGCTGAATTTTCAAAACTGTTTATTACTGTTAAAAATAACGGCTTCAATAACCTAAAATACCCCTGAAAAGACATATTCAGATAACAAATTTTGCAATCCAGATACTATACTTTATCCAAATATATTAATGATCACTTTCTACGAACTGACCGCTATTATCTGATTTTGATCGTTTTGCTATAAATATGTTGAGTGCAAAAATGAAAAACAAGGAAGAATGTGAGATACAGCTAAGACGCTTCATACAATTCATTTAAAACTTATTAGCATAGCTATATTTTAAAACATTTTCTGGAATATTTCGGAAACTAGTCGAAGTAGAGGAATGGTGTTAATCCAGACGAATTTTTTTCCGCTGGGGATATAACAGATTTTTTAAAAGTCCATTTGTTCAAAGAATATATTTTATAATCGAACTGATGATAACACTTTGTTAACAAATTAAAATATGCACTTTATTCCGACAACTTTGTAGATATAAATAGTTACGCGTGGTGCGTGTAGATGTATTTTCAGCGAAGAGTAAATAGTAAGTTAAACTGATGACTAATTAATGATCGAAAAACCAGTCAAGAGATGGTGAGTGACGTAGATATGAAAAGCCAGTCAAGAGATGGTAACTGAAGTAGGTATGAAAAACCAGTCAAGATATTGACTGGTTAACGGATGAAAAACCAGTCAAGATATTGTCTGGTCAACAAATAAAAACCCAGTGAAGTTCGGTGACGATGCTGTCGCAGAGAAAAAATTTTGCTGGGTGTTGGTCGCCCCACCAAAGATCACTTGTGGGTGGAAATAACCGTTGAACATGGAAAAAATCTGGCCTTCTCATTTTTTATCTGATTGAACAATAACCCTAAGGAATGTCTCGACTTGAAGGATGTTTTGTAGCAATTAAGGGCCTTGACGGTAAAGTAAAATTGGTTAGTTTTATGACAGTTCCTTAGGATTATTGCGGTCCGACTAATTATATTTGCACAGCTAGTAACCGCTTTGACCTCAGGATGGATTCTGGTTTATGTAGAGAGTCACCGGAGGTAACAAACTAATACTTCTTCATTAATGTTTTATGTAAATATTTATCGATTTTTACGTAAAGTGTTTGTGTAGATTGTAGATTATACATCTAAACTGTAAATATGGATAAAATAGATCATTAATTTTTCACAAATTAACAAACATAATTATTACTGAAATTTGTTCATGCACGGTGTTTTCCAACAGGCAAATAAAAGTTCACAGGCTGATTTGCAGTATTATTCTAAATAGAAATCATCAAATAAGCATAGAAGCCCTACAAAAGTCTTTAAAAATAACCATATTAAAATTACCAAAAAGTACCATAAAACTTATAACTCCAGGTAGGTACAAAGAGTCTGTTGTGCTGCTCTCTGTCGAAGATGCCTACATGGCTTAATTTGAATGCTTAATTATCTATCTAAATACCCTGAATATCTTTTACATTATGAGTTTACACTCTTTGAAACTTTTTGTAATTGCATTTGAAATGATTTTTAAAGGCTTTCATTAAATGTTTCGTTAAACTGGTTTAAGTTATTACAAAGTTTTTAAAATGCGTTTATATTTTTGTCTACCGTTATAATTTCATGTCATACTATTTAATGCATAAAATTAGGGATATTCGTTCTTTAATAAAATTTATCATCGACACATTGCTAAATAATCTTTTTATGGGTACAGAAAAAAGTATCGGTATATATGTCAGAGATGGAAAGACAGCGGGATTTCCCGTCCGGAATGTTGGGAAAAACTCCAATACACTAGTCCAGACTTTTACTATAGCCGCCCTTAAGTAATAAAAATAAGAAATAGTCTTAATGTTCCAATCTGACTTTATGACGATGGGTTTGGGCTCGAAGTGACATGGCAGGTCACCGGACGTAGCCACGGTCACGGAAGGGACGTGTACCTGACAGAGGTATGAAACGATTATATGTCTCTCCTTAAAAACAAAGATTAACCCGAGAAGTGGGGACAGGAGTATATAAGGGCAGCCTCTTTTGGATTAAGAGAGTTAGAGTTAGAGTGTTAGAGTCGTTGGACGAATTGCCGATTGAGTGATCCGAATCGAGTAGTACGTTGGTACTTGTCCTCCCGTGAATCGTGGATTCGTTATCGAACCTGAATTCGTTGTCACCATCATCTCGACCATCCTATTACCATTACTCATAGCCTCTTGTAGTGTCCACATTCGTACTGATAAATATTGGCTACATTCGCGACGGTAAAGTAAGTAAAGGTTCATCGAACGCTCCAAAATGCCAACCTGAATCCGACATCAGAAGTGAGATCAGTGCCGGTTATAACACTGCAAGAGTTTACGACCGATTCCGCTGCATGATGCGCAGCCGCCAATTTGATTATGGAGAAAAATCCTTAGAAAGCAGTGCCCTGAATATAATTTCAATAACGAGCGTCGGATCGATTTCTACATAGTGGAAGCGTCAACTGGTGGATCAAGTCATCCGGGTGAGTCGTTTCCATTTTACCCCGATTTTTGGGAGCCGAGTGTTCACTGATTAAAGAATCCGTAGTCTTGAGATTTTCTGGCAAAAGAACGATCGATATAGTAGTAATGCGAGGAATGAGAAATATTGGTACATCTCAACTCTTGTCCGTTGCGGGTGTTAGTGGTTTTACATTAGAGATAAATTCGTCATGTCCTCGCTGATGGTTATTTCAAAATAGGATATCGCGATTGTTCGTGAAATTTTAAGTCAAGGTTTTGACGTAATATTACACAAAATATGTGTAAGACAAATAATTAATGCCTGTAATAAAACCGCCGAAGACAAGATCGATGTTAACGAAGTTGACAATGGCGTGCGTGGTAGAGATAAAGGTCGATTAATTTTTCTTTTAGAAGATTCAAAGATTCATTCGTTGCGGGTTTCCTACGTACTCGCGTAAATACAGGCCAGTTAGAACTACAATTAATTGATCCTAACATCACCGTACAAAGAAGCCCTAATAGACTTCGCGAGGAAGAGCGCAGAATAGTACGTGAGAGAATAAGCGAATTAATTATAGCCAACTATCATAAGGCCTAGTAATTCACCGTTCGCGAGCCCTATGTTACTCGTGAAGACGAAAGATGGTTCAGAGAGATGATTGGTAGATTTTCGAGAACTAAATAAAAATACGGTCGCGGACCGGTATCCTTTACCCCTTATTGCGGACCAAGTCGCGAGATTGCAAAAGCAAGATGTTTTATTAGTCTGGACATGGCCAGCGGGTTTCGCCAATCCTTATTCATTCTAATTCTAGGAAGTATACAGCATTGGCTACCCTCGTTGGACGATCTGGACAATAAGTTGTTGTTTTCTTCAAATTCTTTTGTGTCCTTGTTCGGTCCATTCGACGTCTTTTATTAACATACATTGTTCCGAACGGCGATATTACGCTGACTCCATCGAAAACAGGGATTTTGCATTTTTGACAACCCTAATAATTTTGCAACTAATACTTGTCTGAATATTCTAATTTCTTCCTGGCTGCAATTCTTTTTAAACCATCAAAGCCATAGAAATCCTCAGAAGTAGTCGCATGCCAAGTCTTCTGTACCATTTGATCCTTTTCTAATTGTGGTGACATAAGAAACCATTTGGTCAGAATGATCTGTACCACATTTTTCTTCATTGTATTCAACAGCGGCTAGTGATTTTAATGTTGCGAACAAACGAAACGAGTGGTCATTCTTGAGATTCCTTTGAAAACACGTATGGCAGCCAACGTGTTATTCGTACGTTGTTGTCTATTTGGACGATGTTCTAATCATTGCCTACTCCATGGATCAAGCTCTAGAAAGATTGTATACCGTATTAAATACCCTCGTAAATGCCAGAGTTTCTTCTAATATTTCTAAATGCTCTTTCCCAAACACGTCGGTACTCTATTTGGGACGTGTAATTCATAACGGAGAGGTTCGCCCCAATCCGGGTGAAATGCAAACCTTGAGCTCTTTACCTGAACCAACGACCGTCACACAGCATAGACAGTTTATAGGTTTAACCTTTATTTCCAAAAATTCGTCCCTAAATCTTCACAGGTAGTGAGGCCCATGTATGCACTTGCTTCCGGCAATAAAAACATAACTTGGAGGGATAGGCATGGAAAATAAGGTAAAAGGTGATTTCCGTCCTGACCGACGCGCCGGCGTTAATGGTATTTGACCCGAAAGATCCGATAGAACTCCATACAGACGCTAGTTCGCATGGATATGGGGCTCTTTTAATGCACAAGGCGAAAGGTAAAAAGAGAGTAATAGAATATTACAGTATAAGGACTAGCCCTGCGGAATCTAAGTATCATTCATATGGACTGAAGACGGTAGCAGTTGTTAAACGCTGCTAAACATTTTCGCCACTAATTACATGAAAGAGAATTTCTTGTTGTCACTGGTTGCAATTCCTTGAAGGCATCTAATAATAAGGTGAAACTTACAAACTTTTAATTTTGACATTGTGTATCGAGAAGGTAAACGAATGGCTCACGTAGATTCCTTTCCGCGGAATCCCATAGACATTGATCATAGTATAATCAACAAAGTCAAAGAAAAGAAATTAATCTGACCGAGATCTCAGAAGATTGGCTGTTAACGGAATAACGTCGGGATCCTCAAATTTCAGAAATCGTCACTAAATTACAAAATGATGAGCTCGCGAAAGATGTCGCAAATTACGATCTGGTACCCTTTATCGTAAAAGACAAAGAAAAGGCAGGATTCTCTCCTTGCCTATCGTCCCAAGAGGTTTTAGGTGGTCCGTTATTAACCATGTGCAACAGTCAATTATGCACTTAGGTTGGGATAAAACGCTTGAGAAATCGTGCGAGTATTACTGTTTCGAAGGAATGGCGAAATATGTTCGTAAATTCGTTGAAAACTGTCATGCTTGTCGAGTTTCGAAGGCTAGTTCAGGTAAAATATCAGCTGAACTACATCCTATTCCTAAGACCAGCATATCTTGGCATACCGTTCACGTAGACCTAACGGGCAAACTAAGCAGTAAAAGTGATTCGAAAGAATGTCATTGTTTTGGTCGACGGCTTCACTAAATCCGCACATCTGCATCATACTCGTAAAGTAGATTCCCTTAGTACCGTTAAAGTACCTAAGTATGCTATATTTTTAGTCGACAGTCCTTGCCGGATAATAGCGGATCAAGGAAGATTACTTTTACTTAAGAAAGTGTTACTTTTTTTTTTATTTATTTATTTAAATTTTACAATTTGTCCAGTAGGACATTTGGTAAAGTATTATAGCGGTATACTAATATATCATGTGGGTGGCTACCCCCAGCGGGGTACCATCATCGTGTTTGCTAGGTTGTGTTTTTTGTTTTCTTTTGTTATGTGTTTTTGCCATTTTGCTTTCGCTTTTCTTTTTTCTCTAATTTTTTCGAGGATGTCTAGTGCAACTGTTTTTGTTTGTCTGTTGGTTGTTTCAGGTATAGCGGTTGCCCTTGCTGCTTCTTGGATAGTTCTCTGTGAATATTGTTACTGCTTGATTGATGTGTTCAGGTGTTTTCAGTGGGATTTTGCAGCTGATTTTGCTCTCTATTATTTCTTTGAATATTTGCCATTTGGTGGTTTTATTGCATAGCGTCTCTGTGCTGCTGTAAAGTATTGGTTTGTTTCTGTATGTAATTATTATGGGCGTATGGTCGGAGGTAAGCTCGAGGCTGGGTGCTATGTTTAGTTTATTTGCGTTTAGTCCCTTTGTAACTGCAAAATCTAGCAGGTCAGGTATTTTGCTCAGACCTGTCGGCCAGTATGTCGGTCTTCCTGTGGATAATATATTGAGGTTATTATTTTTAATGTATTTTTCCAAGGTTCTGCCTCGAGGTGTGGTGATTCTTGATCCCCATATTGTGTGCTTTGAGTTATAGTCTCCAGCTGCGATATACTTGTCACCTAAGTGTCGAAAGTACTCTTCCCACATTTGTGATGTAATTTTGTGTTGCGGCGGTACGTATACTGCTGACAACTGCAGTTGGTTGCTGCTAGTCTGTACAGTAACGGTGGTTGCTTGTATATGTTCCTTACTGACCTGGCTGTGTAGGTGATGTTTAATGTCGTTTTTTATTACTACTGTCGTCCCTCCGTATGCTTTCCCTGAGGAATGCTTGGTGTCGTATATGGTGTAGTGCGGTATTTTTATATAGCTTTTTATCGTGAGGTGTGTTTCTGAAACGAGTATGTTAAGGAAATTCGAGGATTTGGAAATACAAATAATTGACTATATTTCACACACAACAGCTATACATCTATATTACACTCTGAAGAACGTCTTGCACGCACGCTTGTCGTCAACCGACTATCCAGAATCTTCTAACGGCAGTCTTTTGTCTCAACTAAGACCTGGACGCCCTCTGACCCTTACACACACACTCTCATGTACAGTGTAAATGTATCACTTCCCTAACACGCCTCCTTACATTTATACTGTACACTTAATTTTATTTACATACTTGTCGAATTAACAAAATATTCAACATTTATCGCTTTATTTACATTTCTCTTATTTTACATTCATCCATGACCTAAACCTTTCAAATTTCTCTCTACACAGTGCCTTCGTAAAAATATCCGCAGTGTTTTCTTCTGTACTTACTTTTATTATGTTTATCTTATTTTCCTTTACGTACTCGTGAACGTAGTGGTAATGAACTTCAATGTGTTTAGAATTTTTTGTAAAAGTTCCGTATTTTGCTATACTCATTACTCCAGTGTTATGCTCATAGATTTTTACAGGGTTATCGTCTACATTTACATCGAAGATTTTAATTAGTTCTCTGATAGTCATTACTTCGCTCACCGCTTCCGATAGAGTAACATACTCTGCATACGTCGAGGCTTTTGTCACACACCTTTGTTTTTTAGACTTCCATCCAATTACATTTCCATACAATCTAATTACATACCCACAAGTCGATTTCCTATCTATATAATCTCCTGCCCAATCAGCGTCCACATAACAATCTATCGTTTCGCACTTTTCATTTCTTTTATAATGTAGCCCTAAATCTCTAGTCCGGTACAAATATTTCAATATTCGCAAGGCATATTTAAAATGTGTCTCGTTACAACAATCTTGAAATCTACTCAGGTAATTCACACTATAACTTATATCGGGTCTGGTATTTACACTAATATACAGCAATGCGCCAATTAAATTCTTGTATCCAATGTCCTCTCCATTTATCTCACCTTTTTCAATTTTTAAGTTGGTCTCCATAGGTGTACAGTACAATTTGCTATTATGTAATTTATATTTGTTTGCTAATGATTCTATGTATTTCTTTTGGCTTAATCTCATTTCATTTTTTAAATAATCATACTCTATATTTATTCCAAGATATTCTTTTACTTCACCTAAATCTTTCATTTCAAATTTATCAGTTAATAATTTTTTTACACTTTGTATCTTCTCTTTGTTTTTACTACAAATCAACAAATCGTCTACGTATATTAACAAATAAACAACATTTTCTCCCTCTCCATAAGTATATAGGCACAGCTCTATATTGTTCTTCTTAAAACCTAATCTTGTCACATACTTATCAAAACACTCATACCAGTCCCTCGGACTTTCTTTTAACCCATAAAGCGCTTTCGATAATTTACAAACTCTATTCGTTCCATCCGCATATCCCTTTGGTTGATTTACATATACCTCCGAGGTTACTTCACCATTTAAAAAGGCAGTTTCTACATCCATTTGCTCAATTATTAATCCATTTTGACAACAATATAATAGCAATATCTTAAAGGTCTGATTACTCGCCACTGGAGAATATATGTCATCGGCTATGTTTCTTTGTTGAAATCCCCTTACCACTAATCTAGCCTTATACCTGTCCTCTGATTTTTTCGTGTAAACCCATTTTACATCTAATACTTCTTTGCCTTTTACCCTTTCTACCAATTTCCAAGTTTTATTCTTATAGAGACATTCTATTTCCTTATCCATAGCCTGTTTCCAAACTTCATTATTTTCGCAACAAATCGCCTCCTCAAATGTACGAGGGATATCTACTTTACAATAATTTGCATGAATCTCGCAAATATTTTCCTTTTCTGGATACCTTACTGGAGTTTTCTTAATACATGTAGATCTCCTAGTAGTGTTTGAGCTTTCAGTACTACTATCATTTTCATTTTCCCTACCTTCTAACTCTTCCTTATCCATACCATCCAATGAATAGTTATCTTCGCTATCATTTCTATCTGCCTCTAATGAATTTTCCTCAAAACCGATACATTTAGTGTCTGTCTCTATGACCTCTACATGTCTAGCTATTGTTATTTTCCCACCTAATAGGACTCTGTATTCTACTTCACTATATCCTAATAGAATTCCCATATCTGCCTTCTTGTTCCATTTGGAAACTCTTTTTTGTTCTGGCCTTCTTACAAAAACTTTACTTCCATATAGATGTAGATTTTTAACACTTGGTTTTCTCCCGAAGAATATTTCAAAAGGTGTCTTTCTCTCTATAGAATTCGCTAATATTCGATTTTTCAAGTATACCGCTGTACAAACTATTTCTGGCCAGTACCTTTTATGTACTTTCGCTTCCGCTAACAAGCAACGCGCCATGTCCATCATTGTTTTATTATACTTTTCCGCTGTCCCGTTTAATTCATGTACGTATGTTGGGCAATTATTTATTCTTATACCTTTATCCCTAGCAAATTTATAAATTCGATTATTTAAATATTCTTTACCATTATCGCATCTTAATATTTTTAACCTCTTGCCCGTTAAATTTTCGGCTTCATTTACGAGCTGTACGAAAGAATCAAAGACCTCATCTTTTGATTTTATACAATAGATCCTAGCTATTTTACTATAATCATCGATAAATGAAATAAAATATTTTTCTCCATTGAATCCGGTAGTCTTAAAGGGACCACATACATCCGTATGAATAATTTCCATTATTTCCCTAGCCTTAGTTCGATTATTTTTGAAAGGTAAGTTATGCATTTTGCTTTCTATACACACCCTACATTTCAAAAGTTCCTTTTCAAATTCATTCGGTATGCCAGTCACTAGCTGCTCTTTACCTAAAATATTTAAGTATTTAAAATTTACGTGTCCTATGCCATCCTATGCCATCTTCCCTTTTTACTCAACTACTATGTTCGGCGCTGTTTACTAAGTGCTTCTTCCCTTTCAATATACTTTTTATTCTATATGTCCCATTCTCTTTGAACGCTACAGCTCTAAGTTTATTATCCTCATCTATTACTTTCGCAATATTTCCTTTGGAAATAACCGTATTCTTATTGTCTGTTAGTTTACCTAAACTAATCAAATTTGCGGACATTTCTTTCGCGTAAAATACTTTCCTCATATTTATTTTATTTTGTTTTCCGAATGCTTCAAAATAACTTATAACATTCCCAACTTTTGTCGCTTTTATCGGTCTATTATCGCCTAAATATATATTTACCGGTTCTTTTAGGTCGATAGATTTATCAAAATAATTTATATCATTAATTATGTGATCGGTACAACTGCTATCTAATAGCCACACTATTTCGTTCTTCAGTCTTATGTTTTCCAATCTCCTTCTGCATACGATCTGCAGTGCCGTCGACTCTTTCAAGTACATTTCATCGAACCTTTTTATTATATCATACGCCGTTTTTCCTTCCCTAACATACTCCAATTGTCTGTTCGATATTGCACTATAAATTATATTTATCGCCTTCAAATCCTTTTTGTCCCAGTCTTCATCGTCTCTTTCGTTCTTCATTCTAGTTGTAACAACCTCGCATTCCTTATACTTGAGAAACATCGTGATTCTTTGCTTCCACAATCCATAATCCTCACCATCGAATATAGGTATCATGATTTCCGATCTCTCCATTTTAATTGATTTTTCTTTTTTTTATTTTCTTACTCAAGCGTTCCTACGTGCTCGAAGTATATTTTTTCCTCTGAAAGTTTTTTTTTTTCTTTACTGAAAACTCACTCGCAAGATCGTAACCACGCACTAAATATCTTGCAAAACTAGTAACCACGCTCTGCTACCATGTTAAGGAAATTCGAGGATTTGGAAATACAAATAATTGACTATATTTCACACACAACAGCTATATATCTATATTACTCTCTGAAGAACGTCTTGCACGCACGCTTGTCGCCAACCGACTATCCAGAATCTTCTAACGGCAGTCTTTTGTCTCAACTAAGACCCGGAGGCCCTCTGACCCTTACACACACACTCTCATGTACAGTGTAAATGTATCACTTCCCTAACAGAGTAGTATATCGATGTTATTGCTATACAGGAATGTTTTAGTTTCTAGGGCCCTTTGTTGTAGGCCGTTAGAGTTCCAGGCTGCTATTTTAAGCGTGTCTATTTTCATTTTTTGCTCATCATGTTAGTAAGTAATTGTAACATGACTGTTATCTGCTGTGTTTGCTGTCTGAGGAGTTCGTTTTGTTCGCTTATCATTTTTGTGAGTATTTCGGTGTTTTTTATGGATTGTTTTATTAACTCTTTGATTTCTGTAGCGTCGTTGCTGTGGTTGTTCTGTTCTTGATTGTCTAAGGGTGACGACCGGTTGACTACTTGCGCGTAGCTTCGGTTTCTAACGGTGTTGGTGTTAGTGTGGTTATTGTTCATTACATGCTGTGTATTTAGTGTTGACATAGATTCTGTGTAGTCCTGTTGCGTGTGGAAATTGTTGTGTGTCCTGTTTCGAATCGGCCGGAAAAGTTTGCTTTGTAGTTGTTTTCTGACTACGCAGCCTTTGTAGCTGGCTGGGTGATTTCCACCGCAATTGTGACATTTTACGTCATTTATTTTTCCCGTGTGTGGGCAGTTCACTGTTAGGTGCTTTCCTGCGCATTTGACACACGCCGGGTTTCTATTGCAGTAGTTTTTTGTGTGACCGTATTGTTGACACCGCATGCATTGTGATATGTCTTTTTTATGTCTGGGTGGCTCGACTGTGATTATTGTGTCTGAGATTTTTTTAATTTCAAATATTTCTTTGTTGTTGCTTTTCGGTTCTAGCTCTATTAGGAATAGTGGTAGTGGTTGCTTAGTGTCAAATCTGGTTATATTGTTGATCGTTCTTACCTGGTGTCCGATCTTGGCCAATTCCTCGCATATTTTGTTTGTATTTGTTTTAGGGTGTAGCTCTTGTCGGATTTGGGTTGGTAAGTGCGATACCCAGCGTCTTCTGTCAGTGAGCTGAAGGAGTTTTGTGTAGGAATTTCTTGTAGCCATTGTTGTCTTTCTGTTTCTGTGGTCCTCCTATCGTTTGTGTTTGTGTTTATTTTTCTTTTTTTGCTGGGAGTTCCAGCTTTCGTTATGTTGTGGTAGATCCTTGTTGGTATTGCTCTTTACGTCGTCTTTTTGTATTATTTCCATTTCTATTTCTTTTGTATGAGCAGTCCTGTACTTGTTATTTTAATTGGGCTCTGTTGGTCTACTGCCCTGTTTATAGCGTATGTTTCTCCTTTGTTTAGTATTCTTATCGATGGTATTTTTTCCATCCTTGATTGGTTCTGTTGCTCTACTCTTGTCGCACAATGTCGGAGGCACTAGATTTCACGTCCGCATAGCTCGACTGCTCGGGCAGAACTCGAAGATGTTTTACGGGCAAAGAATTTCAGGATTTTTGCCAAGGTAGACACATCAAACTCCACTTAATAGCGACCGGTGCGAGTAGGGCCAATGGACAGGTAGAGCGTATGATGCACACGCTAAAGAGTATGTTTACAACGGTAGAAACGACCGGGCGGTCGTGGCAAGACGCGGTTGGGGAAATACAACTGGCTTTAAATTGCACCATCAACCGTGTGACTAAGTCGAGCCCCTTAGAACTACTGATCGGTAAAGCAGTAAGACCATATGACTTTATACTACCCGACAACATAGAAGAAAAGACAATAGACATCGCTGAAGTAAGACAACAAGCCCTAAGAAATCTATATTACTCTTAATCTATACTAGTCTCTATTAGTGCCAAATACGACAAGGACAGATTTAACAAAAGAGAGCTCGAATAGTTAGGTTTAATCTCGGTGACTTTGTGTTACGAAAAAACGAAGAGAGAAATCAGACGAAGTTAGATCCCAAGTTCAGGGGTCCATTTGTGATAGCAGAGATTTTAGGAGGGGATCGGTATACGTTAGAAACCTTAGACGGCAAAAGATCGTAAAGACAGTCGTGATAGACTAAGAAAAATGCCGGAAAATGGCGTTCCTGCTGAGTTGGACGTCTGCGGTGATGACAACGACGATGATAATAACGATGCAAGTACACGGACCTCAGAGGAGCATTAACATCACGTTGTGGTCGTAGTAATATGTTCACTGTGACGTCTTGCGCTTCCAGAGTACGTCCAGTGCGACGTCTTGCGCTTCCAGAACATGTCCAGTGTAATGTCTTGCGCTTCCAGAGTACGTCCAGTGCGACGTCTTGCGCTTCCAGAACATGTCCAGTGTAACGTTTTGCGCTTCCAGGGTACGTCCAGTGCGACGTCTTGCGCTATGAGATACACCCAGTGTGTGGTGTTTTGTATTTTGAGATACACCCAGTGTGTGGTGTTTTGTATTTTGAGATACACCCAGTGTGTGGTGTTTTGTATTTTGAGATACACCCAGTGTGTGGTGTTTTGTATTATGAGATATGCCCAGTGTGTGGGGTTCTGTACTTTTGTAATACACCCAACGTGGTAATAGGATCTAACAAACTGAGATTCGTCCGTTTACGAAATCGAGAATAATCTGTTGTGTCATTACGTTCTGACTGATAACTCATAGAATGCAACTAGCACTTCGAATACAAATTATAACGACACGAATTCTTGTTGTCAAACCTCCGAACGAAATTTTGTTGCTACCCTGCTTACTTGGACATTTAGTTAAATCGTAAATAATGGCAGTTGCATCGAAACCAATATAAGAATACACGATATTTTAGATACACCCGAGGACGGGTGATCGTCAGAATGGCCGTGTCGGAGATGGAAGGACAGCGGGTTTTCGCGTTCGGAATGTTGGGAAAAACCCCAATACCCTAATCCAGACTTTTACTATAGCTGCACTTAAGTAATAAAAATAAGGAATAGTTTTAATGTTCCAATCTGACTTTATGACGATGGGTTTGGGCTCGAAGTGACATAGCGGGTCACTAGACGTAGCTATGGTCACGGGAGGGACGTGTACCTGACAGAGGTATGAAATGATTATATGGCTCTCCTTAAAAACAAAGATTGACCCGAGAAGTGGGGACAGGTGTATATAAGGGCAGTTTCTTTTGGATGAAGAGAGAGTTAGTTTATTAGTTAGTCGTTGGACGAATTACTGATTGAGTTGTCGAGAAGTTTCCCGAATCGAGTAGTACGTTGATACTTGTCCTCCCGTGGATTCGTTATCGAACCTGAATTTGTTGTCACCATCATCTCGAACATCCTATCGCCATTACTCATAGCCTCTTGTAGTGCCCACATTCGTACTGATAAATATTAGCCACATTCGCGACGGTAAAGTAAGTAAAGGTTCATAGAACGCCCCAAAATGCCAACCGGACTCCGACATATAAATTTATAGTACAATAATAAATTAGATTTTTTTATTTATTATATAATTCTCACTTCTAGGTGACATAGAATGAGATTTGATTTACAAAACATATAAAATCACACAGCCTTTCATCCCATATCATACCTTCCTGGCCTTACACTCTTAGTTTGTATCCGCACATACCCCTATCTTTTGGATGTCATTTTGGAACTTAATGTCTATTCTTGTTGCTAATGTCAGAGAGAGCATCAAACATCTTTTTACTTATATCTAAACTTTTGCCTAAGCCTACTTATTTGATTTTGCTAATCTAAACTATCCTAAAATATATTACTATGATCTACAAACTACAGATTAAGCACTTCTCTTGTCCTTCCCTTCCTCTTTATTGTCCTATCCAGTTTTCTTAATCAGTTAACAGAGGTACTTTTTCCTTTTTCATTTAATAATTTTTCTATATTGCATGTTCTGTCCCCCTCCCCAATCCTCGCATCCCTGTGTAGTCTTCCAGTGCTTTAGAATCTCCAAGTCTCTCTCACGTAAAATGTACCTCCTTCTATCTTTACTTTCCCAAAATCTGTTGTTCACTTCAACATTCCCACACTTAAACCAACAGTTCTTGTGATCAACAATTAGCTCACCCTTTATCCTTTTTTTTCTAAGTACTTGACTTAAGTAGACAGAAACAAGTGGTAAACTTATACCATCTGTTATATCTTGTTCTATTTATTCTGTTGTACTCTTTTTAACTGTGCACTTCCTTATCTCTTTCCCTTATAATCTTTTTCTCCATTTTCCTTTCTATGTTCCTCATCTGCTCCATTTCTTTCTGACTCCATCCAATCTTCCACATAATTCTCTTCCTTCCTTACTATTTAATGTAACATCCAATTTTATCCTTTTCCCCTTCAAACATTGTTCCATTAAACTGTTACCTCTCCCTGTTTTGTTTTCGAACTTCATGGCTCTTATTATCCTGGTCTCTATTCTTATTAGTAATAAATTATGTTAATATAATTATATTTAGGATTTCAGTTAATTTAAATTGACTAATTAATAGACACCGACATAAAATCTTTATTACAAAAAATAAATTAATTCATTCTACATACAAAAATACAACTAATATTAATAATACTCTCTATTTAGTGATGATTTAATAATTATATTGTTATCAAGAATCATCATTATCAAAGCATGACAGTAATGACACCTGTAAAATTAATAGTTTATGATGTACGGCATATAATGCACAAATATCATAAACCATACTTAAGAGGTGATAAAAATTTCTGAAATATATATTTTTCTTTTTTAAGAATTAAAAAACGCTTATTAATAATTACTTTTAAAATCTGTATAAAAATTTTATAAAGAAAACTAATCGCAACAGTCTGTGGTTTGATAATTAAGAGTATGTTACACGCATTAAATTGATCTTATTTTATAAATTATAAGATTAGAAAAGAATTATGGCTTCGTGATTCATTTACAGAAATGTTTACACGTATTAGTTTGTACAAAAAATTTTATACGTATGTGCTCAAAAATTAAATAATATCAACTTTGAGGCAACTTTGTCCTAAATGCCAGATGAATATTCAATTTCAATGTACAACATATCGGTTACATTTAATAATTCGACTTTGCACATCAAACATAAACGTAAAATTTTTATTCATAACATGAATTTTTAATTTAGAATTTAACGTGTATAATGTCATTCATTGTCTATTTTGTACAATCTTAATATTAATATCTTTAATTCTTTTTAGGATATACATATAAATCGTAAACAATTGTTTAATACTCAAAGGTATACTTTGATATTTTCAATTACAATGAATTTATGTTTATTTTACTAAGGAAAAAGATCTATATATTCCAGTCTTGCATTATGATATTATGTCATATGTTTAGTAAGAACATGTGACTGAGCGTCTCATTTATACAGAAAGGAGGACTTACTTGTTTATGGTTTAAATATAGACAATTTATAAAATTACGAAATAATATTAATGAATGTAAAAATGATTCTCTTCACTTTTTACAAATTCACATTCTTCCACGATTAATATGTAAATTTTAGTAGTAAATTTCAGTAATTATAATTAGTATTCTCTATTAATTAACTGGAAATTGTACTTTAGTATTATCGTTTAGATGACATTACTGTTTGTAATTATGTTCCTATTCCTTAAAATAAGGTACAGTAAATAAGTATTGCTAATTCTATCAATATACATCTGCCACTTTTAAGTGATTGGTCCCTAACACAAAAATCTCCTAATAGAGTGTTGTACAATAAAGTGCTTTAAATTAAAAAATATCTAGCCTCTTCTAACTACTTTTTTCCTTTAAACTATATTGCATACTAAAATATTAATATATATATATATATATATTAAATATAATATATAATATATATATATTTTTTAAACTAAATATTAATATATACTTCAACATTTACTTTTGTACTTCTGTGTAAGTCGCATTTGTTCTATTCTTTCAGTATACTGACATTCAATTTCTTTAAGTTTTTCCTCTTGAGTACTAACTATTGCATCAAGCTTTTGTTGTAGTTGATTCATGGCTTTTTTGTATCCTTCCTCTATACGTTTACCTTCACTTAATGAAAATTTCTCTTGATTCACTGCATACTCCTAAAAAATTTTTAAATATTAAATTTGTAAGATAGAGGAAAATTAATAAAATGGGTATAATAGATATGATTTACTTTTCTATTACAAAATTACCTTGTAGTTGTTCGCAGTCTTTTTTGCTGACTGATATTTAGTTTTTAACGTATCAATATTACTTTTCATTTCTTTTTCTCTTTCTTTTAACGTTTTTATCTCTGTTTTCAAATTTTCTTCACTTTCCTGTAACTGCTGTAATTTTTCATTCATTTCAACTTCTTTATCTTTTACTTCCCAAATTTCTCTAACCCATTTAGTCATAACTTTAGCCATTAGATTTCTCTCTTCATCCACATCACTTTCTTTTTGTTTTAATTCTTCTTGCAACTTTTCGATTTCCAACTGTTTTGCTACCAATTCTTTATAACAAGTTTCAATCATTTGACTAAATCGATCCTTCGCCACTTTTAAATTTTCTACTTCCTGCGTCTTTTCGTGACATATGTTTTTTAATTTTGAAAACTGTATTAAAACTGCTTTATATGTTTCTTCCAACTCATTCCTTTTTTCTCGATCATGTTCCTCTATACGTTTAAGTTCTTCATGTACCTTCTGTTCCATCTCTTCACGTAACTCTTTTACCATAACTTCCCTTATTTTTAGAAAATCTGTGCCATCACTTGAACTACCTGGTGATAAATTTAATTCAGGAAATACTTGCTTTTGATGCTTAACGTATTGTTCAAATTGTTTAGCTTGATTTTTTAACTTTAAAACAAATTGATCTCTTTCCATTTTTATTTTGTCAAAGTCTTTTAATCTTTCTAGTTCCTCTTCCTTTCCTTGTAAATCTGTTTCTAATTGTTTGATTCTTTGCTCCATAACATAATTACTCTTTCTTCCAGCCTTCAGATGATTTATCTTAATACTTAATTGTGTCGCCAAATCTTTGTAATGAGAAAGTTCTTTTTCCAATACACATTTTGAATTTAATGATATTTCACTATTTTTTTTTAACCTACCCTCGAAATTTCCAATTATATTTTTCGTTTCTGATAATTCTACTTCTAACTGCGCGATTTTATCTTTATAAATGCTTGTTTCACTAATTAAACTGTCACATTTATTTTTTAAATCTTCATTTTCTATTTGATACTGAGATACTTTTAATTTTACATCATCAGAGTCTTCAATCTTTAAATTTCGCTTGATACTTGATAATTCAGAATCAAGTTTAGAAATTTTAGTAATAAGATTATTCCTTTCACTAATTGCATTTTCGTATTTCTTTTTCCAAGATTCTTGAGATATTTCCATCTGTGCTGTCTTTAATTTAGCATCATCTAAGGCAGATTGATATTCCAATACTTTTTTATGTTCTTTAACTGCAGCATGTAGTTTATCTTCTAAACGTTTACAATCTTCTTCTAACTATAAATGTATTAAGTTTGATGAATTTATATATAGCAGACAAACAATAATAAACAAGATATATATACCTGATTTATTTTTTCTAAATGTTCAGAACAATGATCTGGCAAGTGAACACTTATCTCTTGGTTAGGGTGGGCATTGCGTAATTCATTTAAAGCTTCTTCTTTAGCTGTAAATATTAAATTTATGATAGGTCTTAGTAAAATTTTTAAACATATGAAAGAATAAAAGACATCCAAATTTTATTGTTTTAAGCGATATCAATTTTACCTTTTTCAATTTCTTGGTGAATTTTGTTTGTGTATTCATCTTTCTTTTTCCTTTCACAATTTAGATCTTTTTCTAATTCAATTACTTTATTTCTGTACATGTCGCACTCTTCCGTTAATTTTTCTGTTATCTTTACTTGTGCCCTTAAATCATGTTGGTATCTTTCTATATCTATTTCACGCTCTTCTAAGCTAGTATATTTTTCTCTTAACATTTTGATTTCAGATTTATGTTCACTTATTAATTGTTCTTTTGTACTACAGATATCTATATACAATTCTTTAACACGATCCAACTCTTTTTGCGTTTGTTCCAATTGCACACTGTAAGTTAAAACATTTATCTCATCCATTTTAAACGTTATGATATTAACAAGCAAAAGATATATTTACAATAACAGAAATATGTTGCTACTTACGATAATTGCACTACTTCAACTCGTGCTTCTTGCCTAACTCTTTCTACAGCTTTAGCATGTATTTCTAAATATTCTTTATTGTACTCATCAATGGTGTCTTTTTCTTGCTGATTTATGTTTTCTTGATGTAATTTTATAAGTGTTTCTTCATTAATTGCTAATGTTTCTTTTAATTTCTGTTCTAATTTTGTTTTTTCTTCTCTCAATGATTCGCATTGTTTTTTTACATCACTGAGATGATTGGACAACTTCTGTATTTGAGCATTTGCTTTCAATGCTTCATTCGTAAGTACAGATTTCAATTCTTGTTCTAGTTCATTAACACGTTTAGCGTATCGAGCTGCTTCTTGTCGACATGTATTTGCTGCAATTAAAGCTTTATCAACTTCTTTTTCTTTTTGTGATAAAGTATTTTCTAATCGAGTTATTTCTTTCCTTTTGACAGCTTGTCCAGCTAAACATCTACAAAGATAACAAGATAACAATAAAATTAATATTCTACCACATAATAATTTCATGCAATATAAAATTACTTTTAATTAAAATGAATTACCTTTGCAATTCTCCCCTTAATTTATTTGTGATATCATCATAGGGCTTTGATTTTGTTTTATTATGAAAATCGCCTAATTTCATTTGTCTAATAGAATCAGATTCTTCTTCTAATGTTGTAGCTAACAATGAATCATACTGTGCAGCATCATTTTTTGCTATCTCTAATTTATTCTATATATATATATAAATACATTATTATTTTTAATATAAATCTTGCACATTTTTTAAACATATTTTAGGATATATAGTGGATTGAAGCTGTTCCTTAAATGTAAATTAATACTTTAAGTACCTGTAATTCTTGAATCATTTTTTGCATTTCTTCTTTTTCTTGTGTTAAAACTTTAATTTGTGCTTGAAGCTGCATTACTTGCTGAGCATTATTTGTAGCCATAAGATTTCGACACTGCGTCTGACTTTCTTCTAATACTTGTGCTAAACGATTCATTGTATCTCCTTTCTCTACCATTAATGTTTCATTCGCTCTTCTTACATCAGCTAATTTATTTTCCAAAGTGACATAAGATGCTTCCTATTAAAATTCAAGAAAATCAAACATGAAATTACGGTAATTTAATGAATTAAAATATAATTTTTCTGGTATAAATATGACTTTTTAATAGTACTCTCATGCAAAGAAAATAAGTACATATATGAAAACCAAGAAACTTATATAATTATACAATATGTTCTTTACAAGAGCATTATAATTCTCAAAAAATACAATATCAACAACTTGCCCAAATACAATGATTGTTGGAATCCATATTGAACAGCTATGACACAAATATTTATTATTATTATTATCATCATTATCATCATCATTATTACCATCACCATCATTACCATCACCACCACCACCATAATCATTATTATTATTATATTTGTAACTTAATGAATATTAACAAATAACAATATTTTAGTTTGTTTATATTTATATTTATAATATTTAGTGTGTCTTTATTATAATAATTTATAATAAAAAGATATACACTAAAATCTAATCATCTATCAATATACATTAAGTTATAAATAAATATGAGCAAAATGTAATACATAATGTAATACTAGAAATACCTTTGCATTAAGTTTGTCAGTAAGAACATCTATTTGAATTTGCATATTCTTCATTTCAACAGCATGTTTCTCTTGCGCTTGTTTCAAAAATTTTTCATGTGTTTTATCATTTGCTTGTAATGCTTGTACTCTTTCTAATACAGCTATTTTTTGTTGTAATTCTATCACAGAATCTCTTGCGACATTTAATTCTTCTGTCATCTAAATTTTGTAATTTTTATAATTAGGTAATTAATGCATCTAATGCTATTGTAACGATAAAACCATTGTTCAAAATAGTACAGGAAAGTCTTACATTTTGATTAGTTTTCTCTAAAACTGCATTTTTCTCCTTCAATGATGTTATTTGATTATGAAGATCAGCAATCTCAGCTTTTGCATCAACTACAAGAAACACTTAATTTTATAATCCTTTATCTAGATAACATTTTATGAACATGTTTCATTAAATCTTACCCAAAGCATGTTGCGTTTGATTTCTAGATATGTTTGATCTTTCAATATCAGCCTGTAAAAGTGTTATTTTCCTACTAAGCTGGTTCTTCTCTTCTTCTTTTTCCAACCGAACTTGTTGCAATTCTTCTGTTAATCGCTTAACTTCTTTCATTCGCACTGTATATAAAACTTCTAATTGTTCCTTACTATCATACTCGGCCATTTTATAAGCTACACCATCATCTGTTGATCTGCCATTTGGACTTGTTTTGTAACAATGATTTATATGATCAGATGTAACATTGTCACCACCTCCAAACTCATGAATTTGCTTACATTGTACATTATTGTCATATCCATCGATATAACCATTATTTGAATAATTTTTACCTTGAGCATCGTAATGATTAGCTGGTGTGTGATAATTATATGAATAATTTTCATTAAATGTATAATCTTCCTCAACTTGGGTTCTTAAATCTTTAGAAAATGCAGAGTTTGGTAATCTTGTTAGTTCATAAGGTGTTTCAGCAATAATATTATGCATATCATTATCCTTATTATTTTTAGAATATGGGGTGTCAGTTTGATCATATACACCAAAGTCTCTTTGTATATTGGAGATTGAAGGAGCGATTTCCATCTCCGACCTATGATTTATTATAGTGCTATCATAGTTATTTGAATTTTTGACATGATCATAAATACCAAATTCTTTCTGTAATTGAGATACAGTTTGATCTTTGGATGATATAATTCTCTGAGGAGAATTTAACATAGTATTAGTAACTTCTGATCCTTTAGTACTATCTTGATAATGGCTGTCATTAATAGAACTAGTGTCAGATTCATCATCTAAATCATCAAATGCATTGTCCAAGAGATCCTTGATCTAAAACATTAAACGTTATCTATTAAAATTACAATCATTGAAGAATAAACTCTTTTGGATAGAACTTTTTAATTAAACCGCAAATCAAGCAATAAAATTGGAAAGTTAAAATAAAGAAAGGAATAAAGTAAAGGAAGATGCACCTCTTTATTACGTTGCTTAGCATCTTCTTGTTCTTCATCTTCTTCTAAGTCTTGTATATTTGTATTTAGTTGGATATTTTCTGAACCTAAAAATAAGCTCAGACCTGGACCCTCCATTCCTATCGTCTGGCATACACGAATTTATCATAAAAACCAAACATTTATAGCCAACATATTTTTGTTTATAACACCATAACCTAAACGCAACAAGTGGGTCACAGAAAATTAGTTTGAACTATAATCCCAGGTTTAACAATACATTACAAAGTCTTAATAAGCTCATTTTTACTAATCTCAATAAGTCCACGACAAACAACTCCGAGATTATTAAATTTTTGGAATGATTATACGCTCTGCAATTTGCTTGTAAACAATCTTTGAAAAGTCAAAATGCATTACAGGAAGTCTATATGCGGAAGTAAGCTTTCTGATTATCTCTGCTTTTCTATTGGTTCATTCATAGAGCATTACTAGCGATGATAGTAGCGTATTTCCTTCAAGAAATATTTAACTGTAAAGGATTTACGTGGATATATGTATATTAGTACTAATAACAATAATTTCAACGGTGTAAAAAATAACGTTAGTCTCAACTTTGAACATGAAAGCAGTAATACAACGTGTGACAAAAGCTAGTGTTTCAGGTAATGAATAGGTTATATATGTTTTGTTGTAATAACTAACTTGTCGTCTTTTAAGAAACAAGAATCAAAAAGAAATGTTAAATGTTACCATATGTCTATAAAATAAAAATTATATATGTATTATATATTGTATTAAATTGAATAAAACATGGTCAGAACACAGTTTCTCCTTTCTAATTCATGAGATGCATATGTACATAATAATACATGTAAGATGTATTGAACAGTATAATTTTCTATAAAATATAAAGTCATAAAGTGATGCATTAGCATTTATTTCAATTTAATTTCATTAGAACGTATAAAACGTTTTTCGCTATTATCATTATATATACTCAATTTATTCTCTATTGATACTACTATGAAATAATTTTTCAGTTAATGGTGAAATTATTAATAGTATTGGAAATGGTCTCTGCATTTTAATTGGTATAAAAGGAGATGACACAATAGAAGATATGAAATATATGTAATATATAATATTATTATAATACATATTTTGAACAAAATAATCTAGCTCAGTGTAAAATATAAAATAAAATCTTATTTTTCTTAGAGTAAAAAAAATACTGAATATTAAAATGTTTGATGATGATAATAATAAAAAATGGAGTAAAAATGTTATGGATAAAGAATATGAAATATTATGTATTAGTCAGTTTACATTGTACCATACCCTGAAAGGAAATAGATTAGATTTTCATAAAGCCATGCCTGCCCAAACAGCTGAATCATTTTATAATAATTTTCTTATTGAACTTGGTAAAAATTATAAACCAGAATTAATTAAAGGTAAATAATCAATAACTATAAGCTATTAACTTCATATGAAGATATGTTGTTTATTGCATTTGAATAGAATGAAAATAAAATGAACTTCTATCAAATCGTTATTAGATGTTTGTTCAGAAAAGTAATACATTCATTCTATCAAATACTTTCTACAGATGGTAAATTTGGAGCAATGATGGAAGTTAATATAAAAAACAGTGGACCTGTAACATTAGAAATAGAATCTCCGCTTAAACTTAACAAATCAAACCAATGTAATGATACACAATGAATATTGATGGAAAATCAAAATGAAAATATATGAATATTAATTAAACATACAATAAATGTTATTAAATACATAATTTTATATATTTTTCTAATTTTTTCCCTCTATTTATATATAGATATGTTTCTCTGTCATTTAACAGTTTCTATGATAAATTCATTCCCTTTCTATATTTAATAAACATTGTTCTTGAGTGATATAATTTGAACCCAATTAATTTCTATATAATTTTATAAATGTAATTTTTAATGTGGTGATATAAATACAATACTTCTTTTAAGAATGTTGTCTGATATACACATTGCAAATATATATATATATTTGTTTATTTTAATTATTTGAGTTTTTTATATAATTTTGATAGGTAAAATCTTTACAAATTTATATAATGCACATTGTTGTCATATTAACAAATATAATATAGATAGAATCAGCTGAAGAGATGTGCAGATAATTTGTCTTTAAGCGAAATACTGTTACAAATATTGTTTATAATACGTTTCATAAATGTTATTCGTCATATAGGATTCCATATATTATTAGAAGATCGTTTCTTCGATTTGATCAAACTATAACTTCGTTATAAAATGCTTGACGTTAAAAATAGTCGGATACATCGTTGTAAGAAAAACAAATAGTATGTCTAGAAAAGATTTTGATATCATCAGGGTAAGTGACAAGGCGAGGTACCTTATGTTAAAATAAAGAAAGTGATTTTCAAATATTGTATTATAATAATAAACTTACGCACATTTCTATGTAATTAAGATAATAGTTTTATATAGTATGTAATTCAGTCAGCGTGTACAAATATGAGAAATTGAAAATAAATGCAAATACATATGTATTATTATATACGGAATTATTATACGGGTATCATTTTGCATTACATTAACATTTTTAATTTTTATGTCACATTTAAATGTTTTGAACATCATCAACAGCATCAAATATGCTATGTAATTACAATTTTTTTTCGAGAGTTTTTATTATATTGAAAATACTTATTATTGCAGATAATACATTAACTCATGCATAAAAATTACTTATATTTTTATATCTACATATATAAAAATTATTACAGGTTTTTATTTTATAATAAACCTATAACAACCGTTTTTATTTCAGCGATAAATGTTATCATATAAAGGTGTAAACGTATGTGTCATCCAGAATAAAAGATCGTTTAAAAGATTCGAAACATTAACTTTGTTTACTATACTTGTTTGAACTGAAATATTTAATTATTAATTTATTAATCTCTTATTGAGACACAATGGAGAACGAGGAAAAAATGGATAAAAAGTCAATAATTGTAGAAAATGAAAAAGGTACATATCTATCATTGTTAACTTATGAATTTTTTAAAATATTATTAGCGATTCAATAATAATAGATAATTATATTTTAGATAAATCTGACGCTCCTCCACAAACAAAAAAGGTGGAAAATACAAAGAATGTGCAGTCTCAAAAATCTGATACTACAAATACTGGAAATGATGAATTAATTCATTCGCGACAAGTATAATAATATAAAAGTTCCAATATGATTGCTACCAATAGTAGTATAGCGACTATTTTTAAATAAATGTATGTATTCATTTTTCAGTCGCGCGAAGTTCAAACGGATATTGCGTATACAGAAACAGTAGGAAAATTAAAAAATCGGCTAGATACGTTGATGAATTCTTTAGCTACTCTTTCGGCAGAAAAATCTAAAATGGAAGCAAGTTTTCAACAGGATAAGAAGCAGTTGAGAAACGAACGAGACGAAGTGAGCTTACACTATATGTGTATATGTATACATATTTATATTCATATCAATATATATTCATTTATATTCTTTTTGTTAAATATAAAATATTTACAGTGTGAAAAAATAATCAAGGATTTGAAAGAAAAATTAAACAAAGTGCAAACTACGAATTACTCTGAAATCGAGCATGTGAAATGTAAATTAATTATGGAACGTCACGAAAGGGAAAGAGAGCAAGCTGATCATGCAAAAATGATAAAGTACGTAGTAAGATATGAAAAATATACGTAGAATTTGTAGTTTTAAGAGAAATTTTGTTAAAATTTCTCTTTATTTTTTAGAGAACTACAAAAATTATTACATGATGAACGACGAAACAAAGAACAACTTGAAGCACAAGTAAAAAGTCAGTTTGCACATAAGACACAATGTAAAATACTTGAAGCTGAATTAGAAATAGCTAGAAATAAGCTTAAACAAGCAGAAGAAGCAGCTAAAGAAACACCCCCGATTCTACTATCACTCCAATCTGAAATGGCTCTAATGAAGAAACAACATTTAAATGCGATACATGAAGTAATTTAAAAAAATATATATCTATTTGTATGAGATTGTTTTGTCTACTGTAGGCATGAGAATGGCTAATTAACTTTGCAGGAACAAAAAAGAGCTGCTGCTGCAGAACAACAAGCTAGAGCATTAGCAATGACTCATGAAGCAAGAGTAGCTGGTCTAGAAGCAAGACTAGCTGAACTTTCAGAAATTGTTGGAGGATATGATAGACTCAGACAGCAAGATCAACAAGCCATACAGAAACTGAAAGACCAACTAATTAATTTACAAGACTCTGAACATGAGTATATTACATTAAATAATGAACCTGAAGAGATCATTTCTAGAATAAAAAACCTGTATACCAAATTGTTAGATTTAGATAATAAAAAAAGCGAATCAGCACATGTTAAATGTTAGTTAATTAAAAATACTTTTCTTTTATATGAATAATACATTGTATAATTATTAGCAAATTTGGTTTTCAGCATTACTACATTGCTTAGATTTATATGATAAACAACAAGTTATTGATTATAAAGAAAAGTATGAAACTTTGTTACAAGAATTCGAAGATTGTAAACAGCAAATGAAGTATAGTAATGTTGGAAACATATCGTATAATATTCAGAGTCAAAATATTGCATCATCTTATGATAAAAATAGCAAAACGCAATTACATATTTTGAAAGCACATAATAATAATCTAGAAGAACGAATACGTGTTTTAAATAACGAAGTTGTGAATAAGGAAAGGGAATTGAAATTAAAATTGGAGCATCAGGAAAAGGCAAATTTTTTTCTTTTCTTTGATCATTCGGTGACAAATTAAATCAACTATATTTAAAATAACTGTGGTATAAACAACAATTGGTTATTTTTACAGTTATCTCAAGAAGAACATGGAAAATTGAGACATTTGTTATTACAAAAGGACAATGAATTTCGTAATAAAATATCTACGTTAGAGCAACAATTATTACGTCAACGAGAACGATCGATGGCTCTCATCGAAGAAAAGGATAAAGAAATTTTAACTTTAAAAACATCTTTTCACGCATTATTACCCAAAAAGGAAAATACTGCAGAAAGGAAGCTAAATACATCAAAATGTGAAAGTGGAACAGAGCCTATTACCGATTTAGTAACTGGATTATTAACAAATGACAGTCCTCCAATATTGCATTACAGTCAAGAGTTAGCAAGAAAAGAGGTGCAAGTATCAGCATCTAGAAAAAAAGTTTTAGAGTTAGAAGCAACATTACGGGAAAAACAAAGAGAAGTTATATATATAAAGGAGAAACAGAAAGAAAATATAAAAGCTTTGCAAGCTCAGATTGCGAGGTAAATTTCAAAGTGATGCATGTATTGAAAAATTGGAAGAAAGATACGTTCTCATTTGATTATATTATTCGATTTTTAGGCTCGAAGCTTGCAAGTCTAGGGAAGGTGCAAATCTTGAATATTTGAAAAATGTTTTTATAAATTATTTAACTACAAGCGATGTTTCTAGTAAACGTCATATGCTAAACGCTATTTCTACAGTATTGCGTTTTACTGCGGAAGAATTAAATAAGGTAAAGCACTAATTCATATTATGGAAATGTATAAAAAGATTAGTAGCTGATCTAATATATATCATAAAATTTATTTATTTTGTTATATTTTCGGTACTATCGCAAATGATATTTGAGTACATTATACTAACAATGTGTTCATAAATAAAAGTTAAATCTATTATCTGTAATTATTTAAGAAAGGGCACTTCCGACCGATTTCGGCGACCTTGAAATATGTTATCGGGGACATAATCCTGAATAGCTTTTCCCTATACATGTTATCGTCGCTCGGCCTTAGTTTCAGTGATATACGCAAAAGTATTTTTATCACTATGTACTTTTAAGGGGGTATTATCCTATGAATTCTTTAAGTTGAAGATTTAGTCCAACGCTGCAACTTTTTTTCGTAGTTTACTTGGTTACTTCTTCCTCATACATAATCATTTTGTATACAGTTTTAATTAATTGCCTCTTGGTTTTATCTTACTCACAATAAATGAGCATTTAGAGGCAGTATCTCACTGGCGTAGGTGATTGGAACTTTAGATAGACTAAAACAAAAAAATCAAGAAGATTCTTTAATCAATAGGCCTATCTTTAACGTACGTACTGAAATAAATAATTTATGTCGAAAATTGGCAAAATGATGAATGCTTAAGTTGCAAATTTCGAGGTTTCAATCTTTCTTCGATGATTGTTAAATAAAACAAGCATAATAAATTCAATGTTAAAATAAAGTAAATTATTTATTTTGATATGAACAGTAACAATAAACCTATTGGTTAAGAATTGTTTTGATTGGTTGAAGAATTTTCTTACTTTTGTTTTACATATATATATGTCGGGTTTACATTAGAATTAGAGTTAGGGGCGTGAAACGAAACTTCGTTTGGATTACACATTGTCGTTATGCAATAGAGAAGACATTTAATAGTGCAAATACGATTATTATAGAATTGGATAAGTAACCGTGGTAATTAGATACTCGAGAAACCAATGACAATGACCCTAGGTTCAGTAACGAATCCGCGGTCAACGGGATGATAGATGAACATGCTCACAAAATCTAAGTCGGACGTGTAATATTCACTGATCGTAAGGTTCCGTCCCGACGATGCCACAGAGGAAAACTATGATGGGGTGTATCTAAGGACACGAGATCATCGGATTCGTCGAGGATAGCCTTCGTTCGGAAAGTAAGGAAAATTGACGCTGCTGCTAATTGGTCAATCTCCATATCGGTAGTTAGAAAAGGATGCTAGCCGCCCTCGAGGGAAAGTTGCTAGTGGGAGACGTCGTTCGTTGAAAAATAGGTCTCCTCTATTTTCTCGTAGTTGGGACAAAGACTGTTTGTCTGTTTGAAGGACTTTAGTTAGCTAAATCTTAAGATTTATAACGGGCCCTCGGGCTAGCTGAATATGTACTGCGGGGACGCATCGACATCTGACAATCATCTTACTCGAAGAATAGAGTTTGCATGTGACGAGCTACGGGACAGAGACCGTTGGAATGTTTACTGTCGAATGTTGCAGCTATTTCCTTTTTAAGGAGAGCTATAGAATTACTCCATGCCTTTGTTAGATAAAGCGTTCATCCCGTGACCGCGGCTATGTCACGACCGGCATACTTCAAATCCGACGGACTGACGATAGAGATAAAGATGTGGCGGCACTTGGCGACAATGTATATCGCTGAAGTGCCTAATGAACCATCAACATCCCAACGGTCCTTCCACCGAAGGTTCTAGAAGAAAGAGCACGTGGCAACGATCGCGGACGCCTAGCAAATGCATGGACGGTGGGGATGTTGAGGGATGACAAAAGAAAGTAATCGGATCCGATCGAAAGTAAAATCATAAGAGTCAGTCTTAAAAAGTCACGCCTAGAGTTCGGAAGTAGATTGTAAAGTGTATTGATGTTAGAAAAAAAATAAAGTTTTCTTTTTTTATTTTTCACCTCAAATTACTTTTTTATTTTGTTATTTTACGTGACAGCTACGTTGGGCGACAGACTATCGCCTCGAGCCAAAGCTCACTGTCACTAATCTCGAACAATTACAATCGGATTGAATAACTACAATTGTTTAATTACAGCTATAGTAGACTCTAGATTACAATGTTAGGGGGTTATCCCGAAGTTCCAAAGGGGAGGCTTCGATCCTTTCATCTCCGACATATATATAATATAATAATATAATATATATGTCGGAGTCAGGTTGGCATTTTGGGGCGTTCTATGAACCTTTACTTACTTTACCGTCGCGAATGTAGCTAATATTTACCAGTACGAATGTGGACACTACAAGAGGCTATGAGTAATGGCCATAGGATGGTCGAGATGATGGTGACAACGAATTCAGGTTCGATAACGAATCCACGATCCACGGGAGGACAAGTACCAACGTACTACTCGATTCGGATCACTCAATCGGCAATTCGTCCAACGACTCTAACACTCTAACTCTAACTCTCTTAATCCAAAAGAGGCTGCCCTTATATTCTCCTGTCCCCGCTTCTCGGGTTAATCTTTGTTTTTAAGGAGAGCCATATAATCATTTCATACCTCTGTCAGGTACACGTCCCTCCCGTGACCATGGCTACGTCTAGTGACCCGCTATGTCACTTCGAGCCCGAACCCATCGTCATAAAGTCAGATTGGAACATTAAAACTATTTCTTATTTTTATCACTTAAGTGCAGCTATAGTAAAAGTCTGGACTAGGATATTGAGGTTCTCCCAACATTCCGGACGGGAAATCCCTCTGTCCTTCCATCTCCGACATATATATGTAATACCAAAAAAAGGGGGAGGGCATACGCTTGGTCCATCATATATTTAAGTTCGAGTTTCTTGGGATAGTACAATGCAGTGCCGCAGACAGATCGTCGTATAGGACCGGCAAAATGCATACAATGGCACCCAGATGTCTGCACATCCTTGGCGCGTACCTTCAATAGTTTTAAGTACCCACCAGGGGTCTTGGAATTTTCATAGTTAAGGTTCTTCGGACCAAGCGAGTATCTCTTGTCTCAGATTTCCTTTTACGTTTATTGTTTACTACGGGTTAACATGGACGGTTGGTTTTCCTCACGTCTGGTATGTTCCGTTAGCAATTTTCTCACGAGGGCGGCTAAAACCCTTCCTGGTCCACCAACCGTCTTATTATCCAATCGGAGACGGTGTCTACTGCCTTCACTTCCTTAACCAAAATTGTCATCTACAAATCCGATAGTCCCGTGTCCTTAGGCACACCCACCCCTAGCTTTCCTCAGACACAGTATCGTCAGTAAAACTTCATTTATTCTGTATCCTTAGAGTAGTCAACATATCTTTACCGGTCTCTACCCTTATAACAGTCGCGTACTTAACGAATCAGTGTAACTAAGTTTTGCATAACGTGGTTGGAATGAATTGTGATTTATGTCAATTCAGTGTGTATTCTGTTGTGATTGCTGAATTCGTAATAAAGTTTAACTAAAACAAAATTAATAGTTATGTTACGACTCAGCTATTTTATTTCATTATCCAACCCTCAAGTTTACGTGACACCAGCGTTGTTGTGAGAGTGTGGTCCGTGTAAGAGAGAGAGAGAGAGAGAGAGAGAGAGAGAGAGAGCGTTGGATCCCTTGTGACGAGAGTTACAAATTAACTATTGCGTTGTTTAGACCATAATACGTTATCGTGATTAATCAACATCTGTACAATCCATTCATTGTAAATAAATCATCATTATAATATTATATTTACGATATTACATATATATATATATGTCGGAGATGGACGGACAGCGGGACTTTCCGTCGGGAATGCTGGGAAAAACCTCCCATCACCATAGTCAAGATTTTAATGTTTAAGCAATAAAAATAAGGAAAACAACTTTTAATGTTCCAACCTGGCGTTACGACGATGGGTTCAGGTCTAAGGTGACATAACGGGTCACCAGACGTAGTCACGGTCACGGGAGGGCCGCGTACCTGACAGAGGTACGGAATGATTTTATGACTCTCCTTAAAAACAAGGATTGACCCGAGAAGCGGGGACAGGAGTATATAAGGGTAGGTTCATCTGGATTGAGAGAGTTTTTAGTTAGTTAGTCGTTGAGCGAATTGCCGAGTAAGTCACGCTGATACTGGTCATCCCGTGGACCGTGGATTTGTTATCGAACCTGGATTCGTTGTCACCATCATCTCGGACATCCTATTGCCGTTACTCATAGCCTCTTGTAGTGCCCATATTCGCACTGATAAATACTAACCACATCCGAGACGGTAAGGTAAGTAAAGGTTTATAGAACGCCCCAAAGTGCCAACCTGACTCCGGCATATATATATATGTAATAACTAATAATATATATAATATATGTATGTACCTATATATATGCTTCACATGCAACCTAGTGATAATCACGCATGCTCTTAGTTCTAGAGTTATACACAAAAGCACGTTTGGTAGTACATACACATAAACAATAGTTGAATTTACGATATACTTACAAAATTGAACGAAATAAAAATTAAGTCGTGCCAGCGCGAGGATATTAGTCTTCACCAAGTTACCACCCATCGATTTGTCTTTTTCTGTTTACATTAAGGATGATTATCATCAGCGAGTTAAGTTTAGGGGGAGTTGTATAAAGATGCGGTCGTTTACATCAGAGTGAAGTAAAAATTAAAATTAGTTTAAGCTCTTTTTTGAATATATCGGAAACTAAGGTTGAGCAACGGTAATATGTGCAAGGTAAAGTTGCTCAGAATAATGATTTTGACAACATATCTCAAGGTCATCGAAATCGGTGGGCGGTAATACCCCTTTGTAAATAATTACCCTATCCAATGATTATTAATTTTATATATATTTATATATTGTATATGTATGTATATGTACATATATAATTATTTTCTGAGATTCATGTTAAACCATCTATGCATTATAAGAAACGATGTGAAATCGTTGCAAGACATTCCTCGCGTTAGTTCTACGAGTTTAAGATATTTGAAAAATATATAAAATGATACAACTAGAAGAAGGGTTGTAGGACTTTTATAGTTTAAAGATGTTTAGATTTCTTATCGAGATATGTAAATAAATTGTAACTTGTACTTTAAGCAAACGTATATTATTATTTCAAAAGGACACTATTGTTTCTTTAATAGTAAGGGTGACGATAAAAAAACATTAATATTGAAACGGAAATCGATTTGAAATAAAATTGTCATACAATTGTATGCACCTTCATGCATAATTTTTGTAAGTATATGGAGGAAGAAATAAAATATAAAATTTACGATCCATTTATATTACTTAAAATCTTACATATATATATTATATAATATATACTTAATATATATATATAATATATATTTGCTACGTAATATATATATATATTATGTAGCAAATGAGAACAACTTAAGGAGAAAAACGGAACATTTTGTCGACATATGCAAGTACTTACTTATGTGTACAAGGTATGATGTACATTTCAGTATATTGATTAATAACATTGCCATTATATGCTCAAACTTACGTTGTCGAGGAAATAATTTTAAATGCGACGTTTACATTCTCTTATTGTTACTTTTAGATGTGTAATTATCCTGTGAAATTAGTAACAGAAAATTCAATACGCATCACGTATATATTCCGTCGTATTTATTTATACTCCAGTTTTATGTTACGTGCATTATATACAAAACGAATGACTAAATCGTGACGACACGTTTGGCATATATGTATATATTTAGCGTTTAATCTGTCGTTGAAAAAATGAACTAAACACAACTTATCGATAGTGTCTTTGATAAGTTTTAATATACTTGTGATTGTACGCATTTTTATCGAAGATCTGTACATCTGAAAGCTGCTAAATATTTCTCCCACATAATTCTCTAACAACGTATAATTCAGTTTATATATCCATTTCTTCTCACCGGTAATAACACGTCCTCGGAGCAAAAATCATATCGTCTATATACAGATTAAAAATCCACGCTTCGTTTACAATCGTTTAAACATTGTCGAACTTTCAATCTCGAGTTACTAATAAAATACAGGCAAACGATTATCAAACGATCACCGCATCATATCCATTATTCGGTTTGCAATTTTACAATAATTCTCGCTAAACGTCGTTCTCACGACACTGTTCGACACTGTGATCGCATAAACTTTTGCAAATCACGGGCTGTCTACTTGCCGAGAATCAGCGATTTTTGCACATGATTTCAGTCTGACAATTTTTATACACAACTTTTACCACTTTCCTCCCTTTCTTTATCTTTATCATCTCGTGATGCATGACTAAAACATTTTATTTAAGTATCTTCAAGGCATGACGATGTACACCTGTTCAATGGTTGTATTTCAGGCTCAGAATGTCGGCGATTGTCAACACAGATTACAACATTTTATTTAATAACACTTGTTCGATAGTTTTAATTATTAATTAGACATCGGTATATAATATATATGATTCTTTAATATATATATTTCGTGAAGAATATTTCTTGCGAATAATTATTTATCTTATTTATCTGCTTTCTGAAAATTTGTAATCGGTAACCTGCTAAGATTCTTCTTTCTTTTTTTTTTTCTTTTTTTTTTCTTATATGCTTACTCTTTCTTTACATATATGATGATGTTAGCAATAGTAATGTACAGAGGCCCTTAAATAACATTTCCCCGAGAAAAGTGTATATTTCCGTGTAAACGTTGGAACGGTATCTGTCTTCTTTGATCGAAAAATATCTTTTGCGTTATAAATGTTCAAATTTACTCGAAGAAGGAAAAAGCCAATTCTTACGTTCTTTCGTGTTAACGAAGGATTTCATCCTATTGGATTAGACAGATTATTTCCTGTATTAGCTGCAAGTGTTCTCTCGTTCTTTCTTCCTTCGTCTTTTTTTAATCTCTTTTTCTTTTATACAACAATAATATCATACCTATTATATAATATTTATAGTGACGATATAAATATTATAGCATTGGTATACATTATCTTACAACTCGTATTAAAGTTATAATAAATCTAAATCTAAGTCTCACGCATGAGTCACTTTTTCTTCTCCCTTTTTTCTTCCTTTTTTCTTTTTCTTTTTTCTCTCTTTTTGACGGTACTAATCCTGTAAGAAATCAAATGTTCTCTATCGATGTTTAACCCTACTATAATCTTAGTTGTTAACGCGTTTTTATGCAAAGCCCTTAAAAGCAAGAGAGTAGAATACAGTCTATCAATGCTGCTGCGTGCAAAGAAACAAATTCTGTTCATTTAAGCACGATATATAATTTTTCGGCAATACAATGTCAGACTGCACATCGACGTTGCTCTTTTTCTTCTTTTTTTGCCATTTGCGTTCACTTTTCGTTTTCGAAACAAATACGGCAGATTTTCATGTCCGATAAAAATATTTTACACTTTGACATTGTAGGTCGATCGTCCCATAAATAACGCGATTTTTCTGACACTTAAGTTTAAAGCGAAGGAAGTTATCGTTACATGGTTCAGAATTTTATGAAAAGAGGATAGAAAATTTCAAGTAGAAAGATATCTACTACGCCAACAATTATATAATAGAAATAAAAGAGAGTATATTACTGATTGACCAAATATATTGGCAGAAAACATTACATTATTTACGGGGTGTGTTATAATATAACTGTTTGCGATGCTAGTCGACTTTTCTTCAAGTTTTCTCAGATGTACGTACGGAAAGCAAATACAAAACGCTTTACGTGTATAAAAAGCCAGTGTTTATGTTTATTCGTGTTGTTGTTGTACGGTTAATAGAGGATACCGCAGACAGTGAACGTTATATCGTCGATTCGTAATTCGGTTTGTATCGCTGAACAAAATGAGATTCAGTCTCGGTTGCTTTAAATACAGCAATACATATTTGGAAATATCATCGCCAAAATGAACTTACGAATTCTTCGAAGAAGCATGAATGCCATGAATATATAAATGACATTTTTTCTACACCTTAGAACGATGTAACATTGCACAATATGTTACGCATAAGTAATAAATATTCCTAGATTTAAAGACATCTTTATATCTTCTCTTGCGCTAAAAATGAATCGTGTCGAAGGTCATGGATCCCTTTATTACTACCTTTTCATAAGTGATATTCATGTTAGATTATCTTGGAAAAAAATGAATAAACAGTTTCCACGAAACGACCATGTTAAAAAAGAAAGAAAGAAAGAAAAAGGAAAAAAAAAGAAAATTTGTCCGTGTTTTACTATTCTTCTTAAGAACAAACTATCATTTTAAATGAAACACGGGGAAGCGTTCCTCTTTAGAAAGTGAAAAATTTGCAAATAATTATACTCGTTTATGAAAATAATAACATTAACCGATTCGTTAACGAGACGATACAAACGACTGTGCTTTCTGAAGTTTCACGGTAGCTATTAGTTCTTGCGTACTATGCCCGATTTCAATTTCCTTTATTCTTGTAAACAGGACATTATACAGATTATAGACAAGTTGGACAATTTTGTAGTGAAGTGAAAATAGGAAATTTCGTTTCTTAATTATTCAACGCTGTTGTCAATGAGCTATTCATAATTCTAGAAAAATGATATCGTTTATTCACGTAATTCTTTCGAAACTATTATGGATACCATAATTCGTTAAATGATCAAAAGAAGAAAAAGGAATGGCAAACAACTGTTGTTCGCGCTGATTCGTTATTCCTTTAGTGTTAAATACGCGTATATACAATATACATACGTATCTTTTTAAAGGATATTCTCGTCAAAGACGTGTGTATATCTTTTCAAAAGCTCGCCGCCACGTAAATACATGTCCGTCGCAAATTCTGTTACACTGCAAATTCTGTCTTACTTTCTTCTTATACTAACGTCTCATATCGTCCATATCGTTCTTCAGGAAATGTAACATATTTGTAACGCAAAATGTGGCCATACTGGCAAATTTGGTCCAACACGTACGTGGTTCTCGTATAAGGGCATCGGAGTTAAAATCTGCCAATCGCGTCCAGATCGTTTGCATACTCTTTCTTCATATATTTACAATTCACGAATCTTATGTATATCTTTTAGTATACACGATCCTATTGAGAATTGAAAGAAATAATTTCTTGCGTAAAAATTCATTAGAGATATGAAACATAAAATATTGTGGAATTTTGTTCGATTTAAATTTACGTTTTGAAACAATTTGTATAGGATGTGCAAAAGGTAAGTTTGGAAAATACCATAGCGGCATTCCACACTTTTGGAACGGTGGAGATTCGGAAAAAAAAAAAATTCCTACAGAATTGAACCCTAACGTTGAGGTTCAAGATTATTTTTTTTCTATTCCATCGTATTCTACTCGTCACGAGGATCAAACGCCTCGAGGGAACCACGAGTCGCACTCGGTTGTTCTCTTCGAGAAGATGATTAAAGTTTTATTATTAATTCCACATATGTACGCGTGTATGTATATACATTGTGTACCGAAAATCGTGGTAGAAGTCGAGAGGCGGAGTTTCACCATGCAAAGGTAAGTCGAAAATGTAGAATGGTGAGTGTTGATACAAGGCTACGTTTCCGAGAAAACCCAACTATGAAATTTCATCGTGTGCACTTGAAAAGCAACGAGAATGAAGTATATGCAGCTTCGTAGCTGATTTTCTCGAAAACGAAGCCTCGTATGAAAAATTGTAACTTTGCGCGTGATACTCTGTACCACGATCTTCGGTACATCCTATATAAAACTGATATTACTCATAATATATTTGCATCTTGCGATCAGGCAGAGTTTACATAGCGCGCTATTGACGAAGCCGCTGTAAATTATTCTTTAGCACATTTGAAACAACAGATCGACAATCGGCAAAGAATAACGAGAGATGACTGCGGTTCAGAAGTTCCAGGTCGTCGTCATTTCTTACGATTGGATCAATTCAGTGGATCAGTTCAGGTGAACGGATTATATCCATTGAAGGATGAATTGAAATATCGAATCGAATATCGTCTAGAATCAAGGCGTAATCTTAGGGAGAGACTTGGCCGAAAAGTAGAAATGCGAGTCCGGTGCTGTTTAAACAACGCGTTAAAGTGATGGCCATACGAAAGTTAGCACGACTATTATGCAGATTCGAAAAGGAAGAAAGAAAGAAAGATACCTGCGTGCGACGGTAGATGCCATTTATCGTGTATTTGGCTATGAATATATATTATAAATAAGATCAGTTTTATATATATACATATATACATATTGATGCTCGTTGATTGTTAAGACGTTTAATCCTCGTGATGAGTAGAATATGATGCAATAATAAAATTTGACTTTGAATTTCAAGCTCAAGGTGAATTTTGCACGAACTTTTTTTTTTAAAAATCTCCGCCGATCCAAACGCGTGGAATCCCATTATGATGGCTCTTACGCTTACTTTTTACACACTCTTTACATAACAAGCGCATTTTACTTTCTTTATTCTTCTGTAAATTAATGAAATAGATACAAACGGTAAATTGATAATGGTATTCGTTGTCGATTCTTGCAATTTTCAAATACTATTTAGTATTGTTAAATATAGGAATTGATCAAATTTAAGTATAATTAATATTCAAAACACCATATGTATAAATATGCATAAATATGCATAATGCAACTGTTCCCTATAGTTGATGTAATATAACTTATTTAAAATTTTGTTATTTGTTTGTTACTTAGAATTATTCAACATTTCTTTCATAATTTCAATCATAAATCAATTTGAATGCATTCTTGAAACTTATAAAATTGCTATTTTCATTTTTAACATTCATTTATGTATTTTCATTTTCCTCCTTTATACAATTTTCAAAAGTAATTAGGTGATAAAAGATATAAATTGATAATTACTTAAAAATTGATAAAAGATATAATTTGATCTACTGTAGCAGAAAAATATCTATTTACCAATATTTTCTGCATATTCGAAAAATCTGGGAATATTTTTAATTTAAAACTAAGAAACGAAAAGAGAGACAGAGAGAGAGAGAGAGAGAGAGAGAGAGATCAATTCAGAGAGAAAATCAATTACACATATAATTATACATGTATTAAATATGTTACAGAATTTCATTCGTGCGATTTTATGATTTTGAAAATGCAATATTTATATCTCGAGTATCATAATGTATAATTTATAATATGGTGCTGATAACGTTATTTTTTCGTTAAGATATTTTTAAGAAGATAGCTTAGTTCCTGTATTTCGCCGATTAGAGTTGAAAATTAATTTTTAAACGTACGGTCGTATCGAAAGTACTAAGAAGAATATTTTTAGAATTTTATATGTCTGCTATTTGCAAACGGCAATACGCAGATTCGGACAGATTTTAATGCCTCAGCCAATTGTTCCTATAATGAGTTTTATATATATGTATATATGCATATATATATATATATATATATATATATGCATATGTATCGTGTATATGTTTGCACTTGCAAATTGTCAAATATTTCACTATGTCTTTAATATTTTCTCCTTTTTTTTTTCCATATGATTACATTTTATTACCTACGCACGTACATGGTATGTATTTTCCTCAGTACAGTGCATCGATGCTGTACATAACAAAGATTCATGGTATGCTTTCTACACAGAGCCATTTTAATTGCTTCTATGTGTATCATTTATTATTTTTCCTATGTTCGGTATTATGTTTCATAACGTTATTCCGTGACTGATATTATATACCATATAACAGATTTAAAAATATTTCAGAATTAAACAAGAAATAATAGAATGACTATAATAGATGAATAGCAACTTAGAACATAATAAAAATACATTATTACAAGTAATGAGAGTAATAAAAAAAGAGAGGAAAACAAAATGAGGAAGTAGGTACATAGGATTTGTTCAAGTGCATTCATTTTACACAATGTTAGAGAAAGTATTTAGAGGGAGGAATTGGGAAGATAGATATAATGTGGTGAAGAAAATGCCAGTAGAGTAGCCGCCACTTTACTTTACTTCTGTTTTCCTAAATCACAGTCACATGTATGGCTGCTAAATCACGGAACATATTTCATCACCAATATTTTTTAACAAAAAAAGAGAGAAAAGAAGGAAAGGGGAAGAAAATATGAAAAGTAACTTCAAAATCTTATCAATACTGGAAAGATAGTTCACTAGTTTACACAAGTACAAAATATAATATTTCATTTAAATTCTTTGAAAGGGGCAAGTACTTAGAGACACTCAATCTCTGTTAACGTCCATTCCTGTATACAAGAAGAAGTTATTCAGAAAACAATGCGATCATTCCAGAAAAAGCCAGATATATTAAAATGTTCCTTCTTTTTTTAAATATCCGTAACGTGAGAAATATTTTATCACTTTCATTTGTGTAAATTATAAATTAGATTACATGATTCATATAAAATATCGTGAAAACCACAACTTTTAAAACAAAGATATTTTTAAAAAAAAGGTAAAGCTATTATACCTAAAATATTACTTTTGATTAAATAATGTAGTATTTATAAAACGAACGTTAAAAGATATTGAATTTGAGATAATTTGTGCTATTATAAACGACTTTAAAATTTTTCTCTGAGTACTAATTCTGATAAAAGTGACGCGGTAAATAAGAAGAGTAACATTGTTTAAAAGATGTGATATGAACACGGAATATATGATTTCTAATAAAGCCGTCTAATAAATGTGTAAATATCATCGCTAAATTACATTTTTTACACAATAAATATACTTTTAAGGAGATAGAGATAGAGAGAGAGAGAGAAAGACAGACAGACAGAGACAGACAGACAGAGAGAAGAAACTTCATCTTAAAAAGAAATCAAAACTTTTTCAAAGTATTGTTCACAGGAGTGACCAATGCAGATTTCAAGTGTCTCTTCTCTTCGGTAATCGCTTGCCACCAGTGTGTTTAACGCTCTATAAAAAAACAATAATCAAGAAATGGTAAGAGAGTAATGTAATTTCGTGCGCGCGCACGGGCGCGTGTGTGTACACAAATAATAATATCCTAACACTTTAGGAAAGGGTTAACTTTGGAGAAGGGTTGGGGGACCATTCCGTGCGCAACAGTTCATATCTGAAGGCCCACAATCTATAAATCTTTTCTTTTTTTGTTTTATCCTAATCCTGCCTGCGTTTTCATTATAATTATTATTCTACAAATTACAATGCTCTACTCTACCGTTTCGGATGTATCCTAATTTTTATATAATATATATATATTCAGTATATTGTATATTTTTCCTATTTACAAAATATGTAGAATAGACATTGTTCCTATCCTAACTACAATATGCGTGCCGTGGCGCGAGACTTTTAAACCTTTCAAGGTGCGCTTTTTTTTTTATAAACATATCACTAATTACATAATCTATTTTACAGCCAAATTCAACAATTTCTGTTGAAATTCAACGCGTTTCCTCTAAAGGTGTGAACATTTCTCTATAACGTAAAAATACATTTGACCGATAAAATGCGCTAAAATAAACGAAATATGTATATATATATAATTTTCATAATGAACAACGATTTCTGTTAAAAGCGTAGTAACAAAATTTGAATTGCAACAACATATTCAATAAACCTCCTCGGCACCTTTTTTCTTAGCTTGGTGCTTGATATTAGTATTAAATTTTATCTATTTGCAATTATATTTTCCATTAAATCATATACGCATTTAATTAGGGCATGCTAAAGATAAAAGCAAATAACTTGTCATGGCCAAAAAAAAGAAAAAAAAAAAAAGAAAAAAAAAAACAGAAAAAAATACGGCCTTCATAAAACCGCTTACATCTAAATTGGCCAAAAGGAAAAAAGAGAAAAGAAGTAAAGAAAAAAGCAGATTGACTTTAAAATGCTTATAAAACGTAAATCAAACGCGTTGAATTTAAGCAGAGTTCTAAAAACAGTAGATAAGTACTTTCGAGAATATTGTAAACATATTACATATTACCTATCAAATGGGGTCTAACAATTAATTCTTTATTATTAAGGGACTTTTTATTACGCATGCATTCCCTTGTTTGTCGCCGCACAATGGCACGATTTTTATCTCCATTATAATAATCTATGAATCACCAAAAGAATGCTTCCGTCTTAAAATTGTCAGACACAGCATCATAGATACTTTAAACTCTCCAGATATCTTCCACTCCAAGTCATGCCATAGTATTTACAAGTAAAATAAACATATCTGCAGACTGCATTACATAAATTTTGTGCAATGTTTATCGCAGTTCTTTCTTTTTTCTATAGTTTTCTTTTTCATCTATATCATATATAAAGTATAACTAAAGTATATAAACTCTGATTTCATCTTATAATGCTTCATTAATTCTAATACTCTCTGATTACGTTTTTCTCTTCCTCTTTCTCACAAAAACACCCACACACATCCTACACTCACGCGAAACTTCATTTTCTATATCATGCATACTCCTTCTTTCTTTCTACTTGGATCTCATAGTATTTTTAACAATGTTTAACAATGGCTTAGGCCTTCCATAATCCTTGCAAGGTGTTTCGATGTACAAATATCGGTTATGTACGTTTGGTACTGTACAACTATGAGTTGTGATTTTATAATGTAGTAAAATAATTTCTTCACTTCTATATTACCATTTCATCTTTAGATTTAGAATACAGAAGAGTATTGTCTTTTCTTCTGATAGAAGAAAGCTCTTTTTTTTCGAATTACATATTTCGAAACAGTTATTTTATGTGATTCTATTATTCCTTCCTCGTTTCATTATTAAACAGGATAATATGATTAAGCCTGTAAGTTGAGCTTTTAACTTTCTAATGAACGTTATATCGTTGCTAAAATACAGTAGATTCTTTATCACACCAACATTTTACAATTTTACATGTTATTATTCCAATGGAACACAGATACTCGAACACGCATTTAAGTCAACATTAGTAATCTTGAGAAACAGTCGACTCAATATTTCTTCAGTTTTATATACAATAAGAAGATTTTACTGATATGTGTACATCAAACTCACCTTGATATGCCTGTCTAAGTTACCTGCACCAGGTTACATCAAAGTTCGAATTGCACTAAAGCCTTGCAGCACTTTACAACTCGCTAAAACTTGTACATCAACAATTTTTTCGATAAAAACTTTCCTTCTTTCAATGAATAATGATGTACTCATGCTGTGGAGTAAGTGGATGCATAGTATCACAGTTGGCACGTGGGCGCTAGCTACCACTACTGCTTACAGGCAGTATATGTGGAGCTCCCATCGACGTAGGGGGAGCAGTCAATGGTCCTATGGAAATGGTCGTAAATTTTATAACATACATCATCTCTTACAATTATTATATTCAAGAATAAAAAAAAATATGAAATAATTACCAGTTATGTTAGGTGAAGGTTCAGAGACAGGTAGTGGACTCACTAGACTGTTAGCACTCATAGGTGTTGAGTTAGCTTTTAATTTTTGCCTGACCTCTCTAATCTTTAATTGCAAACTTGTCTTATTAGGAAATATATCTGAATGTTTTGCTTGAAAAGTTGTAGTAGCTTGCGTTGAAGGAAAGTAACCGTGTTCTTGAAATAATTGCATTACAAGGTGTCGACGTTGCTCTAGTACTTTCCTATGACCCCGGTCATTTTCGCTCCTGCCAATTCCTACAGAGTTTCCAGCACCTCCTCCAGGCGTTTTTGGTGTCCTAGGAGAGCTAGCATCAACATCTCCCACTAGATCGGTGTTAGTTCTATATGCATCAACATTGAAATCTGGACCAAAGAACGTGTTTCCTGTCAATTTGACACTGGAAGTTGATTTTGGAGTAGCAGATATTGACGTATCTGATTCGATGTCGTCCTCATTCACTATTTCAAAAGATACTTTTATTAAATTAACAATAAAAATTTGAAAGATAAAAATGTTCTTTCGTGGTGTCACATTATGATATCATATTAATAAAATAATTACTTGTGGGCCTATGAGGTGCTTGTGCAGATTTTTTTCGATAACTTTGTATTTGCATTGACGACTGTAAATTTGAAGCATGTAAGCCAGACGTTACTACTGAACCATGACCACAGGAACCCGCTGTATTGATACTGATTGCACTTGGACTTTGTATATCTTCTGGTTTAAATTCTGGTAAGGACGAAAATTTTTCTTGGAAATTCACTTGCTCGAGAACTCTGTAATCAATTGTATTTTCTCATATTTACTTGTCATAGATGTAAACAAGTGACATAATTATAAAAAAATTCAAGCAACTGTTAATTTGACATACCGGTCCATTCCATCTTCGACATTTTTCTTGAAGAAAGAACCCTTTTTAGTAGATGGTGACGGGGAAGCATGAGATTCTGAAAAATTTTGTTGTTGCTGTATTTGCTCTGTCGCTTGAGATGTGTTCGTTTGTGGACGATTGTCGCAATGTTGAGACACCAGAGGCCCATGGTCTCCTGCAGTTGATGTGGGAGGCATTGCTATGAAAGAACAGAAAGAAAATATACAAAAACTCTATTTTTAAAACTTGCAAATTCAATTTCATTATTAAAAAGAATTGATATTTATACCATCATTTAAATAGATTATTGTTACGGTAGAAATATTATGGGATCGATAAAATTGTACCCATTGATTGTCTCCTTTGTAACGGTGCTCGGCCAAGCTGTGCTGGAGTTGGAGCAAGCATAAAAGGACCCTTACTTGGGCCTATATCATTAAGCTGTGTTTCATCCATGGAATATGATTTATTTGTGGAAATTTCAGTACTACCATGGTTACTGAGTGGTGTATGGGGAGTATGTGGAGTAGATGGCTGTTTATGTTTGTCATTCGTAGTAGGCAGAAGAATATTGACGGTATCTTTTCTTTCCTGATCAGACTTTACATTGGTTACTGAAAAGGGATAGAAGAAACCTTTAATAGTTCCCATTCGAAATACACATGTTGTTATTGTTATATATTATAAATCCCATATTGAAAACAATCTATGTATATTAAAAAAAGTTTTTCGGAAATTATTAAAGAAATCAATGATAACATACCATAAAACTGAGCATGATTATTCCCTACTTGATTTTCACCTTTTTCTGATTCTGCAAGACGTGTTATTGAATGACCAATTCCTCGATAAGTCGACGTAGTAGAAGTTGTTGAAACCGAGTATGGTTTGCTCACTATGACACTTTGGGTTTCCATCTTATTACCAGAAACTAAACCTTGTGAGGATATGTTGCGATTGCCGGCATCTATAATTAACAACATGCATTTACTTTATATCCTTTTTGTAATTTTAGAATCAGCGTGATTTCAAATTAAAGATATTTTCAAGAAAACTGGTAAAAAGATGATATGGAAATGTTATAAACATAGTCTTGCTGTATGATTTTTATATATATATAGACTATACGAATATTAGATCAATTTTGAAGTGGTTACATTCTACAGAAACTTACCAGAGATTGGTATATTGAATCCACAGTACATCCGGGGATGAGGTGATGTTGGACCAAGATACTGCGATCCCTGCTGCGGTTTGGAAACAGCCACCAAATCGTTATCGAGCAATGTTAGAGTGAACGATGGTTGATAAGGGACAGCTGAAGTAAGGGGGCGAAGAATAGTGCCTAAAGACTGCAACGGCTGCTGTTGTTTAAACAGAGCCATCATAGGTTTCGATCCAATCTGTCAGTATTGTTAAACTTTTGTAGTTCAATCTTTGAGTTTATTCGCATGTGTTTACATAGAACTCTTTGAGAAATCCAAGAGTTCGCTGCTCCCTCAATTCAGGTTATAACATTGGAGAGAAAAAAAAATAGAAAATAGAAAGAAAGAAAAAGAAAAATAATAAGGCAGCAAGGTAAGTAGGCACGTGCGAATAGCACTCGAATTATACTTAAACATTATAGTAACTATTCATACCTTGTATTCAGACAGTTCATAAAGTAAACATTTTCAAGATAATAAATAAGTAATCGTTTGAATGTAGAAAACATAATTATGCTTGTATTAAAAGTATTATTTGTAATTATTAGTGTTAACCATTAAAACAAGCTTTTCAGTTACCACTCATCCTTCATTCAAACGATGAGCATGAAATGTTTTAAGTATTCACACATGCCTGGACAAAAAGGAGCATTTTACAGAGGATTTCAAGGAAACAAAACATTTTACATGTCTTTAAATTCAGTTACGTTCATATACAGGTTCACTTCGTCTGGACTATTTTAGGTATGTATGTTACTATCATAAACTTTCAATAATTTATCTGCAATACTTACGGAATGTAATACCGGAGCAGCCGTAAATTTAGGCATATTTCTTCCATTCTCATGAATGCTTGCCACCAAATTGCTCATACTATATTGGGTACTATACTGTTGTTCATTTTTCACTGGTTCTGGTTTAACAACTTTTGGAGATATTGGCATGGTAATAAAAGCCCCACCAGTAGGTTGAAAACCTGATACTCCAGTCGGATTGACGGGGCTATGATAAGGATATGTGCTGGATAGAACCGAAACGCTTCCTCCTTTATCCATAGAAGTATGATGATACTTAGTTGTAGTCTCAATACCTGTTGAAGGTATTCGTGCTAGACAAACGGAGAAATTGGTTTTACCATACTATACTACATAACTAATGCATTATGGTTTTTATTTTATTAGATATGAAAGCGAACCTTTTATCGGTTTAGGTCTACAGGTTACTTCTTGTTTAACATTCATTGCTTCCCTCTTCTGACCGCTTACAGGTGAAAACCGTGATTGCGTGTAACATTTTTTTTCAGCATCGTCATCTTGTACGTCATTATCGCTATCTGTTAGTTTATCTTTGCACTTTAAATCTATTTCAGGTTGTGGATCTTCACAGATTACCATTTGATCTTCGTCTGATGCATTACCATCTTCCTCCTGTTTTAAATCAGGTTCTGTATTTTCAAGTGGCAGAGGCATTTCCATTATCCTATGAGTATGCGACTGATTGATAACCTAAATATGAATGAAATTGTTTAATTCTATAAAATGAAAAATAAAATGTTAAAATTGTAAGTGATTTAAATAAAATTTACATCGATCGTGGGAGCTTCATTGTATACAGTAGTAACGGGAACAGTAATTTCGTCTGTAGCTCTTGGCGTTAATGGTACATCGTCTGCCGGTGGTCCCGTGTCTGTTTCTTCCCCAGTACTGTTCAATTTCCCTCGGGATTCGCTACCTTTGAAACTTGTCGTTGAAGATTTCCGTCTATCTTTGCTACACCATTTCCAATCTGGATGCGCTTTAAAATGTGCTTCTTTCACCTCCGATGCAAGATCATGATATTTTTGTTTTTCTTCTGGACCTAATGCATACCACCACTCTCCTAATATCTTGGACACAGTACGATTATCTTGGTTTGGATGTCTTTGATGCACCACTGCACGATGTCGTTTAGAAAAAATCATAAATGCGTTCATCGGTCGGCGTATTCTGTCTTTAGTCTGTAAAATTATATTATGAATGAGATATGCTTATGTGTTTGGCTAACCATTACATTATATCGGAATAAATTTAGGACATGATATTACTTTGAGATAAAAATAATAATAATATATTCACCATCTACTTATCTGAAGTATAGTACTTACTTTAAGTGGACTCTGAGGCTCTTTAGAATGCAATGCACTAAGAGACTGACTGCGTCTCTTATTAGCATTAGCCTCAACTTCTACGGGAGTTGTCGGTTCTGTTTCAAAAACATCATCATCTTCTTCTTCAGCGGGAGTTATAGGATCCGGACCCGGTCCAGATCCATCTTCACCAGGCGTACTCATGCCAATTGGAATTGGAGGTGCGCTCAAAGGTGGACTTAATGCAGATGGTGGAGGACTTACTTCTGACTGATCCAGTACCGTTGTCTGCCAAGGGAAAGCTGCAATGATATTTTCGTGTTAGTCACAATCACTTTGGTTAACTCTTTGCGGACGAGAGTCGGCAAATAGCCGCCCGAATCTGTTCACAATTCCGGACAGTTATTTTGAAGTGGCTGGCATACGTCTATTTTTCTGAGCGATAGTCTTATGCGTATTTACGCATGGGTATAGCAAACTAAACAGTATTATGTTTTTGATGAAAGAAAATTATAGATCTTTAGAAATCTTATCTTCCGTTTAACGTAAACTCGCGATGCAAGATGATGGTCAAATCAAAACGAATTTCAATCTTTCAATGACATTACCAGACGAATCAGCAAGCTTTTTATATATTTTATATATTTTTTATAATACCTTATATACGATGCCTAAAAGATCCAGAAAGAACATGTTCGATAGTGATAGTAGTGATAACGAACATTATTTTGAACCTGACAAAATAGAAGACAACGACAGCACTTTAGACAGTGAGAACGAACTCCATCCAACAAGGAATCGTCTCAGACGTTTGGATATTTCTAGTAACAGTGACAATGATGATGAACTAAATATTGATGAAAATAATACAAGCCTCAACAATGAATAACGCAAACGTTCAACGTGTATATTTTCTCAATTGCGCACGCCAATACCTCTCGTCCACAGCGACGCTCGCTCGTCGAGCGGCCCCGTCCGCAAAGAGTTAATAATGATGTGAGAAGGGCAATGGAAATATGTGTTGGAGTATCATGAAAACAATTGTATTAATGAAATTAGTAAAGTAGTTAATATTATCCTTAAGTATAATATAGATTACAAATGTAACAAAAAGATATCAAATAGCAAAACAGTATCATACTCTGAATCTTTTGACATTTTAGGAATTAACATAATTTTCTTTTGCATTAATAAAGATCCAATAAGCGAACGTTATTAGTCACGCTTTGACAATGTTAAAGTAACATTGAACATAAAATATGATAATGTTTTGTATTCTGATTTTAAAAAATGAGGCAAAATACATAGTTAAAACATGAGCAAAAGATTAATAGATAGTACTTGCTGTAAAATATACAACAATACATTTTGTATGTTTCACAAGCATTCCTTTAACACGTTGACTGCCACGCGTGTTTTCAAAGAAATCTCCGTCAGGCCACGCGTACAGCAGTACCAAGCGTTCTCTGCAATTTATTTTATTTATTTATGCTATGATATTTTAGTAATGCGAGTCGGTCAAGTGGTGGTCTCAAGAATGATCTTTCGTTTCATTTGTTCGCAACATTAAAACCACTAGCTGTTGTTGAATATAATGAAGGAAAGTGTGGTATAGATTATTCCTATCAAATGGTTTCTTATGCCACTACAATTAGAAAAGGAATCAAATGGTACAGAAAACTTGGCATTCAATTCCTTCTGCGAATTTCTATTGTAAACGCTTTGACGGTTTACAAAATTGCAACAAGAAAAAATATAAATATTAGAATATTTAGACAATTATTAGTTGGAAAATTATTAGGGTTGTCTGAAAATACAAAAAATCCTTGTCTTCGACGGAGTCAGCATAATATCGCCGTTCGGAAAAATGATTCCGGAAGAAGCATTAGACGCGCATGCAAACTATGTTATGCGAATAAAAGACGTCGAATGGACCGAACAAAGGCACCAATGAATTTGAAGAAAACAACAATTTATTGTCCAAAATGTCCCCACCAACCTCAGCTATGTATAGAATGCTTTAAAGTTTTACATTCTAAATAATTTTTTTAATAAACCATTTTCGTATTTTTATTTTATAACAATTCAACAGTTTTGTTATTATGGAATATCTTTTCAAATACCTACGACGATCCTTCGCAAGTAGTCAAATAAGCGACACTCGAATATGGGTTACGCGGCCTGACCAGAAACTTTGCTGACACCCGAATACGGGTGTCGTGGCAATCAACGTGTTAAAATAAGTTGCAGAAACTATAAAAGTATCAAAATATATGTTATACATGAATTTACTCTCTTTATAATATCATGATTAAATTCTAGTATATTTCGTTAAACATAAATAAGTATATATATAAAATTATTATTATTATATCTATACGTTTTTATGTTAGAAATATAGTATTTTATATATTTTATTCTACTATAATTTTAATTGCTAGTACACAAACTAAAATAACAAATATCAATATCTGCTTCCAGTAACTTTATAACTATATAACAATATCCTTATAGTATAAGATTTACTAAGATTTACTAAGAAAAGCTTACATTTTTTACTATTTAATGAATGTTAGAGGGCACGTGTAATCTTATGCACCATTGATAACGTATGTACTTTACAACAAATGTAAGGATAGTCACATGTTTTGTTTGGCAATTAAAATTCAAACCTTTTTTCCAGTTGCGCACTGCATTGTTCAGTAATGATGGGGGATGGGGCTGGTATGCAGGAGGTACATCATGGTTGCCATCTGTGAAAGTCTTACCGTTTAGTCAAATTCACTGTTATGATATTGATGCAAAATGATAAAATAAAATAATGTGAACGTAAATTTGAGTTTCAGCATCTCATAAGATTAATTCATATATATAAGGAGTCAATTTTTTCTATTGATAATTGATATCAGGCTTTTTTTAGCAAGTTACATAATGAAATTATGCTCGACCAAAATATACAAATGAAAAATAATTTTTTAACGCAGTTGTTACTGGGAAAGATTTCACGCAAACTATACGTCATATTGAAAGCTAAACATAAACGTTTAATAAGATGATAATAGATTTTCTAATGTTGATATACTTACACAGAACTCCATTATTTTTAGAATTTTCTTCCCTAGACGATTGTGTTTTAGAAATTTGTACCAAGTGCGCGGGTTGTACAATTACATGCTGGAAGACACTTGTTGGGGTAGGCGGGTTTGAAGCTTCAGTAGTGGTTGTCATCACAACGCTCGTAGGTGGTGGTTGCGCTCTCTGCATATCCATATGAGAGGATGCATGTGTAGCTACTTTACTCGCCTAATGATCGTTATTTAGAATTCGTGATAAAAAAAAAGAATTACTAGTAAAATTACTAAAGCAATACTAAAGCTACTTACTTGCAAAACGGATAATTTATCAACATGGACGGACGAAACAGCAGGTGACTGTGGAGGTTGGCATTGCGTTTGATGTAACGTTGCTGGAAGCTGACCTAAGTGATTCATTAATGCTGGTCTATATTTATCATCTTGATTGTTTATATGGCCTGCTGCAGACACATCCATACTATTTTTGATCACAAGATACTTTTTTTCGTGTTGATGTTGCATTACATATATTGGTTGATTTTGCGTTTGTGGTTGAGCATAATCAACTGGTTGTTCTAAAGGCTTATGCAAAAGAGTCAAGTTTTGTGGTGTTGGTGCAGACAATGGCATATGAGGTGAATGAGATGGTTTCAATATTTGCGGGTTTTGTTCAGATATTTCAGAGTGACTGGAAAAGCCATTGTTTGTTGTGAGTGCATGCTGAAGAATTATGCCTTGCTGTTGTTGAGCTATAGTCGTCACAACTGATGGATGCCGCGGCGGTGGGCTTTGTTCCGACCATGACAAAGTTAAATTAGATCCAGGTATTCCACGACTCACAGGAGAGATTCTTATCACGCTTGTTCCTATACTAGCAGGGACTGGGGCAGTCGGAGCTGGTCGATTTGATCTAACCACCCGATTGGGTTCAGGTTTTATCACCTGCTGCTGATACTGAGTAAGGAAAGTAGATTGAGTAGGTGAATGTTTCCATTTTGCACCAGGCGAAATTAATGGAGTTGCATGATGAGCAGGGCTTGAAATAGGCATAAACACATTGTTTTGATTCAGTCCCAAAGGTGGTACTGGAGACTGATTGATACAAGGAGATATAGAAGACTGTCCAGTTGGCGAGGAAAAGGCTGGTGTTGCTGATCTAGAGCTTCCCAAGGAAACTATGATAATAAAATATTACGCGAATTAGATCGATAAGTTAACAATTCAAATATCTTGTAAAATATAAAAATTTGAGAAAGTTACCTAGCATATTAGCAGCTTCAGTTTCGTCTTGATCAAATCGACCAGCAATTCTTCTATCTCCATAATTTGGAGAAGTGTCAGAATCTCTAGATGTTTCCTCACCATCCATCTTACCACTAGAAGTATTCTTAATTAACATGTGATATTATTAAATGCGATGATATTTAGTTGCGGATCATTGCATGTCTTCTTACCCAGGAAAGGTATTGGTTGGACCTCTAAGACAAGAACCTTTCAAACTAAGATGACGAGAACAGTATCCCCTTCGTTGACTTTCTTTAGAACATCCCTCTTTACTACAGAGTCTGCGCCATTGTTTACCGTTGAACTTTTTTCTAACTCCACTTGGTGTAGCCACTACATCACCTTTTTTATATCTATGTGGCGTTGCCGCCTGAGATCTATCGAACAATTTAACAATTCAACGATAGATTGTTATGCTTGTTCCCTATATACTTTATTCGCAAATAAGGAAAATCATTTAATTATCGTTATTACCTGGGCGTGGCTGCTTGAGAACGAGGAGTTATGCTGCGTTGCTCGACTAAACTACTGGTACTTCCTCGACTTTGCATGCTGCTTCTTTTACTGCTGCCTGACAATTTTGCATCTGTCAATTGAATTATTATGTTACTATTGCGTTTTCCTAGTTTTATACTCGATAATTCACTATTATGATAAAAATGAGAAAATATATCGAATACAATATTATCGTGAAATGAAATTATGTCAACATTTATTACAGCCATAACTATAATATGTAGTTTTTGAAATTTAAATGCTTATCTCTTTAATGGTTGTGTATCTTCATTAACGAAATGTGCTATATCTAAATCATACAAGAGATAGAATTTTATCTAACCTGCATCCGAAGGGAATGTAATATCTTCCCTATCCAAGTCATCTTCGCTTTCTAAATCATCATACGGTCGACTTCCATTACTTAATGCTGTAGTGGCAGGATGTGCAGAGGTGGCTAGAGTCATGAGAGGGCTAGTACCAGTAGTTCTGTAATAACCACCTGTGTCGCTATGAGTTGATATATGAGATGTATGATGAGAAGTGTGATGAAGTTGCAAAATTGGCACTGCTGTTGAAGGTTCTGAAGAATTTCGATAGCCATGTTCTGCGCAAATAAAGGACGCAAAGCATTTAAATAAATGAAAGTAAAATTTCTCGGTTAAAAGATATTCATTTACAGATGCATGTATTGCGCAGAAGTATTCCATACCAATTCCTTCGACCCTCGAAGAATCACAGTCTTCCAATCCTTCTTCTAGCTCGTCCCACCATGGGGGTTGCACTAACCGTAGATCCGCACGTTTCACAACATAACTATCACTCTGATCATCTTCCCTTGGTATTTTAACAACAAAACGCTTAGGTTTGGTTAAAATTTTGCACACTGTCCCTTTTACAAACACTTTAGCAGCATCGATATGATTGTTTGACGTTGGACACCTAATACAAACTTTCGCATCTAAAGTCACTTGGCCAACCGAAGGGCTCGCATCACCTATCACATCGTACCTCCCCGCGCCCAAAATGTCAGTGTAACGCATTAGTTTTCTTTCCCCGTCAAACTCTATGTAAATTTCTCCTTGAACAACATTACGAATAACACCTGGATAATAATATGAATCCCTTAAAGCTAACACTCTGTGGTCGCGCCACTCACTGAGATCAATAGCAACAGTAGCAGGCCGAGGACGAGAACGTAAAGATTCCTCTCGAACAGAATAATCCACTGCTGTACTTTGAGGCGGTAAAACTACCACCGAATGTGCCGAGGATACCTATTAAAGTATTCCTTGCGTTAATTAATTTCTCAAGCTTGTACTATTATTATTTGAGCAAGTATCAAACTTTAGTAAGAATTAATTATCTAATAATGTCGTGTTATATACCTGTACCTGATAGCAATCGGATTCTTGCTGCTGCGGCGATTGCCGAGTTGCTAAGGTTGCCTGCTGAACTAAACCTGATTGACCGAGTGGCATATTCGGTGCCCGTATGTTCACTATATTATTTATGGTTCTCGTTACATTGCTGGTTTTATCCATCTCCTCGAGCTCCGATGGATCAAACTTTCGTTTCTTTGGAAGTTTCTTAGCACTGATCGTTGGATCCGATGGATCCCGCTGAGGAGGCGCCGGCGGCGGGGGTGGCTGTTCCGGAGTAGATTTTTCTTCGATCAAACTGCCTCCACCACCCCCGCCTGCTCCATATTGTCCGCTTCCAAGGGGATCCCGTTTTTCGTGCATCTCAGAATGAGCAGTCAGCATTTTGACCACCTCACGCTGCTCTACGAATTAACAATACGACGTTACACAATTGACTTTCGTAAGGACTTCATATAGTCATTCGTGAACGTCTAACAACTATTTTTCTATTCTCCTTTTCTAACATATAATCGGTAAAATTGGCAAAAAGGAATAAAATATAGAGAAATATCGGAAAAAGTTAATTTCTATCATAGAAAATATCGTATACAAGTGAGCAAGTGCAGAGTTTCAGGAAATTTCCTGTCATTTCAATGTTTAAGTCAGATTTACAGTTTTTAGTGTTAAAAAGGTGTCATTTAATAAAATATCATATATAATTATTATCTTTGTTATACTCTCCTTAACTGCATATATCTACATTCTACATATCCTTTTTTTTCTTTTTCTTTCCATAGTGAGGCAATATCTAGTTTCATATTGTGATGATTTTATTGTTTAGCGAATTAATTGTCTAAACTTTAATTATTTAAACTTGCTCGTATTAAAATACAAGTTTTATTTCTCTCTCTCTCTCTCTCTCTCTCTCTCTCTCTCCCTCTCGTTCTTCTACACACCTTTCACACATTAGTGCTCGATATTTGAAACATTTGGAACGTTTGAATCTTAACGAGCAGCAAGCATTTCCACCTTCGATTTCATAATACTTGAGTAGCAGTTGCTTACTGTTAATCGATATGTAACTATTACCGCGTTAAATCTCCATTTCATAACTTCCTGAGATGCTTATTAATAAGAAAAAGCGCATCTAAGCAATAACAGATTTGTATTTTAAATATTACACTAGTCAGCAATTACTTGCACACTACTATGTAAATATATGAGAAGTATTTGATACGAAGAGAGAACAAAAATTGCCACATATTTTTTTCTCATCGTACACCAATCAAATATATTGTATTTCACTATACACGGCTGTATAAATTTATGAGTCATAGATTCGTTCACATACAACGTACGACAGAATAATAATTGCGTTATCTCTATATTTGTCGAACGGCTGAAATAGATTTGTAATACATTTTTGCAATCATCATTAACTTTCGCCGATTTTAATAAAAGAAACTATATACATAGATGCAAAATGAAGAAATGCATAATCCAAACGATTGAACATGTTTGTGTTATTCAAACAAATCCATGAGTCATTACACTTCGAAATGAACGGAAAAAAGGCAAAGAGGAAAGAAGAAGATGAAGAAGAAGAAGAAGAAGAAGAAGAAGAGGAGGAGGAGGAGAAAGAACAGGTACTCATTGATTCTTACCCACGGACGTTCATATTACGAGCACATGAATGATTCGTAATATCCACGATTTATTTTTTAAACAAAAGTAGATGAATAAGTAAATTTTCGGCATATCTTATTATCGGCAAATGTGAAAATGTCCGATCAGAATATGGCTAATTAACTCAAATTCTACTTTTTCGAAGATCGAGTTTCTTATCTCTAACTTTCATGCTATACATTTTTAGTTCGTTTTTATGTCAGAAATGATACCTTCTTCGACAGACACCATTTACTACATAATATGATTTCCAACTTATCCTAATTCGTATGCACGAAGGCATATGCAATTAGAGCGTGGATACAAGCGCAAAGTCAGTATTCTCAAAAAGGATGCCTCGCACGTATAAATTTCACTTCCCGTTTGAGACTCAATTTACGATCTCTCATATACTTGTGTTCTTAGTTTTTTACGCACATCGAATCATGCACAAGGGTAAATATTAATATCTCCAATGGAGGCTTCACGAAATTTCTCTTAGGTTGGTATATACAAAAAAGCTGCAATAGAAACGAGTTGGATTCTACTTGTTAATTTATATTTAGTCTACTATAGTCTTGCTAGTTAGCTGATAATCGTATCAAACCTTGAAAATTGTAAATACCATAGAAAGTTATTTATCCAATGGGAAAGCGAAGTGTATAAATTAATCCTCTATAACGCCGTGTAATTTCAAACGTTACATATCCATCTATCTCTATATCTTGCAAGAATTATCTTTTACTCTTTCTACTATCCATATATTTGATTTGACCATCGCAAAATCATCACAGTTATCCGGCGATCGATTTAGATGGATGAAAAGAAGGAAATAACGAAACGTTACTACTTTGAAGGCTAAGAGACGGGTATGCAATGGAGTAAAAGCTAAAAAAGAATTGGTCAGAATAATTAGATTAGGCGAATATTAAAAGCGATCGGAAACTTTGCAGTGTATATACGCGTATACATGTAAGTATGTATCTATACTCACAGTCCGTACAGTCGAGAGGAGGCTGTGTGCTGAAATGTGGCGAGTTGAAGCTGGGAGGGTGGTGACACCGGCTGGGTGCATACCTCAGCACCCGGCTGTCGGGGACAGGATGCGTCGAGTCTGGGCTTTCTCGTCTTTGTCTATCTTGCGACAGGGTTGCTGTTCCCTCTCCCAACTCCAATTCTTCTTCCCAGCCCCAACTGCCGAGCATCCTCCTCCGAAAATTCTCTTCTTAGGCGAACACTTTTCTCTTCTTTCTTAATTCTCTTGTAACTCTAGTCAATGTCCTGAGAACAACAAAGAACGTGTTTCAAAGTGGTTACTATAGGATTCTGCGAATGTTCGGTTCTCACATCGTTTGGTTTGGAGTTTCTGCGACTATTATGTTAACCTGGTTTTCTTAAAATCGAGAAAACCATGGCAGCCTCCAAACCGAAACATTTCTGCTTTACAATGGCTTCCTCCGTTATTTTATTTCCACATTATCCTACATCGACGACGCACCTTCGACGCACCATCTGATACCTCTTATTTCCTTAATTTGAATCTTAATCCACGTTAAACGCTTATCTGCGAAATCTTTTGAATCTCGTCCTAATGGCAATGCACAGCGTGGCAAATAGCTGTTCCGTCGAGTAGCATGTCGCGTAACGATAACAAGAAAGATTAACATCCAAACGATAGACCACTTAACGGTTTCTGAACAGATTATAATAGAAATCATTCTCGAATTACATACGCATTTGGATTATCGTTCACGGCGGGCAGCAATTTTCTCTTGAGTTACCGCGGGCACTCGGCCACGCGGTGTATCATCCTCGTCATCATCGCGAGGGAAAAGATAGCGTCGAAATCGACAAATCGTATCGAACATAATCGGTCCACTTGCTACGGAACCGAATAACATTCCAGTAGCGAGCGTTCGGTAGCGTGGCTCGACGCATCGAACAAGGACACGTGACGGAAAGTATACAATTTGTATAATCAGATTTTACGCACGCTGTTACAAAACGATCGCCAAGCTTATGAAACAACTGTTGATTGCGTTCTTCCAAACATTTCTTTCAACACTTGACTCGTACGTGTGCGTATGGAAAATTAACGTTAAAAAAGTTATTACGAGTATTCGAGCCGACGATGGTGTAAAAGAAACATTAAGCGTAAATAGATTGATGAAAAAAATTAAGATATCAAATATCCTGGGTGAACATAAAAAAGGAAAGAAAGAAAGAAAGAAAGAAAGAAAGAGAAAATGTTAAATATCGAATTTAAATGTTTGGTATTTTTATCGCCGTCGTGAAAAAAGCTTTTGTATGCAAATAAAATATGAAATTACGTTTGATGCGAAATGTGTTTGACTTGTATACGCGAGTGTAAAAAAAATGAAGTGGAGTTTTTCATAATTGGTGATAAACGCTATTTAAAGATTTGAGACAGAAAACGTGTGTCTTTGAATTAACTTTTTTTTCGCATAAATAATCAATATTCAGTAATAAAGTTATTATCGAACCGGTATTGAAAAGGAGCGAAATTGTTCTGTTGTTGTTCGGCTAACTATTTTGCACAATATTTTATTGTAATCGGTCACACGGTATGAAATAATATAATAATTGGCAATGTTTAGTAATAAATCGATAAATGTAGAGAAGTAGAGTAATTTTTTTGTTTCTATTATCGACCGTATGTGCGATAGACTCATTAACACAGCAATATGTAAAAAAATGTTTTGAAATAATACTTATAACGAAGAAACGAAGAAGGTATTGATTCTCGGACGTTTAACCGTTTGGAAAACCGGCGGATATTTGTGCAAACAGTATCGATACGCTAGTTCGCGCTGGACACCATGGTACACGCATTTTGAGTAAGTACGCACTAGAATGTATTCAGCCAGTCAGGGTCGGAATAAAATCACAAAGACGAAAAATGTCCAAGCTTGGAATATCACCTCGACCTTCAGGCTGACAGGGATCGTGCTAAAAAACACAGAGCGACAGAAATGTAGGTATACACAAGCCACGATTCATGTGTGCGAGCCGTAGCGAGAAGCGGAGATTGGCACGCGCGACATAACCTATTCAAGAAATGATCGCGTTTCTTTCTCAAATCGGAGAAAAACGATCGCACTTCAAGCCGACTCTCACTTCCGCGACAGTACCCAACACGAAGATTCCAGGGGTGACTAAACAAGTACCTAGTAGTCAACAGATCTACTTGATCGTAGCCGCTACCGATTACGAAATACAAATTACAAATTACGAATTACAGATTATAAATTACGAATTACAAATCACAAATTACAAATTACGTATTACGAATTACGGATTACGGGAGAAGCAGAAACGAGCATATACAAACTATTACAGTAAGAAGAAAGCACACACAAAATAGAGACGCGCACTTACGAAAGCGAAGAAACGGACGTGAGACGAGAGCTCGATAGAAAAGTTTCGATACGAGATGAGAGACAAAATCGATCTTGCGGATCGATTGGAAATCACGCGCAACGCGCAACGCACCGAGCACGGTAGTACGTCTATCCCAATCACGTCTCGGCTCTCTGCATATAAAAAAAGAACGGAGAAGAAACACGGGGAAGAAAGATGAAAAGGGTGTGACGTTGCTAGTCTGGTTTGGTGGGACGAGGATGAGACGCGTATGCGTGACGTTCTTATCTCACGTTTAAACGAGTGAGACGGTAAACACAGGGGAAACTGGAAGGAAAGAGATAGGAAAGAGAGATGTTACCACGGGGTTCTTCGCGTCCTACCACCTTCGACACTGACGAGAGAGAGCCGAGTTCGCCCCGTGGCCTGGCTTCTTGGGAGGAAAACACGCGTTCTCGTGATCGACGCCTTGTATGTATGCAAGTACGTGTGCCTCCGTGTGTGTTGTGTGTGTGTGTGTCTGTGTGTGGTTAAGGGGAATGTAAGTACTAACCTCGCTACGCTCCCTACCACGAGGCTGACTCACGATGTGCCTGTCTTGCCTGCTCCGAAACTCTTCGCCATTGTGTCGTATCGGTTGGTCGTTTGGTCGACTCTTTCTCTCCCCCTTTCTCCCTTCCTTCACTCACGCTCTTTCTCTTTTTCTTACCGATGTTCCCTTTCCTTTACTCTACTCCTCTTGCCTCTTCTTCCACTCCTTGCTTCCGTCTTTTTCTCTCACAACGTTATCGTAACGCTGTGGAGACGCGTTTACAGGTACGCGAGGGTGGTCAAATGTCTACATGTGTACCGGGACGAAATTCAAAACCTGTTACGTGACGCCGCTCAGAAGATAATAACGTGGCCAAGCCGAACTTGTTCGTTCGAAGATTCGAAATTCTCATCATCTATTTCCGCTTGAATCGCATTCTACCACGAGAAGAAAATCATTCTCCATCTGTTTTTCGCCGTTATTTTCGATGATTCGAATGTCGCGCAAAAACTGATCTCTCACTGTCTCGACTTTACCATGAAAAATCGACTCCGTTCGATGTTCAAACGTACCTTACTTCGCATCGATACGTTATACCATTTTAAGGATGCAAATATCGTGAAATGTCGGCTGTCTGTTTCACTGACATATGCATTCTATATTTTGGAGAAATAAAATACTGTATCCCAATTGTAGTTAAAGACGAGAATCTCTTAGAAAGGAATATTACGTTATTATCTGAAATTATCTTCGAGACAAATAAACATCTCGAGTATTAGTGCACGTAGTATAATATCCGAAATAACGAAAGCTTGAAAAAGACGTTCAGGTTATGCAAACAGAACACTTACGGTTAGTAACGATTTGTATAATAGCGTTACACGTAAATCGGTGAATGTGTGGCACTGATATACGAGTGTATCGTCGAGATTAACTTGCTACCATCAAGGCAAAAATGAGTCATCGAGTGTGAGTAATATGATAAAAGTAGGTTTCTAATTGTTATATAGTCATACTACTACTGTAAAATAGTATACGCACACACGCGGTATGTACAAACAAAGGGAAATAATTCAACTAGTTGCGTATCTTGATGCGTCGTCGACGTTCTGACCAAGTTAAATAAATTAATAAATAATTCATAAATACAAAAAATTTACATAATCATCATGAATGAGCAACGACGGATAATGTGAACATTGACGAATGTGTTTAATACTTGTATATAATTGTCCACTTCTTTCGATCAAATGAAAGCAATACAAAAGGAAGAGGAAGAAAAAGAAAAACAAATAGCGACACGTAGAAAGTAAAGTCTAAAGAACTTTCAGGTATCTGCTTGGTATACTTGTTTACGTCGACATCAGCAGCGTGTCGCGTTACTAGTCATTCGATATTCTCAAAACAGGAGACTTCTTTAGCAAAGACAACCGAGGGATGAAGTCACCCCAATAGCGATCGAAAAAGCCTACCGAAAATACCGTTCTAATTGAATTAGAGTAGGGTGGACTCGATGTACGAACCAAAACACCACGTACTCGGAGAATTATATTTCTGAAGGCGATTAAATTAACAACGAAAACTGTGATATTATGATACTCTAACTCTTTCTACTAGCATTATTGAAACATTTTATGACGTAAAAATTATTTGTAATTGTATCGTTCTCATCGATGAAAAGTAGCTAAAGAAAGAAGTCTGTAAAAATGTATTGAACTTGCTTGGAAAAATGTTCGCAATGCAAACGTAATTTTAGTACGGTTAATAACAGTACAGCACTTTACAAGCAATTCGTTGCATTAATTGTAAGTAAGCGTACCGATTGATATCCCTTTGAGTTGTAACAAATTTCACAATAAAAAAGGAGAGTGAGAGAGAGAGAGAGAGAGAAAATGGGGTAGGTCAAAAGAATTGGCGTGCGACGTGAAATCCCGTGATACAATGCATGAAATCAGTATACACATTTCTGAAATGTCAGGTAGATGTTCCGTAAGACTGTGGAAATTCGAAAACTAGAGTGTGCACGAACAGACTAGATTACAACATGCCGCGTGTACTCTGCTACACACGTGGAAATCCGAATGCAAGTTGTATAGGAATACCTACGCGATACGCTTGTGTATTATGCAAAAAGTACTTTGCGTAACGTCTTTATTAGCGGTGCGCTTTCCCACTGTGCAATACTCGTAGCTTATTGTTAGAAAAAAAAAGAAAAAAATCGTTTCCATTTGAACTTATCGCGATCATAATATTATACCATCCAGCGAGAATTAATCAATTTCTACTACACGGTCGCTCGTCCACGAGCAGCTTTCTACTCGGTGTTCCATACGTCGAGCCTGTTGCTCGATATACTTCCAACAATTGCACACGCTGCAAACGGAAGAAATATAAGTTTTTACATTTAGACAACGCTGGTTGTTATAATATTTATAGGCGTAATAGGCACTGGAGATTAGATATACTTATTGTATTTTATAGATAAGGTTATTTAATGAGATTATGAGAGTACTTTTACGCGAAGGAAAGGGGGATTGGAACTCGAGTATATAGTGAATCGTTACAAACTGTCACGCGCATTGATATAAATGCTGGTACATTCGAAACGCGACGCAATTATTATTATTCTTTGAATATGCTAACCTTACTATTTTATCTTCGACGCTGAATAAACGATGACCTATTTTACGCCAGAAAATTTACAAAAACGAACAATTACACAGTATAGTGTTATCGTAATCTTGTTTTCAAATGCCGCGACTTCTGAGATTCGCGAGATTTTAGATAGCGTACCCAGTAAGTAAGAAAATAAAAATTCAAACTCTAAGAAACAAGCGATACATACCATACACAATCAAACGATGTTTATCTAATTAGTTTGTATAGTATAGTATTAGTTTGTAAGTATAATTAGTTTGGAACGATGATTAAATTAGAGAAAAACCGCAAGAAACGAAAGTAAATTTAACTAATTCTTCATTTACGTTACTCCATAATACGACTACAAGGAACAACGTCCCAGCCTTAAAGAGTATCATTCACGAAAAATGTCAAACCTGCAACCAATACCTTTTTTCCCCGATATCTATTCCCGAAACGGTATACCTATTGGTGTTCAGGTGCCATTCAAGTTCAAGCAAAGTATACTAAAGGGGACTACCCCGGGCGTATTATGGCCTCGGTATTAGTTTCCTGACTTTAAAACGAAGTCTGCGGGGGAGAGAGAGGGAGAGGAAGAGAGAATCGGCCAAACGAATTACGCATGAAAAAGAAAACAGTGGATGATACCTCGACCATCGCCGTCAGAAGTATACCACCCGCCGATCTGCCGTTCACTCGCAAGGACCTCGAGGAGTTTTCCTTTTAACGGGCCTTAACAACTTGTAACCGATACCTGTGCCCCTTCCTCCTTCTCCTTCTTCTTTTTCTCTTCTTTTTTCCCCGTATCGTTTCTTTACTTGCCTCTATGGTGAATGGCCTGAATGAAAGGAGACAAATCGTCGCGCGAATATTGTATACGTAGCCTCTCGACCAATCTACGAGGCACCTCGCCACAATGAGACGTAAGACCAGGGGGGTTGTGGTGCTTCGACCTCGGTTAGTTCAGGCATAAATCAGATATGCGGCGGTACTACCAACGCCGTGACAGGTAGAAAGGCGATCTTCCCTGACAATTGTCCGTCTATTCGTTTTCTACGCTATTGTTACGCGCATCCCTGCCTCTCAGTCTTTTGAAACACCTGCTTTTCCAGCTAACATCGTCGCTCTCGTACATCCACGCAGTGGTTTCGTTACGATTGTCTTACTAATTGCAAGTAGTAACATAGACTGCACATATGCTCCAGATAATGCGCGAGTAGAACTTTTTAAGTTGGTCCGACAACTGACCTTGCAAGTATGCGATAAAAGTGCGATCGATAAGATGATTCTCAACGTACGAGTCAATAGAACGAAGCATCATAGAATTACAACGAAATTTTGTCAGATTATATATCGCGCGTTACTTTAAATATCTTCTTTTCGTTAGATATTCTGACAGATTGCAATTAAGTAATAATTTGTTATATCATGCGATTTGGGATAATGTAACTTGCTATAGCTACACGATAGTAATTGATCAACTAGGGTATATAGTGTAATTAGTTTAATAATGACAGTAATAGCAAAATTAATTTTTCTTCGTTTAAAGAAACGGCGTATCTCTTAATAGTGAATAGTAAGAAAGAGGAGTAAATAATAAACTAAAGCTTTATTTTTTTATTTTCTCCTTTATACACGATTATTATTATTACACGCAATGTTTTAGACAAGATAGTGCACCATATTAGTCGATAAATAGATTAAATACTCTTTAAATATTTTAGTTCGAATCGAAGTTTGCTTTTAAAATTGTCGTTCATCGCTCTCTCTCTCTCTCTCTCTCACTCTCACTCTTCCTGTAAATTATCTTAATATTCATAGCTCCTTCTCTAGAATCTAAAATTCGGTTGCAATAAACTAAGTTTTACCTTAAAGAGAACTTTCATCGTCGTTGATATTATAACGTAATTTTAATGTCGTTAGGAGAACAACTATTTATGTGTGTATTGATCGAAATCGGCATCGTACTGTCACTGAACGACATCGTACAGATGACATCAATTACTAAATTTAAGCCTTTATCGAGAAGCTTACGTTCGAGCATCATAAAAGTTTTACGAAACCTTGATCACGTATGACATAAAAGTGAGCTACTATTGTACGTCCAGTGATTTGTCATATGATTATAACGTAAGTGATATGTAATGTAAGTACGTCATCGATTGCATTATATTAATGTCTAACGTGAAAGACTAAAGGATGTGACTTCACATATGTCGAATGTACCTATACATTATGTACATTGTTTTATAAAATTGTATCTATAGACTGATAAGAAAAAAGGGTTTATAACCTCTAGAACAGATAGTAGTCGTCAAATGATGAAAAAAAAATCCGAATAAACATGTGGTCGAAAAATTAATATTTCCAATGTTATAAACGATTATTCGTTTATATCATTAAGCGGTTAAAACGATTGACTTTCTCGCTTCGGGAACAAGCATGCCATATGGAAATAACGCATTACCTTATCGGTTCTTCTTTTCCTGGTTACAGCAACTTCTCAAACATTCCATCCTTCCATTTCCACGACCGCTTCATCACACTCTTCTATTAGAAAATGATGTATTCTTTCAAAAAATCCTACGCGTGTTTCAACTGTTCACGTATATCGTATATATATACACGACGTATTTCGTCTATGTTTGTTGATCGTTGAAGAGTACGTTATAGAAAACAAGTCAGTCGCCTTAACCGAAACGAGAAATTGTTTCTAACTTTGAGAATATTAATTTTTCAACCTCGTGCTTGCTCGGACTTTTTCCATCGTTTGGCGAGTATTATCTACCTAGAATTTACCTAGAATCCCTTTTTCTTTCTTATCAGCCTGTATATCTAAATTCATTTATTTACTTCTGTACAATATATAAATACGAATTTATTTCAATCAGACGTAATGTCCTCTTCATATTCGTTCGATTAAACTTTGAAATCGATTCGTTTTTATTAATCAGCTTGACTGCTGTAATTGTACAAGCTTTTTGTGAAAGAACAAACCGGTTAACAAGTTAATACGATGCGTGATCATCAGCAGCATAGTGGCGGCAGAATAATCTAAAAGACCGAAGGTTAATCACGGCTAATGAACAGCGGCAGACAATAATATTTTTACTTGATTATTGTTTGCAAAATGAAGATTTAACGGGAAGTAATCCATTCGAATCACGTCGTTTCCTGTGTTACACCCGCCAACATCGTAACCATTATAGGTGATACGATACATGTATTATGCGCAATGTACGATAAGTTAGAAGCGCAAAAAATTTCCTCTTTCCCTTCTGATAAAGACGCAAAACCGTTCTATCAAGGTAAAAGGAAGAAGATAGCAGAATCTCGTGACATCAAAAATAACGATACATCGATCGTACGGTAGATCGTATCGGAATAAATCGTGGTGATTAATCGTCTTAAGTAAAGTAACTGTTAAATATCGATCAACTTAAATATTTCGTTTACTCCGCGCTTGTTTCTCCACATATGATAAATAGCGAGACGTAACGTATCATCCTCTATATTTACAGAGGAATACGCCACATTTGGTACAGCGAAAGAGACGACAACGAACGTACTTTCGGCCAGCCTGAGCCTACACACGAGTATGCCGCGACTTCCGTTCTGCTTTAAAGATAATAGTATCGGTGGAATGTACAGCTACTTGGAAAATGCAAACACCACTTCTGCAACCGAGTCGATTGCATTCGAGGATTCTGACGTTGCGACGTAGTAACAATCTAGTAACGATTATGAGTAACTACGATTAGGAGATACTATAATAGCGTGAAATTGTAGAAGCTATCTGTGCGATAGAAATCTATATCGTAGTTATATCGTGTAGCTTGCCGACTCGCTAATATTATTATGTAGTTATTAAATTGTCGTAAGAGATAGTTGCCAGTGTGAAATTGTTCGGTAAGAAATATCATTTTTTTCAATTTTCACGTATTCTCGATAAAATAACCTTCCGATCAAACAACATCTACACTTGTACTTTCGGTGTAATTTCTACTTCTTTTTTCAAGTAGGTACCAGCATCATAAGAATTCGCAGGAAACAGAAAAATTCATACAAATGATGTACGGAAAATTTTACTGAATTCGTTAGCCGATTACTCCGCGATACTTGTATTAACACTGATAACGTATTTTCCTAATATAAAGAATATAACATTTATGGTTAATATGTACGTTGAAAGTATAAGAATCATTGGGAATAACTATTAAAAATTTCGATCAAAAATATGACCCGCTGAGCGTGGCGGCTCAACTGGAGACAGACGCGAACAGCGCAAGGAATTGAACCCGCTCAGTGAAAATGAATCGACGTTGATCATCTCAGCAACTAATGGTCGAAATGAGAGGTTCTTTTAAGTTTGGGATATGGAGCGTTGGAATATTAAAAAATTCACGAACGTAATTTCAAAATTGATTTCCAAATCAATATTTTTATCCGTTTACATTTAATTTGTTACTTTTGTCGTTGATTTACTATTAACCATAATCATTAGCATTGCCTCTATATATTTTTATAACGAACATTAAGAAAAATGGAATTGTTAGTTTGTTATTAAATAATTAAAAACTTTTAATAATTGTCGTTATAATTATGTATTAATTTTTATCTATATTATTGAATTCTAACAATTTTTACATTTTCAGCATACATATTAACCAGAAACGTTATATTCTTTATATTGTAAACGTGTCAGGATTAATAGACTTATGAAAAGTAAAACGATGTGCAGTTTTTGGTGCCATTTTTTAATAGCTTACAATTGAAAAATTGATTAGCTTCCAGTTGTACGTGAAAGACTGACTCTTGGAGAATAGAGAAAGCCCGCGCCAATTGCGAAAAGTATTTTAATTGTTAAATAGCTTACACTAGTATACGTTTGGGGATGAAAACTTGCAAACTTTTCGAAAATGACGAAAGCTAGACTTTTGCACGAATAATTGGACAATTAGAAGCAGCGCGATTTTGGACGGTGTTTATTTATTTACGGCACAACGGATTAACCAATGTTAACGTGTGACGTCTCATTTGATAGATATTCTGAACATGTACAATTTTTATTCGAAACCTTCTGCGATCCGACTATTAGGTTCGTTTTTATATACAGAAAACCTGTTCTCAACAGCTTTGAAGATCGTTTACCAAGTCCGTGCAAGAAATCTCGAGTGGCAAACGTAATAGGATTTTTGTTCCTGAACATGATTTCTGTGAGTTCACGCAAGAAAATTTCACATACCATTTAATGTTGCGTAAAAGACTAGTTTGACTGGACTATCTATATACAAGGGCATTGAAAATTACGCGATGAGGAGCAAATAATAGGAAAAAAATATCGAACTAGCACATCGGATGCGTCATCCACGTGCCTTTGTATGTGCATTTTATAAAATCTCATGTTAATACCGTGCAGAAAAATATCGCAGCGAGAAGAAAAATAAATAAATAAATAAATAAATAAATAAATAAAGGAAGAGACGTAAAACGTGCATTAAGTGACATGTAAAAGCTTTTTAACAAGGTATCGATAAATTTCCGCACTCGTAACAGCACGACATTACCCCTTAATGTTTCATCGGTGTACGTGTGCCCACTCACGAAAACAAATTTGTGTCTTTGTCAGGTAAGAAGCCCATGTATTATACACGTGTAAACATAAACTATTCCACATCACATTATGTCATACCAGATCCTGCCTCGACCCAGTACAAGAACACGGAATCTAATTGTAAGTATCAGGGAGATAGAGTTTCCTTCTCTCTCTCTCTCTCTCTCCTTCTTTCTTTCTCTATCTCTCTCCCCTCTACCAAGATATTATAGACGCTTACATAATTCGATCGTAAATTCTATGATTGGAACGTAAAGATTGGTTTATATTATCCGTTCCGACACGGAGCAGTAGTGGGGCACGGTTCTATTCAGATACTGTTGTATACGATCAATCGCAATGTCTATATCCGACGTTTCATTTGCTCGTAATAATATAAATCAAATCGATTGCAATTTCTCACTTCGTTTTGGAAATTCGGATGGAAATAATTGTAATAAAGGAAGGCAGATTGTACTTGTAATCGCGGGTCGCGCAGATCAAACGTAATTACGACAACATCTTTATACGCGTATAGATATCGCAGATTGGTAAAAAGCGATAAGGATAAATAGAGGAAACCGTTCCGAGCAAAAACTGCTACAGGCAATTCTTCATTGCGAGTAAGATTCTCTTCGATTTCATCTGTTCGATCGAAATACCCCGGAACAGATTCATATACGCAAGACAAATACGTCCGTCTTTAATTCAACCTGCAAATTCCTATTGAAAATTATTGTTAAAAAATTGCAAGGCCGCGGCAGAGATAAAAGTGGGTCACAGTGACGACGAAGCATAATGCGATTTTCAGCCGAATGAAATCGATTGTGTTTTACTCATTGGTTAGTGGACACTCGCTATGTATCTTCTTTTCATTAACACACAACGATAAAGATATCTGAACTATAAATCGATTTGTAGTTGCGTCTCCCCTCCCGTAGTTAGTACTTCAAAAATTCAAGTGGTACTCATTTAACTAAAATCAATATCCACGGCTTAGGTGAGTAAAAATACGCTAAGCCGATAACGATTACTTCGTGCCCGAGTGTTCAGTCACCTGCATTAATCTAATTACGAATGTCTCGCGCTATTCGTGTGTCTAAATATATCTATATATGTATATGCAGGCATTTACCATTTCGTTGGCCGTGCTATTGCCACCATAGTATATTGCGTCGAGCACGCGAGGAATGAATTTTAATACCATCGACGTTTCCATCTCGCCCAATGGTGATAGCGCCTCATCATCGGGACTCGCACCCACGGATTACCAGTTTACCAGTTACCGGTTATCGGTTACCGGGAACCAAGGAAAAGTTCCATTAAAATTTACCTATCGAGTAAATCGGATAGTTTATCGTAGATTGATTCGAACCGATGCAACAAATGTGCAAATGCAAAGGTATGTACGAGGTATGTGAAGTTACTCGTACGAGTAACAGTACTTATGGTAATATCGTAGAAATTAAGACAGACTTAGTTTAGCAAAATTTAGCTGAACGAGATGCAAACTGTGTAATAGCGATGGACACGGTACGTAATAAGATTTGACATCGTGTTTTATCTAGACGATTTGTACAAAGCGAAATATACATGTGTGAAAGAAGCTGAAGTAAACGCAGCAAACGAGATTTCAACTTCAGATTCTTTTCCAATTTTCCTTTCAATCGTTTCCTACTATTTCAAGCGTCTTATTTGAAATATGCTTTAGAAGGCAGCTAGGTGACAGGAGCTAATTTAAGCAATGCTTCTTACTAATTATACCAAATATGTGATATTGCTCGTGTAAATAAAAAAGAAATCTTGTGAAGTATAATACATATTTAAACTGGCAATTTCAAAATGTCGAGTGTGACTCGACATAAGAGAGTACCTGTGAATAAAATCAATGCTGAGTCACTCGACAAAGCAGTTCAAAGGGTTAATGGATAATTACTTTTTTTTTCCTCCCCTTTCTTGCTGTGCAATCTATCGAGTGAAGATATTAGGGACCAACTTTGACACACGGTATGTGGCGCTAAACATGTACAACGCCCAATGGCGTGTGACAAAGCGATGCAAATTTAAATATTAATTTGTTGTTTCAACTCAACCTAGTTGCTACATGTAAGAAGCGATGTTTACGTAGTGTGTATTTCTCATTAGGAAGATATATCAGGATCGTTGTTGGACAGTTTGTACTTTAGGCATCAAGCCTTTTGTGACAGAGTTTTCTAACGCGTGCTGTTTTTCCTCAACCTGGTGATATTCCAATTTCTTTGTCGATTTGTGCCTTATTGGTATATATCAATCCATGTTTAGGATTTGTCGTAGTGTTTTCTTCTGCCGTATTCCAATAATCTTTAAATTTAGCCACATAGGATGCAACCACGTGCCATTATTATCAAAATCTTTTTGCGTAATAATAATTCGTTCGTAGTATTAAGTTGTGATTTTTCGCCGATGAGCCAGCACAGATTCTGTATTTTTCGTTCAATCGTTGCGATATTGCCGTGCCGTTTAAACTTTAAACTTGAGTGCAGTACGCTTCCCCGTGGAACACCAAAAACGTATTAGACGCGGATCGCTCAAATACGATTTGGAAAGGAAGTAATACGAACGGGGAAGTTACTCTTCAATTTTAATTCACAGATTCGTGTGCCATACGTCATTCAGGTTTTCTATGATTTTTTTCGAATATTCTGTGAATTCTTTCGATATTCCCATGTTTATACTCAATTACGTGATACGCTGTTTACCTATTACATTGTTTTGACAGGACGCTTCGTTCAAATGTAATTCGAAGTGGAGAAAATACTAACGCGATTCTGATATCGCGTAAAACACGATTTCGTGCGTTTGTAACTTTCGCGTGTTCGTTCTAACACATGTATAAAGCAAGACAGGTATATAGCGTACTAATATTAACGAACATCTCACATAGGAGTTCACGAATATGTATCTTCCTATCTATCTGTAGGTTTGTTCCTTTTTAGAAAACGGGAAACTTTTTAAAGCCAGCGACAACAAGCCAAGAAGGAATCGACTGTTTTTCTTTGTGAGAAAGAAAAGGTAGAGACTGTATGGTACAGTGGAGCCAGAACGGCGACTGGGGGGTTCACCAGCGCACCACAATAGAGTTACACGCGAGAAAGCATCCTCTTCCTTCCATAAAGAGATTGACTAACACATACAGCATGTAAAGTCGGCACGAACCACTCTGATATGACGTCACATTTTCTGCGAGAGCCAGTACACATGGAATGCTATGTATGGAACATTAAATTGCATCGTGTGTGAACACAACCAGCGATGCTTTGTATACCCGGACAGACCAGTGGCGTAAGTCGAAACCGTCGATCGGAAAGATACGTGTCATTGAAATTCAAATAATCTCGAATATTATTGTTGCAATCGCTTTTGTTCCGCTTGTCCGCTAACACGCTGCTTAGTTCCGTTGTATACTCGAATCGATTAAAGAACGCTCTAGTTAGCCATATTTCGGTCCGAAACTTTTTCTTTCCTTGCGCTAGTGCTCTCGTTGCAATTCAATAACATCAAATATTTCGGACTCGACGAAGGCAACATGAAAAACATGGTCCGATTCAACTTTGAAATTATATGTCCGAGTTGTACTTTCCGTTACATTTCTATATCGATAGAAGTATTTTTTCCAATCGGTGAAGAAACTGGAGCTGTTAGCTGCTTGCATTAACTGCTCTATATTTTTTCTTGTAAGATATATGTAAAATTAGGTTGTTCTTAGGGTGTCATGATTTGTGCGATAAATTAAGTTTCAAAGCTAAATAAACTGCCTGGAAAATCGATATTACATGTGAAAACATTTTAGGGTAAAATATTCGCAATCTATTTTAAATTATAACGGCGAATATTTTAAGAAGCAGTTGTATCGTTTATTACATATATAAAGTGAAAAAAATGACAAGTAGCGGACAAATATAAGCATTGTTTACTACTTTAGGAAAAATATGCCCTACTTTCACGTTAAATACCAAGAGGTATCTCTTCTAACCACTTAGCCGCAGAAATTCTTATACGGTAAACGATTAGTCGCCACAAATACATATATATATATGTGTTATATAAATACATATATATATTATATATATATCGACGCAACTAAATTGCAAGGTAGGTGCCATTTGAGCACAAGCGAATTAAAATCCATGCAAATCCAATTAGCGCCGCAAAGGGTTAAACTGCTCCAATTACTCCAAGCAATTTCGCCTATCGAATCAATTCAAAACACTGAAACATAGTATACTACACTTGATAGGAAGAACAAAGATGCAGCTTGTTCTTTCCGACTATTGAAATATAATCTAACCGTCTATCGCGAACAATGTGCCAAAGACAAACAGAAGTAGAAATGCTATGTCGCGATGTGTCGTGGTCGTCGTCGGCGGCGGCGGCGGCGGTGGCGGCGGTTCTGTTACGTGTCGAATGCGATGCATGCAACGAAGAGGACGCGTGCATAGTACGTAGTGAAATAAAAGCGCGTGCGAGCCGACCACGATTGTTTAAAGCTTATTGTTAGAGGGCAGGTTCTTTCTCGAGTGCAGTTCAATATTTATTAGGAAGTCGCTAGAGGTCGCAAAGTTAAACTACAAAGGCAACAGGGTCAGCATCGAGCAGCCGTAGCCAAAAGGAAACAACGCGAGGCGACACGACGAGCCGCGATAAAAGGAATTCGACACAAGTCGAGGTTAGCCTTATCGATATTGCTTGAAAATATAAAACGACGCTGCGCGAGAAGAAAAGTCATTAACACGACGCTCCGGCGCAAGAAACGCAATGATAAGGTATCGCGAGGTTTCATCAACGGGGCAACCGGCTAAGAAATCCTAGCAATAGCGAGCGCGCGCACGCGCATGCATGCTGCTGCATCGAATTAACTAACATATAGGTGTGAATAGAGAGCGGGGGAAAACAAATACGTACGCGCGTAGCAAGTGGGCAAGTTTAGAAGTGTATGTAGCGTATTATACGCGATAACCACGCTATTAATACAATATGTTAAAAGCTTTTTGTATGCCATCGCGTTCATTGTTACTGTATCGTGCTGCATGTATACTACCGCGATATTTGAATATATCAATGAGTAACCTCGGAAACGGCAGTTTCGTCCAAAGAAATTATTCTATTCGTTTAAAAGAAAATGTGTATACACTCTTACATCGATGAATCTGATTGTAGTTTAGATTGTTGATGCTGGAACAGATTGGGGTTAGGTTGATAGGTTGAGGTTAGGTTGATAGGTTAGGGTTAGGGGATAGAACGCGGAATAATAATGAATATGATATAGAAATGCGAATGATAAAGTTTGCTAACTAATTGAAATAGTTTACCTCTGTTTTACCATACGTCCTTTCCGAGTAACTTTAGCTTTCTAAATAAATTGTAGATTTGAAAGTTTGTTTGATAAACTACAGTTCCTTAAACTCCAATAGCAAAGATCGCTATATTATCATTGTCTGAGGTAGTTTAATAAATGTTAAAGACATCTTGATCATCTTCATACGATACCTTACTACGTATGCCGCTTAGTACGCTACAAAAGGGATTAGAAATACGATCACGAAGATTGTTCTCAAGAGATAGATATTCCAGGAAAGATTATTAAAAGATCGTCGGACACGTTAAATAAAAAGTTAAATTAGAGTAACGTGTTTCCTTTGTTTCTGTTATTAACGAATAACGTCTCTCTAAAAACGGTGTGATCGAAAGCACATCTTATGTGCAAAAATTCGTTGTGAGATTGAAAATAATAAAGAAATGAATTCGAAACAAGCGTATAGATAATTTTATTAAGAAGAAATCGATGTCTGCTATATTTATGGCTAAGAAGTTTGGGAAGAGTCGAATTCTACTGAAATGCTTTGTTCGTCACACCAAATATCTAACGTTGATTTTTTCCAGTAATGTAAATATTAAAGATATATACAAACACATACACATACACACACATATTATATATGATATAAGTTATCTACATTAAAAGTCTGAAAAATTATTCCTGTTTCGTAGATACATATTTGGCGAGATGTCATTCTGTATTTATATCGATGTCGGTACTATATATTTGCTGATACTTGGATTAATTTCATAGATTAAAGCAAAATCTTGGCTAAAAAATTGTTCGAACATAAAGTTTCGTTTATAGAAGAAAAATAACGATAATAATTTTTCGGAATTGAATGGGAAGAATTAACGAATCACAGGAAATAATAGGTTGAAAGAGAGAGAAAGAGAGAGGATTTTGTACTTTATTAAAAATCAAGAAATTCCGTGTTCCCGGATTAATTTCACGAATTTTTGTTTAGCGGCTGGTGTAACGACGAACGATGAGCGTCGTATTAACAGAACGCACTGGTGAAACGCAAGTTATAACGATCTTTGATCTTATTAATTATTAATCTCTGCCATTATATAAGTATCATGATTATTCAGACTAATTGAATAATTGATTACAGATATTTAGGATTTACAACCCGGAAGGAATAACAGATATTTCGTGCATTTATCATCGAACGATAACTCTGAGACCGATAAGGACTCTCCTCCTCCTATACCACGAACGTAGAACGTCCTCTCCTTTCGACTGATATTATTTGCAAAAATAATCACGAACTTTTGCATTCCGACTATAGCTAGAAGAATGCGGCAGTTCGACGCGATACAACACGACGCAACCATGTAAATGATCTATCAAAATACGACGTTGGAGAAGCAGATGTTTTACATAGATGCCGTGGCAAGAAAAAATTTAGATAACGTAAGAAATATAAATGTGTATATCGACAGTTGGCTTGAAAAATCATTAACACATTAGCCACAGTGTTATCGTGACCTACGCAACGGAGATACCGATTTTTCCCGCAACATACGTCGCGAGGCATATTTTTTACGTATCTTTCTCTTTCGCAATAATACGAAGTGTACAAGTTTCTCGTGAATCCTTTCGTCCAACATTTTCGCGCCTGTTGCTATTGTTTACGATAATCGAATATCGAATGTCGACGGTTGGCGATGAAACAAGCTAAGCGCGAAATGTACGAATTTATTGATTTTAACACTAATCTTACTAGGTTTCAAAAATTAATTTAAAATTGTACGTTCATTGTTATTTCTCTTGTTCGTCTAACTTTGTGCGAATTCTTATATTATCTGACCTAATCAATTTCTCGATTTTTTTAATATAAGAATTTACAAATAGATGAACAAGAGAAATAACAACGAATGTACAATTTTATATGAAATTTTGGAACTGGTCATTTGACCGGACCTAGTAAAGTTAATGTTAATATTTATCGAAATGCTTCTTTATCTGCGTAAACAAATACGATTATCGAATAGTAAAAGAGTTTCCCTTTTTCGTGTCCAGTATTCGAAATTTACTTTTGTTTCACATTTATATCTTATTCCGCGTAAAATCCAGTAAAATCAAAAGATGCCTCTTTATTACTAATCGCGATTGGAGTACGTTACAAATAATTCAATTTTTTGTCAACGTTATTACGTTAAAAATAACGTAGTAACGGTATTATGATTATAATAATAAAGGTTTGTAAATTTGCATTTAACCGTATCATAAATTTCTATTTACATAGGTCCTTTTTAATTACATTTATATTTTCTAGGATCCTCCTGCTTTACTTTCCTCATTTGATTTGTACAATCTGTCAGTCTTTAAATATTCAAAAAAAAAAAACCAAGTAAGATAAGTTCCTTAATTGCAATGTTTCGCAACTGTTGTACTCGCATGAAGAGCAAAACTATGCTTCGCTTGTTTCTATTTTAACATTTGCAAAGAGATATAACAAAAGTACGCAATACGCACGTTTAACAGTCTCGTTCCAATCCGTGACTATCGAACTCAAACAGATGATAAACCCGACACGCGTAAATACTTATGTAGAAACAAGAAAAACAGTGTAATCATATTAAAATCCAATCGAAATCAATCGTTCACTGTCGTAAAAGTCAATTGATTCGTAAAAATGTCGCAACGCGATTACGATCTGTTATTACAAAGTAAAAAATAACTGTGTCACGAACTTTCACAAATAATGCATATATCGTGAAAAGCCGCACGTAAGTGTATGAAAAAAAAAAAAAAGAAAAAAGAAAGAAAGAAAAGAAAAGAGGAGAATCGAAACGACTAAGAGTTTCCGAGCATTCGCAAAAACCGCGTTGAATTTCTGAAGAATGTTACGGAAGAATAAACCCGGTACACGTGTGTATTGTTGTAATCTTATCAGCGATTATACAAATCAACTTTGAACTTTCGAACGACAAATACAAGTATCCTTCGAATTAGAACGGATAGAATAGCATCAACGATCTAGCGATAGAGTAACATCATCTCTAACGGATTTCTTTAAAAATTGAGCGTCGCCTCGTTATTCGATAAAACAAACATTATCGACGAAAGATTTGCGTATGCTAGCATTCTCTAGTATCTTTTTACTTTTTAAGCGAAGAGTGAAGAATTTTTTTTTTTTTTTTTTGTTACGATATAAATAACATAGGAGTGAAATAAATGTAAAATGACAATAGAATAATGTTTTATCATAAAAGTTGCATTGTTAGGCTGATTCAACGATATTACTAATTCTTTATACTTTCTAGATAGATGATCTTCCTTTTTTAGCGACTTTGATGTTCGTAGCTATACGTGTACTCCTTAAAACATTATTATATAAATTTATATGAATTTTCATTTGCACAAAATACGCTAGAACATATATATAAAAAAGAATACATTAATTATGTATTAATACTTATGTGTAAAATCGTCGTTTCTTTATAATTCTATAACTCATATGCAATTAAAATGATGATTAGTCAAGTTTTAGGTAATCCAAATTCTCGAGCTGTTAGCGTTAAATAATCCTTTCGATACTGGTACAGCGATACATTCCAAGATATATTTGACAAAGATTGCCGGTAGTTGTCATTTTTCTCGTATTGTCGTTGAGACATTTCATCGGGATATTTGCCATCGACGGTTTCGGGGAATCATTTTAAAAATTACACTTAAGCCAGTTTTTTTTCAAATTTGTCTGTTATAGGTGTTTGCAATAGAGTGGTTAGATACAATGATATAATACTTAAAAATGATAGTATACTATCATCTTAATTCATTGGCTATTAAAAAGTGTATATAGAAAGAGATAATCCTAGTGCTCGGAAACGTACGTATGTTTGTCGCTAGCGTATGTAGTAGCTCGAGCAAATATCGGGACAGTATCGTTAACGAACGCGGCCAGTCTATCGTAATACACTTTCCTTTTAACGCTTACGATACGCGAAGCCAGCCAATTAACGTCTAATTCCAACAACTCTATTCAAGATATAAATGCATAACCGAACAGCGTAACTCTAGCTAACGCCTCTGACATGTTATTTCACTTAAACGAAACACGAGTAATTACAACATTGAAAAACGAAATCGACCGCGGGACTAATATTTCTCGAAAGCGCGAAGCTAGCTAAGTTAACCGGTCAAAATTATTTACGTTAAGTGGAAAAAGTGCTTTTGTAACAGCCTCGACGCGGTATTTGCCAAAGATATCAGTTAACTCGATCTTCGGTTCGTTGTAGTAACGAACGATAAATAATATTTACAGATAACGTTGTAAACAGAAAAGTTCATAAGAATAAATTAAATAGAGAAATTACGTGTTAGTGAAAAAGATAGAAATTGACCTTCTTGATTCGTCGTGAGAAGAAGAAAAAGCATCAGTGCATTTTTCCAATATGTATACCATTGTATGAACCATTCTATGGCAATGGTTCTTCATTTCGGCCATAGAGTATCGATGAACGTTATTTTTGACGAACATTAAAGAAGACACTAATATAGAAATTGACAGACAAAAGACTTTGATGATGTGTAAAGTGGGATAGAGGTTACACGGGAAAGATGCACTGTACAAAATTCGACGTACTACAGTGAATCTCTATGGTGAACTGGAATAACATTTCACCGTTGACAAATTCATATATATAGCATGTCAGACGATACCAACAGTTACATCTTGTCTCGTAGATATAAATTGGAAATGGATAAAATTGTATGACACTTACTAGACACCGTTAAGAATTACAGCGAATTGATAATCCTTTGCTGCTGGTTTCATTTAGTGCACTTTTCCTTAATTATTATTCCAAATCGAGAAAATTACTTTCCATTCAGCTAATTCCGCCGCAGCATGATCAATCATACCGCGCAAATCCGATATACATATTACGTTCGAACACTATTCGTAACTATTGTCTGGTTTCTGGAAATGCATTCAACAATAGCACAAACACTTTGAGGGAAAAGCGAGTGAACATAATAAAGTAACAGAAAGTCGTGTGCATGTACATATGTATGTGACGTATATATGTATATTTATATATATACAAAGCGACTGATCAAATTTATGGAGAACCTTGTACGCGTAACGGATCGCGAAAGGTTATGGAAGCACAGAGCCTAGGACACGAATCGAGCCCCAGCGAAAATAAGAGATCCGCAAAATCTGTTGTGATACACGAAAATATAAAAGTCGCGTGTCGAACTAGAGACACAAAGCTAACAGGCAAACTGGTAAGAGAAGAACAAAGCACGAATAATACGTAAGAAACACGAGGAGAGATGGTGAGATCGGGTTTTATATGGTGTACACTAGGCGCACGATTCTTAGTAAAAATCGCACTGAATTCGCGAAATTCACGTACCACGTCTACTAGCTCCATCTTGACTCGTGAGTTAAGCCGGACGCGCACGTTCTTTCTGTTCGTCGTCCTCTTGGTCGTCGTCGTTGAAGTCGTCGTAGGCGTCGTAGTAGTCGTAGTAGTCGGAATCGTAATTCGTAATCGTCGTCTTCGTCGTTGTCGTCCTGGTCAGCGTCTTCTGGTCGTCTCACACGATACACTATCGCGCACACGCCGCTATTACTCACTAACACAATAAATCCATTGTGAGAGAGAATTCCTGGCGGCACATTCCGCGTGTACGTAAGTACGAGGGTGTACGGCGGACTTCGGCGCGCGGCTCTCTCGGCTCGACTCGAGGCGACTCGAGCCGAGTCGCTTGCTCGTTCGCGGATGTCGTCACGAACCGAGGGGAGAGGAGAGGCAGAAGAAGAGAAAGACGTGGGGAGAGAGGTGGGAGAAAGGGAGCCGATACGAAAGAGGAAACCTGGTGGGGCAGCAGAGTGAATGCAAGCAAGAGACAGAGAAACTATGAGAAAAAGCAGAAAAAAGGAAGAGAGAGAGAAATAGAGAGCAAGAGAGAAACGGAAGAAAGGGGAAGAGAGTTAAAGAGAGAGAAAGAGAGTGTGTGTATGTGTTTATTAGAGAGAGAGAGAGAGGATTAAAGGAGTGATTGAGAAAAGGTGAGGGAGAAGAGGCAACTACGAGTCGTGTATGGTCGTCGTATAAATAGACGAGAGACGATATAGGCATCGTATAGTAAGACTCCTAGGGCAGGTAGTGGATGCTCGTGACAGCGATGGAACTACCTCACTTACTTCCACCAAGAGCATGGAGAGTCACTGACACACAATGCAAGAGGTCCGCGCACGTGTATGTATATACAGTGGAGCGAGCGCGCGCGCGCACTCACACACACACACACACACATATATATATATTCCGTACGCAACTATGTTCCCAGAAGGAAGCTCACAAGCGGGCGCGAGCGAGCAAACGAATAGCACGCACACAAAAAAATATTCTCGCGGAGCGACTTTACACACGCGCGCGTAGCAACACACGTATATACACCAGGGCTATGAATGCCATCGTCGCCGTCGCCGTGCGTCGCCGTCGTCGTCATCGTCGTGGTCTCGAGACTGCCACTCCACCGTGTCACCTAGGTATGTGCCGTGAGTATCGACGATCAACGTAAGGATCGACTCGAATTCCCGGGAAGCATCGGCGCGCCGCGTCGCTACGTGCCGGGCTTCTACCGCCCTTGCCGTTGCTGTAATTTTCGTCGTTGGCTCTTTCGAGTGAATACGCGTGCACTCGCATCACGGAAATCCGTCACAGTAGACCGAACGACCAACCGAGAGGAGATGGTGACTACAAAACCACGACACGGTCATGACGTCGTCATCGATGCATGCTCTATGATATATTCTTATTTACCATAGTTTGAAGAAACGCGAATCACAGTACCACCGAATTATTGACATCTTCCCCGTCAAGTATACGTGTTTCGTCCTCGATTTTCTCTTTCTTTTTCACTCGAATTACATACACGCGATCCCTCTCTCTTTCTTTTTGCCTCGCTCTTTTTCATCACATGCACACGTATGGGCTCAGGCTCGGTTGCTCAACTGAACTGCCTGCGACTTGTCGAGCCATATAACCAACCAGGCATCACGCACACACTCAATTACTATACTACTACCATTACTACTATTACCACCACCGCCACCGTTACCGCTACCACTGCTACTACTACCTTCTTCTCCTCGTTCTCCACCACACCGCCTTTACTTCATATCTCGTCGACCGCGTATAGACGTATACACGCGCATGGTCGCGTACACACCACCGAACCGTTCGAACGAGCCAGAACGGCGCGCGCGCACATTCACTGACAGCCGCTACTTCACTCACACACTCGGAATCCGCTACTTCACGGATTCTGACTGGCTTGATCGCACACCAACGCGAGCCTGCTGTACGAAACGGTCTCTCACAGAGGCACACACCAGCCTCGTGTACGTGTAGGAGCCTCTAACCCGGAGCGCACACCTACGCACACCAGCGAGCGCGCTACACCGCCGACGCGACGGTCTGTAGCCTCAGGACCGTCGTCACGCTCCCCGCGGACCCGTAGGTTCACGTTCCTATTGCCTCTTGCTTCGTTTCAAGGAATTTCTCCATGTGTCTGTTCGTTTGTTTTAAAGAACGGTGCATTATGTTTTCGAATTTACTTTAATGCAACGTCGGTAAGATTTCGTTTCGTTTCGCTTTCTGGTCATCACCTTAACGTTTTACTTCTGTAACCACCATTTTCACGTACTCCTCTAAATATACGACAAACACTTTCAGCCATAAATGGCCACGGAAGCTTTTTTTCTCTCTCTTACCTTTTATATCTTTATCCGAAAGATTTAACGAAGACACTCGACCCAACAAAACTAGAAGCTAATGAGCAAATAATATAAAAAAATAATAAGCAAATAATGGTAATTACGAATTAAGGTAATGCGATTCAAATAATTACGATACATTTATACATATATATATGTATATATAAAAAGTTTATAAACAAATGCTCGATATATAATTACCGTAAATTTCTTGGATGGAAAATAAATATACCACCCGGACTTCTCTAATAAAGAGATAAAAAATTCTATTCTTGGTGCCCTCCATGATTTTGACCCACCCTTTAACGACCAAGCAGCGCATACTAATTCATCGGTATTAAATAATGATCGATAGTTTGATAAAGTTTGAAGTACACGTGTACGATATGTGCAAGAAAAAAAGAGAGTATTTTATATTTAAAAAAAAAAAGGAATAAAACGATGTATCGTATAAATACGTAAAAAGTAGCTAACACATGCATACTATCAGCTAGTTATATACATATATCAGCGAATAATTATAGCATAGCTTTTGTAACATCTGATCATTTATGTTTCATATTGTTAATCACGTATTTGGTTATTTAATTCTCGGTCGATTACGAATTGCATTTCAATTCTTTGATATTTTTATATATTTAGATATTTTTAACGAGATTGTCGATAGCTTTTGTTGCGTAAACAACAAAATACAAGCCAGAATGGAACTGTGCTCGTTTGTGATTTACAGATATCAGTTAAATACCAGTTAAGAGTTCAAAATATTTGAACGTAAAAGTTATTAAATACTATTCTAACGAAAACATTCGTCAAATCTTTTGTCTTTAATTAATAGTTGTTAACTAATGGTTATTAGGTTCGTAATAATTTGAATAAACAAATGTTATTTATAAAAGCACGATAAAATTATCAATGAAGATTCTCAATCTTTATGTTTATGTTCTACAGCTGAACATCATAAATGCAAATAAAATATTTGATGTATTTTTAACAATGTTAGTTTATGAAAACGAAGAATTCCAAGGAAAGGAGTTGAATATCTTCGATCGCGCGGGATCGAAAGAAATACGTTTAACGATTTTCAACAACTAACAACAAGTCGAGTAACAAAATAACTTTTTTAATGCAGGATTTACATCTATTTGGTCCATCGCTGTCTACTTATTCTGTTCCTATCAAAATGGTCACAAACGTGCGATAATTATATCCTCTTAGCTGCATTTGTAAACTATTCGTAAACCACAAATATTTGCTCAAAATACTCAAACTGTTTGTGAGAGACGATCATCTGCTTGCCTAGACGTAGCAACTTCTAAGTCAACATCATTATTCATCGTTCAAAGCCTTCGAATAATACAACGAATCAGAATGATCAGTAGCGAGATATTGTACACTGTGCGTACGCTCATTGCATTATCGTCTATTATTACCTGCCTTCATTTCTGCTTTTCCATTAAAATTCTATGTGATATCATATATAGAGATTCGATATATCAAAAATTATCACACACAAAGATTATCATAATTGATTGTATTTTCTTATTTTGGTGTGAAAACTGTAAAGCAAGTAATACTACGAACAGATCGCTTGATAGTACAAGTACAATAACACAGCGATAAAATATGACGGTGCAGTGATAAGCGAATGAAGCATATTTTTAGAAACTTAGTCATATGGATGTGTAAATAATTACCAGATCGTATGGTATTATAATTAATATTTTTAGAAGAGAAGTAACATTCTTTCCCGACTAACGGAAAAATTATTTTTTGTTCTAAAACTGTTAGTCGTCAAAAATATATCCTTCTTTTAAATCTCCAAGCGGAACACTTGCTTTTTGTCAAGTGTCATGATCATAAATTAAAATCTACGCATGCCTCGTGGCTCGTAGACATAGTAGACATCTGGCGTAACAGTAGCCTCTCGTATCCCGTGCGTAAGCGTTTGTAGAAGGCTCATGCGTCACACAACTTGCATATGCATATATATTTACTATGTACACAAGTAGCATCACGGACAGACGAATATATATATGCATGTGTTCTTATACTAGGTACGGTATTTATACTAGTATGTATTACATTACACGAGGAATGATAATAACCGTTAAACGATACTACGCTAAGCTTTAAACAATTGGAGATTTTTTATTCTATCGAATCCACTATAGGTTACCTCGAGTCAATAACACACTTTCTTCGTATCATGTGCGAAGACATGCGAATAAATTCGTAAGTAATTTGTGTTTTTCCGCGAAACCAACCGAAGCGTAGCAACTATTAACTGATTATTTTTAATATACGACGTTTGGACGGTGAAATTTTCAAACTAGCTGATCCTTTGCTACAGCCCTGAGCGCAATTCATACACAAGTGTGTAAGTACGGCGTAAGAAACGGAAAGACAGAAAGAGAGATTCGGTATATGCGTGCAGAGTGCGCGTACACAGCGAGTGAGTAAGCGAGTGAGTGAGTGAGTAAGCGAGTGAGTGAGTAAGCGAGTGAGTGAGTGAGCGACTGAGAGAAAGAGAGAGAGAGAGAGAGAGAGAGACAGCGCTATATACCTACTACCGTGCGTGCATCTCATTGGCGTAAAAGCATTTTCTCTGTTTCCGAGTTTCTTCCTGACAAGAGTCGAAAACGCTTTCCCTAAATCGTTTCGGATTACCAACAGTTTTCTCGGTTATCTTAAATATAAAACTACAATTCGATGCCTTGATGAATATAATAAAATATTCTTTTACGAAGAACTTTTACGGTTAAAACGAGACAATAACGTTTAATGAATAGTAATTTACCATATAATTGTATGTAATATATATACAGAATTTCTTTCCCAGTCCAAACTTTTTACATTTTTTGGTCTTGATTCTGTCGCTTGCCCCAAAAGCGGAATAAAATTGAGAAGAAAACGCAAGATACGAAATAAAATAGAAAATATAGAGAAAAATGAAACTCACAGCGTACCATGTGTTTAGCGTAATACGAAGAAAAAGGACTATAAGACTACGGTCGTTCGGTTATCTCGTCGATTTATTGTCGTGGTATCAAACCGCAAAGAATTAAATACCTACTATTCGAAGGTCGTTTAAAAAACAGTTCTACAAATTCCACTTGAATTCTCTGTTAGAGGTAGAACACGACCCCGGTAAAGACTTGATCAATGAGGTACTGCGGGAGTACCTTGTAGTGACTCGACTCCCCTTCTGCATTTCCCTTCATAGACTTTCGTGCGCTGTCGATGAATGGCGTAACCTCGTTATGGGACTTCACGTGGATAGCCTCTGTGTACTAACTCCACGCGAGACACGAAAAAGGTTTCTTAGAAATTCGACATGCGTCAGAACAGGAAGTAACGATACAGGGAACTTCGGAGTCCGATATTAGGCACAAAACACGTGTCATCTTTCCTGTTTTAATCGTATATTAAAGTGTAGGGAAATAGGTAGCTCCTTTTCCCTCCTTCTTACATCCTCCATCTCTCTCTGTTATTTCCATACAGAAGTATTTATTTCCTAAAGTGTCAAATTGTCAAAGTTTCTCTGTTCAGTAAAACCAGAGTGGAGTTGCAACGTAAAAGATGAAAAACTGTGGCAAAGTTGATCGACAGCTAAGAAAATTTGTAGGAAAATAAAGATGCTCGCACCCGGTAAAGTCACTATGATACGTCAAATCTATTATTATGAAATAAAATTGACATAGGCAAGAATAATATCGCAACAGAAAAAGAAATATTAGATACAGTTGTATAGCTTCTAGACTTATATTTCCTTTTCCGCAAATTTCGTAGTTTTTTGAGAACGGTTGAAACGTACTTTAATTAACATCGATGCTATAAAGATAAAGAATATTTCTTGATTGACGAACAAGAAAGTTGCATATCTGATATCGCCTACTCCACGTCTACTATATCGATATTTATAAAATGGTTATAAATAAGTAAAATATTACAGAGAAAGGTTAACAAGCGCGTGCGTTCTTTTGTTGTTATATGTAAAATATGATAGAACAATTTCGTTCGACGTATCGGCGATCGACAGTTTACGATAATTTTTAAAATTTGCATATTAAGGCTCTGGCCATTAGATAGGAGGAAATAGATTTGAAAAGCTCGCTTTCGAATATCACGCGTTCTACCTATATGTATATATCTATAACTATTACTTATTATTATTAAGCAAAATAAGTTAGCATTGTTAATTAGCTTGAAAGAAAGTTTTACGTTAAAAGCAAAATTGTACATATTCGATAATTTAAACATTGAAATTTCACATTCTCCACGTAATAATCGGCATAATAATTTGCTGAATTACTTTCCATCGAAAATGAAGACGCGATAGTAGAGCTACTTTGTTGCTAAGTTATACGATAAAACTGTCCAGATATCTTCTATCTATCTCACGTGTGTCTTCACGGGAAAAAATCCGATGATACAATTGGCTTATCCTTGCAATGGTATATTTCCACTGGAATGAATGAAATCCGCTCGGAATAGGTTAGGGTGATATGCGAACAGAAGATTTCTTGGTGGCTAGGTGACGAACGTATGAATCGATAAAGAGAGAACGAGGGAATGGGAAACGGTGTAAAATCGATGGCCGCAGACGACAGAATTGTATGAATTTCAGGCGAAAAATTCAATGAAAATACGTAATCGACTATCGAATTTATCTTTAAGTTCGAAATACATACAATGTGTGTGTGCGGAGTAGATACGATACTGCAGTCAAAGCGATGTTGAATGGGCCTCAACCTATTGGCTGATCTCTGGTCACGTGTACACCGCTAGACATTCATTCTACTGCCACACAACTGGTCCACGTAAGTATGTTTCTACATGCATGGTTGGTTTCATAGGGCTGATGATCAAAGAAGAAGTACTTTATCCTGTTGGCAAAAATGCAGCAGCAAAATGTTCCAGAATGCATCTTGTTTCGCAGAATTCCAACAAAGAATAGTTAAAGGAACCATTAGAACCGAAAGAATCTTTGTCTCGTTGATACAGCAGAGTACTACTTATAGATACACGTCAAGAACGTAGGTTTGCCGCTTGCTACTACGATCCGAGTCTGAGGTTACGCATTTCCAACAAGTTACGTTCATTTCGGATTTATTAAATTCGCTGCTTGAATACTTCTTCTTTCAGAAATTCTGACGGATTATTGCCTTTGTTCGAATATTGTAATATAAAAATACGCACATTTCGCTGTCTCTCTTATCTGGCCTCATACGCTAGCGCGTTATCGTTACCACGTATACGGTAGGTGTAAGCATTGCGCGAGAGGAATAAAAGAAAGAAAAAGTAACAGTTAACAATCGGTCGTTTTCATAATGCTTGACAAATTTCAGAGAATCGTGAGATGCAGCACGTGAATGTGATATTAATACAAGTGACAGAGTTAAAGCTCGAGTTTTCTATTAAAGTAGTTCTTATCTTAGTTTTTACTTCGACTAAAACAAATCGCATAAGACAGAAGCTAATTTATTTAGATATCGAATTCTTCGATAAGGAAAATAATATGATAATCGTAATCGATTAAATAGATTAGAGAATAGAAAAAATATACGTTCTCAAGATTTGAAGATTTCATTATTAGAATCGGTCTGTTAGTAATGATAGTTCATATTTGCGAATGAGTAATCATTGCCGACGATGCCAATACGTCCATTGACTATTGATCATGCATATGACGTACATTTATTTACTCGACTACCAAAGAAGCGACAAATCGTCGACGGTCATACAACCGGCATCAACGATAGACAAAAACATACAAATCTACTTATTAGGACGAAATGTTGGTTAATGACCGATTGATTTTGCCGCAGGTATCCGTGTACTTTAACTATAAACAAAAAAAAAAAGAAGGAAGAAAAACAGGAAAGTTAATAAATTATTATTTTGAAGGTTTTGATAGTTCCGATGTTGATTGAACTCTTGCCGATTGAATTATTCGCTTATCCGATTTAACGAAACATTACACAGGCGTCATCGCTTCTAGCTCTCTCACTACGTACTAATAAATACCAATACTTGAACAATGTTATTGTGTGATTTTTCATTGATATTGCTTATCGATGTACAAATCGACGTTGAATGCAGAACGAGCAAAACCGTTACAAACTATGCGTAAACTGTGGCTTGAAGAAACCTGCACCAAGCTAATTAAAAAGATGGATATTTTGCATGTGCAGAAGACGCGAGTCTATCTACCGCCTTACGCGGACACATTTAGAAAGGAGAAGGATCGGTATCCTTCGAAATTTGCAAAATATCGAACAATGATACATATTTAAAATAAGCTATAACTGGCATCAGGTAGCTCTCTGCTCGATGACTGCGATCGCAGAATCACCTAAGCCAAGAAGAGACACGGATTACGTAATAAATCCGATTGGAGGGAGAGCAGAAGAGACGAGCCACGGTAACGATACGGCATAATGTCGTTTTTTCATCTTCATTGGTTGTAATAGGTAATCGATAACTGGTTGTCGTTTGCGAGCAAGCAAAGACGAGTAGAGTGGGAAACGAGTAGAGGAAGGACGTCGATAAGTTACAGTTAGCGCTTAGCAGTACTCGTTGAATGAAAATCTACAAATAAATGCCTGAACGACGACGAGTCGATGCGTAATCGCGAGTAATAGTAGTAATAGCAGAACCGATACTATTACGCGTGCTATAGTTGACGGAAGGAATGTAAAGCATTTTTTTATCCGCGTCAGTGGAATTCTAAACGAGTACTAACGCGAAGTACGAGTATTTAATGGTGTAACCGAATGTAACAGTGAGTCGTGCTGACATTGCCAGAAATAAGAGGAAAAGAATTGTCGCGTCGCTGCGTAGTCGAATTAGGCGATAGCTCGATAATTCGGAGAAAGGTCTCTTTAACCATGTGCATTTCTGTAACTTGATTGATAAACTGCGTGCAGATTTAACTGGTTTCGTAACGGTGTTGTGCGAGGTAAAGTATTTTGGAATGTAAGGTACGAAGGTCGTCGAGGAAGTAATAGTCGTTTACGTATAGAAGCCGTATGAAGCGATGGGATATGCTTGAATTTCGTCTTTAAATAATCAATATTGTCGTACTTTCATATAAGTAGCATTTGAAGTTGCGTTGTAAATCGAAAATCCTGTGGATGAGCGAGTACGGCCTGTCGCACTTTTACGATCTTTTCTATTTTTTTTTTTTTTTTATTTAAAATTTCACATTCACAATTTGTCCAATTTGGACATTTGGTAGAATTTTTTATCTGTTTGATTATCGTGTGGGTGGCTACCCCCAATGGGGTACCATCTTCGTGTTTGTTAAGATATATCCTTTGTGAGGTCTGCTGGATGTTTCCTTTTTAGTCTCCTTTCTATGGTTAACCATCTTTTAATGTTGAAAACTTTCCTCGAGAAGGAACCCACCGTCGAGTTTACGGTAGATTGCGATTGAATCATTCGTAAAACGATGGATACAGAGATTCAATGCGGTTAAAGAAACTGTGCCTGATCGTAAATGTTCTGTTCTTTCATCACAGAGAGCCTTAACAAATGCGTAGGCGTCAGACGAGTCAGATTACCATTTCTTCGAAAAATTGAGTTTTTCCGTGGATAACATTTCACTCGCGACGATGATTTAAAGTTTCAAAGTAAAGGACGCTGTGAAACGATGGTTATATGAACTCGCCACGCAAGTGTATATACATATGTCGAAAAGTATACAAAAACTCGACTCGCGTTACGATAAGTGTTCAAATAAGGGTGGTAGTTGTATTGAAAAATATCTAAGTATATATACAGGGTCGTTGGTAATTGGTGGTACAAGCGGAGAGGGGGTGATTCTACGCGAAAAAAGAAGTCGAAAATATAGAATAAAAATTTTTCGTTCGAGGCTTTGTTTCTTTTTTTTTTTTAATTTTTCCATCGACACGACGATCTACAGTGAGATCCGTTATAACGTACCGCACGCAAATTCAAAGTCGATTTTCTCGAAAACAAAGCCTCAAGCGAAAAATTGTTATTCTATATTTTCGACTTCTTTTTTCGCCTAGGATCACCCCCTTTCCGCTTGTACCACCAGTTACCAACCACCCTGTATATGTACATACTAATAAAGTTACTAAAAAAGAAATCTTTTGAAAATGTATCTGTATCGTTTTTGCTGTCAAAACGGTTACTGCTTTACCTCGTGCAATGAGTAATAAAAAAAAGTCAAAATACAGGATATACTAAGATCACGCAAGATCAAGAAAAAACATGACAAGTCACATCTTCCAATTCGATACGCTTCTACGTTAACAAAACTCTTCCTTGCTTCAAATTAAACACGTATTTCTCGCCATCTTCTCGAATATTTTCAAAATATCGTTTATTGTAACACTGATCATGTCATTGGTCTTTTCACCGTAACTTTCCGCACTTGTAATTATTTTTACTAGGCTAATTATATTATAGACACATATTTTTGGAACTATCAGCCTGTTGCCCTATTCAATTGCGTTCTGTTCAAATATATATTCTGCGAGCGACATAAAAATTATGAAATTAATCAAGAACGATCGTATTCCGTTTAGTTGGATGCATCGTTAGTCACGATTGCAACAAGATAATTGTTCCGGCTGTTGTCTCATAGTACCTCGTGGCTCAATGACATAACACGGAAAATGCTCAAGTCTTAGATAAAACGGCATTGAGTACGCTGTTACGATTCACGATATTTACCAGCGTATCAGTTTAATAGGTGCCCTCGCTCTTTATCGTATCGCAAATTATCGAAGAAAAACCACGAGTGTCCGATATGTAGATTATTCTTTATCGATCTCGTGCTAACAATAAACTGGCTACGATTCATTCAGTCTTAGAATCGCTTGAACTTTCACATTTGCGCGAGGGAAATCATTTTTTCAGCGGTATAAATACCCATACGCCTGCAATAAATAATTCCTTTAATCTTCCGAAAATCGAATCGGTTTCACCATCGGTTTATACAACGTGGTACCGACAGGCCTATTAAATACAGTGGTGTCTTTCCGGCCGGCCACCAGACAATTTCTCCAAAATCTGTTTCAATTACATTAATCAATGCGCGGCAATCCGATATCATTAAAATACTTCAATTCTTCGATATTCCAAATTTCCTTACACGACCCAGTATCTGCAATTAGCGAAAGTTTACAGGTCGCAAATTATCAACTCTAACAAATTCCACTTTTATAAAACTAGAAGAAAACCATCGACTACGATATAAACCGCCTTCGAAATCGAGTGTCAACGAATCTACCGTAAATATGCCATCCTTCTAAAGCTGATAGTATTTTAGAAAAATTGATCTGCCACTCGTCCTCGATCGTCGCTCGTTCGCTAATATTATTAATTGGCAAATTATAACGTACGATAGTCCAGGAAATAACGAACGGAATCAACAACGTACGAGTGTTTGCGCGTTCAACCGGATATTTTTTTCCACCAATATCGTCGATGATGCAAAACTAAACTTGCGATTCGCTTCGACGCAGTCGAATTCGAATGGAAAAAGGACGGACCTCGCGTTGAATAACGATGATTTTCGGACGCACGTTTCAAACCCTAATCAAGCGCACATTGTATCAAGTGAAATGTATCTAAAAGCGTTAATAATGACACGGATCGGAGACGTTTCCTTTTCTTCCTCTATCGATATGTTTGTCGCGCAACAAATAAGGCCCGCGACCGAAACGCGAAATTGCGACGAAATCGAAATTTCATTTGAAGAAGACGATCGATGAGGATAATTGGCAGAGTCATCTTTTGCCTTGTGCACCTCATAATCAGTTGCGAGCTAGCAGACTGCACGGCAGCACCGCCCTGTTGTGCTATTATTACACGCAGAATCAATCGAAAGTCTCTATATATTTGCGTCACGCGTATGCATACTACACACGTATACCGCTGCAGCCCACAGACGGTGGTTAATAGGCGGGCTTTTGAGCTTGCAATTCCACATAATGTAATTTGTTTGATCACCCACTAGAGTATACAGGCGACGCACCTCAATTGAGCCTCATGATCGAAGAACGCCCAGACTGACGCTAGTCGTTCTAGAAAAAGAAGTCTTTGTTCTCCGCGCTTCTAGACTATTTTCTTTATTCTTCTGTTCGTTTTTTACTTTTGCATTTCATCTTTTAAGAGGATTCGTTGAAAATTCTAAATCTAATCAGAGGGGAAAAGACCAGAGCAAAAATGTTACAATTTTTCGATTTGGTATCTTAATTTATTTATGTTCTGTTGCCAAGAACTTTTAGATTTCCGATTTCCCGACATCGATGGAAACGGCTTTCGTATCTTCTTTTTCTGTCTAGAGGATGTTTCAATCCACCATTTAATTAATTTATATACAAAGTTTCGATTGTTGCTGGTTAGAAAGACACATTTGTCGACTTTCAAATTTAACATTTAGCGGTATTACTCGATCGTTTATTGTTTCCATCTTATTTTGTATAGAAGACAATTAACAAAATATGTTTAAATACGACGATAAAGACTCGAAAAGTACGCCGGAGGATAACAATCTACCGTTGTAGGTGTTAATATCGCTCACGTACGAGCATAAATTGTCCCATTTCTTCGATTAGATACGATTGCCGGTAAAACAAATCGTTTATTTAATCTGGATACGATGATAGAATTTTTGGATTTATTTCAATTATATATTATTAAAAAACTGCACGCAAGAAAGATCATGCTGTACGCGATAAAAGACACGACATTCGGTCAGCAATTTTTCTTTCCTTTTACAAAAAATATATCAAACATGCTATGCTATAACGGTGATTCTAGACCCATCAGTGAAAAGGCGTGAGAAAGGCTTGATAAGAAAATCATCGATACTTATAAATCGCTAAATGTAATGCCTTCTATTTTTATGAAGTCTTGTAACACTCGAAAAATGTATAAAAATATAAAATTATAATAGAATATCGAGTATAATAAAAATTCATATCTCAACCGAGAAATGTGAACCGTTTGACATTAAGGCTCGACGATACTATATAATTAACATCGTATGTGTATGTATGCATATAAGTATCAGTTTATCAATACTATAAAAGTATATAACATACTCGACAACAAGCGAGATATGTGCCCTAAAAATAACAATCGCAATAATGATAATATATCGCATATACTTAATAATTATTCTAATCCAATATAATATTATATTCCTATACATTGAAATAAACTAGCCTAATCTAATAAATAGAGATACCGACTTGCAGTTTTTAATTAATTCTTAAAACATTCGCTATACATATATTTTAATTAATTAAAAAAATTCGCGATAAAAATTTACTGTTACATAACATTCCAAGTAGATACCGAAATTCATTACATAAGTTGGAGGTATTAGAAATTTGAAAAAAAGATAAAAGAGTATAAAAATAGAAAATGCATGCGTTGCATGAAAAGTTCAATCTCCCGATCAGTTTGGTAACGCTAAAACTGTCATCGAAGTCAGCCGATCGACGGGTGCCTGCGAACGCAACCGGATACGCTCTCGAAAATATTTCATTCAACGTTCAGTCCCGGTGTCGCCATGTGCCAAGCATTGACCGTGGACGACGTCTAGCGTGTGTCTATAGACCTATTCCGTCGTCTATTAAAAGAGTAGTAGGTTGCAGTCTCGCGATTACATACACATATACATATATACATACATATAGGTGTGTGCGTATATATATACACACCTGTGACTAGCATATACAGTAATACGTATACGATAGGTAGGGTCACGAACGTATAGTCGACGACGACGACGACGACAATGACGATGACGAGTTGCATGCGCGGGCATCTCGATGTGCTTCTCAGTGACTCTCGTAAAGCGTCGAGTCGACGACGACGGTGGTGGCGGCAACAGCGGCGGCGGATGTGGTTAGCGACAGATCTGACCAGGATCGGATTTACCGATCCCGAATTAAAAGGGTAACGCAACCTTATCCACTGCTAAAACAGTTCGAGTTTGCGTGGCGTTCCGCTCAATGTGTATCTGCGTCCACCATAATAAAATACAGCGCGACCGGAAGTGAAGCCTGTGCCACGTAAGTGGTAATGGTTAATATTTTCGCCGGCGGTAAAACGAAACGAGCGTAACGAACCGTCGAATTTCGGAATTGTTTCATAATCGATGGCGACCTGCCCAATGTCTCATTGATTGGCAATGGTGATAGAACATACATGGAAACGACAGTTGAATTCCTCGGTCATTTGGCATGCACTGTTACCTGCCGCCGGCACCGCCAACACTCTGTTGTCTTCCCCATTCCTACCTTTTCTCTCGCACTCAACCGTACGAATGGTAATATTAATAACCTGTGTGTTTCGTTTGTAGTAGGCTATTTATAAGAAAATTCGATAATCGCGTGGTAAGAGGGCGTACTTTAACGCGAAACCGACTCCTGAGATTTGATTCCCCTTTGCTGTGTGAATTTAATCGTGACAAAGATAAAAAAGACGAAGAAAGCAGCCAAAGTGCGATTATCTGAAATATGTAGGAGGTTTAAAAAGAACTAACGAGCGGTCTCGTACACAGGAAAGAGCAAGAAACTGCACATAGCAACAACCATTCGGCTCGGACTATACGAGAAATTTCTATATCGAGCAAAGTATTCTACGGATACTGAAATGCAATTTTTGTTTTCTCTTTGATTCTTTTAATACGTTCTATAATTTGTAAAACAAAATCTATGAAAAAGATTAACATATCAAAGACGATGAAACGCGTTGAATAATAATGAACTGTATCGGTGAATCATAAACGTGCCACCTTCGTTATAGGAAAGAAGAGACAGGGGAGAGAGAGAGAGAGAGAGAGAAAGAATCTTCCGAATACACTTGTTTCATCGTTTGAACGAAGAAACAACGATGGAAAGGAGCAACCTGCTATTTCAAATTATACGAGAATGGTTATGCGCATAATGCAATGGCTCTAGCGGAACATCTTATCGAAGAGACTGACTTTATAAAAATATTAAAGATATTTTTTGCCACGCAACGTTATTAGTCAGCCGTGCATACAAGTTGAATCGCTTAGTTCATCGTTGCACTGCATCAGTGACCTGAGCAGCGAAAGTTCTTTTGTTTACTCGAGAATCACCATCTCATACACTTGCATGAGCTTTTTACGAAATCATATTTCATATAACGACAAACGTGTGTAATACGATGGATAGTAAAGGTTGCCATTGAGCGGCTAATGAAACCTAACCTTCTTAATTAATACGCATTGGAAAAGTTTGCTGTTTGAAGAAATGCACGGGGAATTATTATCGTTCGGAACAAAGAATACAACTTGCAGAATGGCGCTGACTGTAAGTGATGCCGAAAGGTAATAGACGGACGCATGGTGAAGCCATTATGGAACTAAGCCAGTTATAATAGTTACAACCGATGTGATACTGTAAGAAACCACCACATATAGCTATCATCGTGTTTACCGAGAAAAGATGAGAGTTTACATACGTTGAAGTACCGATTCTTTGCTTTGCACAAGTATCTATTATAGCTATCGTTTCATCGAACCTTGCATAGTGTAAAAATAAATTGTTTGCAACGCGAGTCGAATGTAATCGTAACATATCTGTTAATATAGCATGTAACAATCGATTTAATGGCTGCTAACGCTGTCAAATGACAATAACACTAATGATAACGCCGAGATCAATGCAAAAAAGCGTTAACATTTACCATAATACGCGAAAGTATAGTGGTCTGCAGATCATTGTAACGTTTTTCACCCCGGATCATTGTAACAGTAGTATCCCCACCACGTTTCGCCAGACCAAGTCCCCACCGTTGGCGATTGGCTATGCATTCAGAAAGATAAGTGCGAACAGCGCATAACGGAAATAAAAAATTGTTTATTTTATTATTCTACACTCGTGAAAATATTAACAGATAGATCGAGTTTTTCCAATTAAAACGGGTCTAAATACAATCTCGTTCGGACTATATACATACGACATATTTATCGTATAACTCGGTAGCATGCTTCGTTTTACGGTGTTATGCGAAATTTGAATAAAAAATGAACCAAATGAAATCGCGTTTAGGCTCACTTTCAATGGAAAAATCTTATCTATTCGTTTCTAATGAGTTCACAATATAGTTGTGTATGATACAAAAAAGCTGAACATCTTTTATTTTCGTTATATGTAGGAGAGAAATCCGCAAACGACGTTCCATCTCGTTTCCTATCAAAAGTATCTCTAATCGAGTACCGCTCATACATAAATATCATGCTCAAGAACTGTGCCGACACTTGCCTTACCTCGATTTATTGTAAATTGTAACTTCTCGATTCCGAACGCAATTACAGATGATACGAAAAACTACACCATATCATCATAGGTACATATTAGAATATACAGCTTGATGATAACAGATAATCTAATTAATAGTAGCATGTAAGGGTGATATGTTGAATAATAATGTACGGAATGAATTTGTGGTCCGATCGATGGTAACTTTCACAAGCGATCGCCGAGCTCGGTCGCTGCGCTCGCTATTCACGTTGCACTTACTACGTATCGTCGGATCACGCCTAAGCATCGCGTTCAGATAAGCATACGTATCTTTGATTCATATACATATCGCTCGTGTCACGAACGCCTTCGATCCCGTGGAGCTCACGTGCTGTAAATTATTCGGTGAGAATAGCAAAACAGCCGTGTCGCAACGCATGCGCATTTTCGCACTCAAGGCAGAAATGAAACTGTGGATCGCTGTGATCGAAATAACTCGCGACGGAGAACAGGTTTCCACAGGTTCGCACGATAGAATTTGCACCATAGACGAATCTATGAACTTGAGATGCTAAGAAAACGCACGATCTTTTCATTGCCAGCTATAATACTGACTGCGCTTTTGAAAGTACGTAAAACCACTCAACTCTAGTAATGATTTTATGATATCTTTTCTGCATCTTAAAATAACCCGATCTGATAACATTTCTATGCATCTAAATAAATGCTATGCAAGAAACGTAAATGAACCTTTGTTTCGAAAAATTGGTTATTATACGTGTTATAAATAATTTTCTGCTTAATTTTTAATATCATTTGATCGTTGATATTACGTATATTACATATCCTATAGCTCCGAAACAGGATCGATACTGACCAAACTATGATCGATAATCTGGTAATATGTACGTAGGAAGGTGTATATAAAATAAACTGACTGCTTATCTACCTTTTTTCATCTCCGCCTATCTTTGGTATATTTCTACATAGTTTCACATTGTGCGGATACTACTAAATATTTCGCATTTCACTCGAATGTATTACGCACAGGTACATATGTATATCGAAAGACTTACGCTGGCGCACGGTTTCACGTCAGCCGAGTGGAACGGAACTTAATTACATTTTCACCTACGTCGGTGACTGCGAACAGACTCCATTCCTAACCTCACAATCTTTATTTTTTTTTTGTCTGGTATTCCCACCGAGAATGATGAAACACGAACGGTGCATCAACGGTGACGAGCACTCTCTTTTCCTTTCGATCTATCTTTCTGTTTGTTATGTGCGTGTTTGCGCGCGCGCGTGCCTGTGTATATGCGCGCGCGCGCGCTAGTATCTTGTGACAGTATCGGCCCTGAATCGGTCTTTACCTGCGAGGCGGCCTCCGTAGTGCCCGTGGCAACGAGCTCGCACGAGTCCGAACAAAGGCGAAGAGGCGGCTGCGTGTTGATAGTAAGGACAAGGATGAAGGGGAGGAAGAAGAGGAGAGAAGTAGGAGGCGATAACAGCCGATATACTCTTCGTTCCGTGTACAGGCGGCGTTGCTGTCGCGGAACTCTCCTGGCTTGGAAACCACTATCGTAGCACTAACGCACCTTCTTCCATGTTGCATGCATGCCAATTCAACGCTGAGTACCACTAGCATCGACGTTCACTTACGATAAATGCGACACAACACGCCATGACAAACCACGAAAAAAAAGATGTCACCGGTAACCGTTCACTCGCATCAGATTTTCGCGTATCTCACGGTACAACCTCCGGTCCAGGACTGATGCACTACGCACTACCGTGCTACGACGACGCGCGCGAGCCCTGCTCACTAGTGCTCACTGCTCACGGCTGCGCCACAAGAAAGAGAAAGAGAGGACACTGTGACGCGCGACGCTCAGCCAGGCGCCATTTACAGAAACGCACGCATCGCCGCTAGTTCTCTCTAACCGTGTATCCCTCTCGCTCTTGCTACTTTCGTTTCCCCCCACTTTTCTACTCTCAACGTACCTCCCTCTCTTTAACCTCGTCCCGTCTCTTTTCATCAACCTCCCCACCCCCGCTCCCACCATATCTATCCGACCTATCCCAATTACAGCAAACGTCCTTGAGATGACTAACACCTTGTCGTCCACTGCATGTGGGAACGAAAAGGGATGCATGAAAGCGCTGTTGCGGTCGAGAAGGTGGAAAAGATGGTGATGGCGGTGGGTAACGAAAATCGTGGTGTGGAGATAAAGGAGGGAAAGGAGGAGGTGAGTGGAACTACGAAACCCTCGTTGCCGAGAACACGCGGTAGCGCGGAGATGTAGGAATCGTAGTACAAGTACATACTTTGATGTTACTCGAAGAACAAAGACAGAGAAAGAAAAGAGCGGCGAATGTCCGCGTGTAACGCTTTTCTTGAAACTGGAAGTAAAAGGAGAGGGAGTAGGATAACCATGCTTCTTAAGTGTCCGTACGTGAGAACGAGGAGGTTATTCACTGTTCTACGGAAACGTTCGAGCACGATGCTGTTACTGCAGTAACGTGCCTTTTATAATCTCCGATACACAATGGTTGTACGAATTGGTTCGTAATATGTTTACGCTAATAATCTAATTTACCGATAAGGTAATAAATACTATGTTCTTGTTTTTCTCATTTATTTCATATACTTTGAATGATTATGATGTATCATTACGCTTAAATAACATTGAATTATTTAATAATTGATTTTATTAAAAATACCTTTCCCTTCTATCTGAGAATCTTTAGTTTTTTTTCATTTTTTTTTTTTACTTGTAATGTGCACCCCTAAATAATAATTCCAGCGTTATCATATATTTCTTCTTCATTTCCTCTTTTTTTTTTCCTTTTTCTTTAAATACGAAACAAGCGAATGTATTAATAAAATTTCATTTGTCAAGCGATACATTATCGTATTTACATTGTATCTACATCATCTAACATTTTATTACGCTACATTCGTTTAATAATGCGATTAAGATAGTTTGTGGAAGGACTGTGCAGTAATAATACACGCGAAAATAACGATAATAATGTATGCCTAGCGTTACAACATACTCTGTTTCTATGATTTCTGCCGTATCTTATCCCGCAATTGTATTTTATTCAAATGAGATAAACGAGATACGTTACTGTAATGCCGATTGATTATTACTACAAGAGTCGTATGTTTCGAATTAACTACTTATTGCTCTTAGGAATTTACATGTATGTACGTATTTTCTCTTGAGATTCTTAATACTGATTTTGCCCCGAAAAATCACTTATTCGAGTACCCGGATAATCTTAATTCGCGTAGTAATTGTTTCTCGCTGGAAAAACATTTGAATCGAATTTTCACGGTACGACTGCTGCATCGTCGCACGATGACGACAATGAAATATCTCGAATATTGCAAAATTACATTAGACAATTTTAATGCTGTTTCTTTCTTGCTTTCTCGACGCATAATGATAACGAACGACACATCAATTACCAATTCGCGGACGTTTCATCGAGCGAGCAAGCAAATGCACAGATATCGATTCTACTTTAGAAGAAATTCTGTTCCTTTTTTCTCGTTTTAGACGAGGTACGTACAACATCCGAGCAACGTACATGAGTCAGCGACGCGCGCTCAACCGAATACACACATTAAAAAAACAGAGGAAAAAAAAGAAGAGTATTCTCACACGTGAAAAAAAGCATGACCTATAACGCACGTCGCTGTTACAAATGGTGTATCGTAGATTACAATATGGTACTTGCCCAGTCTACCCATTTGTGAGAACGAACAAAGAGCAGATAAGATTGCCGCTTTATGCTTAAACTAATTGCGCGCTGACAATATTTAAAATTAACGAGATACAAGCGAGAGTCGCAGTTTACTCTTCTTTTTCTCTCGGCATTTCGGTTGAACGCTGGCTGCAAACATAGAAACCAGCGCGAGGAGAGAAAAATCTAGCTTCGTGTTTAACGAGAATTGTAAGGTAGAAGATAGAACCAGACTTCACCAGTTTCAGTTTCTATTCCATTCTAGATATAACATAGCGGTAGAGAGGGTACTTTTACATACAGCACGGAATATACATGTTTATACTTCCATTTTTGTTTTTATTTTGTTAATTTCTCATATAATACTAACAAAACATTTAATTACAAAACATGGGCGTACGGTTTTGTAGTGTCTCTTATCTTCCTTTGTGTGTATTATGCGTGTGTGTGTCTGTACCTTTGTATAGTGTGATGAAAGCAGTAGTTATGTGTCTCTATGTGGTATGCATATCATCTGGTTAATGTAAATATTACGATTATTTCATAAGTTCTCTACAATAAGTAGATGGATTTTATAACGACAATTTACACGCTGAACGCGTGCAGTAAATACATCCCATTTACCCGCAGCGTCTCTTCGTTTAATTTTACATTCATCACGACTTCGTCTTGTACGGACCTACGACCAATTCTCTTCTATAATCTATTCCGATGAATATGCAAACGCAAAAGAGATAGAAACGCTACTATAGTATACGATACAATAATATATAATCGTACCTCGATATTGATCGATATTATAAATAGTTTTTAATAATTATTCGTCCAAACACTGAATATTTTACAACAGCCATCGATCTCAACTATTCATAATTCTATTAAACAGTTTGCAACTTTTACAGTTTCAATTCTTTTTCTTCATTTCTTTTTTTTTTTTTCATTTTATTTTAATATTATGCGTAGCGTGTCTGATCCAATATCATATCAATAATAGGGGTATATCATAAATTTTGTAATTTGCTAAAAAATATTCTCTAAAAAATATGTTGACCTAAAGATTATTATGACTGATAATCACAGACAATTTTTTCAATTTTCCTTTCATTCTCTTTTCTTTCTTTCTTCATTTATTTTTAAATTTCTCAAAACCATCGTTTAATTTCTTTTTGCTGCCGCATCATCTTTCTATCCTTCTATCTTCTTTTAAACAAGTACAATATTAAAAATTCTACAATTCGTTTAAACATTAGAATAATACTATTCTTTTCTTTCCTTTCTCTTATCTTTTTTTTTTTTCTTTTTTCGTTTCGTTTCGTTCATACACGATTTAAAAAGCGTTTTGCGTTTGAAATTTCTGCCCCTTTAAATTCCTTGTCTTTACCGATGAAACGAAGAACCCAAAAATTCGAAGAGATGAAACTCTCGATCATAAGAGGATGCAACGCTGCGATGTTCTCGAAATTGTCGTAAAAGGTAATAACGGGCACCGTACAGGTCCATGATGAGTAAACTTAACCACTCGTTTCATTATCACACCAAAGTAGTAAATATCCAACACTTTTCTAATACCTAAATTTATGTCGAGGTAAGGTATACATATACATATTCGAGTTCTTTCTCTCTAACACGTCCAAATTTTTACTGTTTTTCATACGAATCATTTTCCAAAGGTGCTGACGGGTGTAGTTTAAACAAACGGTGCACAGTATGAGTGACAGTGTATTATGCTATCTTCTCGTGTGGATTATAATTAATCGATAATAATAATAATAATAACCATAATAATGAAGGCTGGATACGTAATACTAAGGAGTTTGTACACACTCCGTGAGATAGGTAATCAGTAATCATTTAAGAGGATATAGAGTATGTTTCAGAAAAGCGCTCGGTAAACTCTGAAAAGTTCCGCCAGAGAAGTGATTGCATAGAACATAATCGTTCATATGCTGTTATACGAACGCTAATATCTACTTTCCCTTTCTTTCTTCTTTTTCTTTCTCAGAGCATACGATATTTTATATGGATTTCACAAATAAAAAAATAATTAAAAAACAGTGTTCTTAATTTACCTACTGACATGTTTAAATTTAAATATATACCCATTATAGATTATCGTTACAGTCAGCATAGAGATATTAGTAATCTGCGATGGGAATATAAAGTATAGCGAAAACACATCGCTTATATCCCATAATCCTAAATTGCTCGCGGTGATATCGTATAACAATTACAAGAATGCATTACTTTTTTTTCTTTTTTCATCTTAAAGAGAAAAGAATGCTCTTTCTTCTCCTGCATAAAAAAAGCAGACGTCCGTATCTTTTCAACAATATTAGACCATCGTGTGCACCATGTTCTCTAAATCATGTTCAATGTAATTAATAGATCTTGTTAATCCTAAAACCATCATCCATAAGTATAATAAATATTAATAAAATATCTAACATTGCTATTATATTTTCAAGTAATTACCTTTCTTATGTCATATTATTTCTTTTTTTTTTTTATACAGATTAAAATTAATTATCATTATATTAACAATATTCATCTTCCAATAATAGTTATTAATTATTGATAATCATAGCATTAAAAAAAAAAAAAAAAAAAGGAGAAGAAAAGATTCAAAATACCTAAAAAATGGCAATTTCTCGTGACCAGAACAAGTTTCTATTTTTTCCCCTTGTTTTATAACTTTTTACAAATCAGCATACGCATTTTGTACCAAACCAGGCCGATTAAAATGTTGCACGACTGACGACGAATACTTGCGTGCTCAAATAATGTTCCTGCCATCATTTACTTCTTTATATTACTTCGTTAAATAAATTCGCGATCGATATTCCTCGTATATATAACGCATTTCTTATTATTATCAAACTCTTCCGCTGCCACCTATTATTTCTTACTCTAGGCCATTTTTTCGTGTAAAGTGCACTTAACGGTGTCCATGGAGCACCAAATTTAAGGGACAACCACCTCGGCAGAAATTGATTAACCGCACTAAAATACTTTATTATAGCTTAATGGATGCATAGACACAATTAGTTTTTTTTCAGTTTGAATATAAGTCATCAGGGTATATCTAAATCTATCACCGGGTTTAAAGCGTAGGTACATTAAAGGTAAGGCAAAACTGCATTTCACAGAAAGGTGCTTTTTACGGAATATACGTTATATACACGTGTATCCGTAAAAATCTGAAATATATTCCTATAAAGAACATTCATAACTTTCCCCAGTGTGGGAAAATATCACAAATATTTTCTAGAAATATTCGTATTCTAGAAAAGTTTACTTGAAACAATGATCTAATTATCTTTTTACACTCTGTGTCAACGTAATCGATTACGTGTGATCATACTTGCCTCTTATAAATCATAGACAAATTTTGAACAGAAACTACGGGAAAAAATGAAGATTAATCTCCTATATGAACAGAGCGGTACCGCCCTATCGGATTTCTCTCTAAAATAAAAAATTTGTTTTTCTCTATTCCCTAGCGATTTGTAGTCTTTAAATATAAAAATAAAGTAACGAGATTAATATTGTAATATTGGCAAGGCGGAAGCACAAACGCATGGGTGCATCGTTTAAAAATCTATAAAAACATATCAAAATAATTGCGCATATATACGTAATATGTTCGTTCGAAACAAATGAACAGGCTTCAATTTCTTGGGAAAGCAAGCCTCTTTCTTTCCAATCTTCTTTGTTCTTTCATTTCTTTTCCTGTTATTATAAGACTTAAAATATCATCAATGTCTGCCAAAGTAGGTACACCTTCAAACAGTATCCCACGCCAGGAAACTGTTCCTTCTAGCCATTCTCTCCCTTCCCCCTTCTCTCTCTCTCTCTTTCTCTCACTCTCTCTCTCTCTCCCGCTCACTCTCTCTCCCTCACATCCTCTTATGCGCGCGCTCATGTTCTTTTTTTTGTTTCTTAAAACATCTACGTTACTAACTTAAGTTAAGTTGGTAGCTGTACTTACATCAAGACAATGTCTAATCTAACAATTACATATTTTACAAGAACGTTTGAAATCTGGCCCTACATCAGACATGAAATGTCACGAAGTTAGTCGTACACTGTACACTAAATTTTAGATTTACATAAAGTTTTCAAGAACATTGAATTATCTGGTTACAATGGTACAATCTGGTAAAATTGAAACTTACAATAAAGTTGTGTGCTTTTTATTTCATAAGTCTCGCCGGTAATCCGTAATTGCGTGATACACGTCGCGTAGTAAACGATCATAGTTCCTACGTTCAAGTACGTAATGAGAAAAAGATAAGTCCTAGTCGAGGGAAACTCGTCCGTGTTCCTATAGATATAGGTCGTCGATTTTATCCTATGCAAGTCGATTTTGTTTAATTTCACAGAATCAAACTTGTTCAATTACATTTAGGATCACTGAATTTATGACTGAAAATAACATATAATATATAGAGAAGAAATTTGCGTACACATGTATGTGTACGTATATATCTTATAAATGCGTATAAGCTAGAAGCATTGTCGATTTAGTGTAAAGTGACGATAACTTGTACGCTTAAGCCTCGATAGTCAAGATAATAAGTAGAGTCTAAAAGAAGTGCATAAAAGCACAGGCGTGGATAAAGTAACACTTTCATGAGTCTTAGTGCGATAAAGCACGCAAGGCTCGTTGGGTACGTAAGCAGGACATATTCAATTATTTATTGCTATAAGTATATCCCTTAAATCAACTACCAAGTGTAGCTGTTTAAAGTAACATTGTCATAACGCGATGTTTTGTGTACTATATCTGGCCTTCTAATATTTTAAATGTATATCTATTTCTTTTATAATAATAAAAAGCTGCAATCTCTGAAAATAGTTTGATGATTAAATGAATAACGTTCAATAAAATGAATCCTATTCCAAAGCGCACATAATTATAGCACAATATTTTTTGCTGTGCCGCTTACGGTTGGCTGCTTACGATAGCTGTATATGCAGTCTCAGTTGAGGTATTTACGACATCTGCGGGAACCGCAGGTACATGGAATCTTGATATCCTCGAAAGGAAATTTGTAGTCATACGTTAGCTCTTCTCCTTGAATAATGCGACGGAGAGCGAAGATTAATATATGCTTCTTACCTAGGATGTCTACCACTCGCGAGTAACAATTTGGCTGAAATATGATTTTCAAGTTACAAAATTAGTTCGATACAATTTTTCAGATAAATTCAAGTTCATAAGGAAAACGAAACGTATATTTCAATAAAATAAATAAAATACATTCGCCAAACGAATAAATACCTCGCACGAGTGATTAATGAATCTTGCCGCATTTCCTTTCATCGTGGCATCAACGACTAGGTGATCGTCGATTTTAAACATGTAACATCCTATGTTTTTACTATCATAATATTTTTCTCGTTTGTCAGTTAACGAGGCACGAATCACCTGTAAACATTTATAAAATATTACCCAAGAAAACTACATTCGATACATAAATAGTTAGTAAAAGAGATTATATAAATAACAACGCCTTTCATCTCTCTACACACCTCACCAGCATACTCGATAACCATCTCTCCAGCTTCGATGTCTCTTAGGCAGAATAAACCTCTACCATGTATGTGAGAATGGTATACTCCAACCGATTCTTTCGACGTTTCTTTAAGTATCCTAAAGCGCATCGCCATTGGTAAATTTGTGCTTGCCACTCGTCTGTAATAATAAAACAATGCAACATATATCCTCCGACGTACGATGTATCAGTGTGTGTATACATACACACAGTAGCGCGCGCACACGCACGCTCTCGCACACACATACGTATATATATATAAGAGAAAAGAAAGAGAAAATTAAGTGACTTTATTAATTGCACGTATTAAGATGCTTTACCTGGACTCAGCTTCGGAGATAGCGATCATTTTTGGTTGCTGCCTGTGCCTTGACGCGAGCCAACTGAACATATCATGAACTTTTCTCCCTTTGAACGGTTCTGCACGAGCAGCACCATTAACACACGCATTCGGTAAGTCATTTTCCGTTTCTCCCGGTTTTGGCGGTGCTAAATTATGAAATCGAGGTTTGTATTTGGTACATCTGTTCACGTCTGGTAGCTGTTCGACCAGGTAGACGGTGGCGTTATTTTCCAAGCCCAGATTTTCGGTGAGAGGGTTATGAGGCAACGGAGGTAAGTTGTGAGCCTTTCGTGCATTTTGCACAGCTTGAAACACGGTTTCCCATACTTCGGCCATGGAGGAGGCGGTATGAGTGAATCCATCCTGCGACTTTATCTCGTACATCAATGTCGGTCCTTTCGATTTCTGCGTTTGCATATTTCCTACGTTCGGCTGTACAGATTTGATCGACTTACTGATCATTCTTGGCTTTTTCACGGCAACTGGCGGAGTTTTGGTTTTCAGTATGTTAAACTGGTTATCGATAGGTTTTACCTTCTCCTCGATCTTGTTCGTTTTCAATGTGAACGTTTTTATCGGTAACAATTGCAAAGAGGTTATCTGCGGCACCTGTTTCGACGGCAATATCTCCACGGACGTCACTTGCGGTGGTTTCTTATTCTGCGTCACTGCTTTCATGTTGTGTGTAATTTTGTAAGAACCATCTTGCAGCTGCTTCTGCAGTACTATCTTCAACGAGGCATTCTGCAGTTTCTCTTTGTCCAGTTCCAATTTCAGATTTTCCTTCACCTTCTCGATCGTTTCGGTGTTCAATTTCAGCGTTTCGTTTATGTTGTTTATAGTGGTCTCTGCTGGTTTCTTCACCGTTGGCGTCACAGCTTCCACTATCTGTTTCTTATCAGATTCCGTTCCAAGCTTCTGTTCCGGTTCTGCTGGCTTAATTACCGGTTTCGTTGGCTCTTCTATGATCATTTCTGTTTTCTGCATGCTCTTCGTCGTATCCTGTTTCGGAGTTACGGCTTGCATAGGCAGCACTCTGTTCATCGGCCTACTCGTTGGTACGTTGCTCGTAGACATTGTAATTTTATTTTGTACAGTCGAGCTCGCAATCACTGGATTATTACTTGTACTTACATTAATATTGTTTGAATTCGGTACGGTACTATTATAATTATTATGCACATTATTTACATCGTGGTTTAACTTATTTACAATGATATCCCTTTGAGTTATACAGTGATTAGGTAATGGGGGTATTTTAGATGATATGCTAGACTTTATCATACTGGTATTCTCTGACACGTGTTTCGAGTCAAAGTACGGTCGGACATTATTGTTCATCATCTGTTCCGAGCCAAACAACGGTTCTGTGATCTTCCATGGTCCGTTGTTAGGTTGTACAACGGAGTTTGAAACTGGACTTGGCCGTACAGCTACTCTCGGTATCGTCGGTATTGAGTTTTGCAACAACTTTGGAGACGATGTCACTCTTACCGCAGCTTGAGCTTCGGATGCACACGTATCTGACGATAGCTCTATCGATGTTACTGGTTCTACGACGCTTTGACAAGATACAGGCAACATGGTGTTACAAGTGGCCGTTGGAAAATTTTGCTCGGGTGTCGCTGGAATATGAATCTGTGATGTTGCGATAGACGATTCTACTATAGGCGTGGTCGATTGATTTACTACCACGTAACCACCGGGTACCGTAGACATATCGGAAATATTGCCAACTTTGGATGGTAAGGTTGAAACGTTAGATACATTTTGAACGGTAGGTACAGCCGGTATGTTAGTAATGTTAGAAGTACTGGACAAAGTAGGTGCTGGATTAAGTATATTAGATACATTAGATGCGTTAGGTATACTAGATACACCGGGTACGCTGGATACGTTGGTAGGTAAGTTGGTAGGTATACCAGATATACTAGGTACGTTCGATACGTTAGGCACGCTAGGCATACTGGATGCGTTAGGTACGTTAGGTATGCTAGGTGTATTAGATGCACCGGGTATTGTACTAGGTACACTAGGAACGCTAGGCACGCTGTGTACGTTGTGCACGCTGGGCACGCTAGGTACACTAGGTACGCTAGGTACGCTAGGTACGCTAGGCACGTTAGACACGCTAGGTACCGTAGGTACATTGGACACATTCGGTATATTTGTTATGCTTGGCATATTAGATACGTTAGAGACATTGGATACAGTGGGTACAGTGGTTACAGTGGGTATAGTCGGTATAGCGGGAACAGTCGGAACATTAGGTACATTTGTTACGCTAGGTACATTAGGTATGCTGGTTATATTGGTTACGTTGGATACATTAGCAACGTTTGGTACGCTTGGTACTCCGGATACGTTTTGTACGGACTGCACTGCCGTCACAGTGGGAACACCTGGAACAGCCTGAACATCTACGATAGGTTCCATCAGTTTAGAAGCTTGAAAAACTTGCGTTGTCGTTTGGTAACTGCTTGCCAATACTTGCGGTACCGTGCCAGTCATGAACTGACTGGAAGACATCACCGTGTTGCTTACGATAGTCTCCAAACCGTAATACATCGGCTGGTTCGACAGAAACATACTGCCCGTCGAATCTGTAAACATTTCTAGCGTTGGTGTCGAGCTCAATAATAACTGTTCCGACGAAATAACTCCACATTGAATCGCACTAGGTTGTTGCTGTATAATCGTTCCAAGGACCGTTGGCTGTGTTTGAGCGATCTGTACACCTGGCAATATCGATATACCCCCGTTTTGCAATGCCAACAAGTTGTCGGAAGATGCTTGTATGTATGCACCAGGAATTAAATGATTAGCTGTTATGAACTGAGGTTTAAACGCTGCAGCAGTTTCATGCTGACCACCGATCGTCGTTACGTACTGAAGGTTTTGTCCGGACTGTTGTTGCAATGTTTCAACGTACGCGGACATGATGCCAGGAGATGCTTGTTGCAATATGACAGTTGGCCCACTCGGTCTTTGAGCTTGTTGCAACTGTATAATCGGAGTATTGTTCTGCATCGGTTGAAATCTAGCATGTCCATTGTTGTGCGGCTGTATACTATTTTTCACGATTTGCGTTTTGATTCCTTTCGTCCGAGACTTTGGCGCTCTGGGAGATTTTGATTTAGCCAACTTCGTTATCTGAATACTGTTCCCTTGCGACGATTCCGTCGAAGACGCAGTTTGTACGCCGGTGGAAGAAAACGTAGGCGATATTTGTGGACTTGGAACCGTTTGGGAACTTGCACCATCTGGAGAATTCATAGGAGTATTGATGATATTTTGCGACATACTGGAATCGCTTGCAACAGATGGGGGATCTGTGATTTCTGTTATTTGAACAGTACTTTCTTGAGGTAATACCGTGGCATTCGGTAATGTAGTTGTAGTTCTAGTATACTGCGTTTGTACGATCATATCGTTTGATGTTAGTACCGTTTGATGAACGGTTTCGACGGTAGCGTGCGTATGAATTTGCGGCGTAATAATCGCTTGTGCTATCGGTTCGATTTGAATAGCCGGATGAGGCGATGGTACGGAAGCTTCCAAAGGCGAAGTAGCTTGGATGTCTGGATAATCGGATGAAAGTGTATGCCCCTCAGACGGAGACAACGTTATAAATTGAGGAGATACAGATCCGATACTCGGAGAAAATCTAGAATCAGGCGATGCTAACTTATTATCCATAGTTTCGGAATCGCTGTCGCTCGTTATCATGATATCACAATTTGCCAAGTGTCTATTGTAACTATCTTGCGTTCTATATGTACAGCGGCATCGTTTACAAGTTACAGGGCGATCTATGTGATCAAATGGTGCATCGCATCGAGATGTAATGGTGGTCGTCTCATTTTCAATGTGTTGCGGTGATACGCACTCGTCGTCGCTGGAAATATCATCGGCACCGTCCAACTGTGGAATTTTCAGATTCAATTTCAAATTATTCTCCCGCGGATTTGTTTGTTGCGCTGCGTTCGATCTTTGTTGAAAATTGCCGGAAAGGCCGTCACCTCCTTTCGTTTTTTGTGCTTTATCCTCGTATTTCCCAATGTGCGATCTAATAAATCCATATATACGCTTTGATCGTAAAATATTATTCGAAGACTTTGTATAATAAGAGTTGCAGCAGTCCTTCTCGCTAGACGAAGTAATTTCGCTGCTGTCGCACGACGATTCGTCGTTGATGCCGTCTAATTGCGGAATCGATAAATGTTCTGCCACGCGTAATGCCGTACTCTTTTCTTCTATATTATACTCCGGTGAACTGCATTCACTGGCGCTGCCTGGATCGGCAGGGCCGTCGACTTGTAATATTCGCGGTTGTTGCCTCGCATGCCAAAACAACCGTTTATGCTCTTTACCTTCCTCGCGACTACTAGATATTACTCTACGATTAATACCACTGGTAGCATCCTCGATGCAATACTTTAATTCTCGCATAGAATCGGATAAAATATTAGGTGTATTTGCTCTGCCTACAGTAACCATGATACTGTCTGGAATCCTTAACTCGTGCAAAGTAGGCGGCCGTTCGTTTTGCGAATCTAATACCATCACGCTTGTCTCGTTTGATTTCGTCATGCTTGAATTCCTAGACAATTTCCTTCGTTTTATGCTGGGACCGTAAGTACCATCTAATTTACAACTCCACGTTAAACTGCAAGATCGTTGATGGTGCCTTTGTCCTCCAACGATTAACGGGCTATTCGATATTACTTCCGATTTAGATCGCTTCAGTTCTCTGCCTCCGCGTTTTTGATTTTTTGAACTAAACAAATCGTCCATTAGATCTTGAACGGACGTTTTCGTTTCCAAATGAACCCATAAATCGTTATGCGATCCTAATTCTACTAAAGAAGGATCTATCTTTGAAACTTTACTTTCGGATGGCTTTATCATTTCGTCTACTTCGGATGCCAGCATATCATCCTTGAATAGATCTGCCGCGAAGGTCCCATCATTTTTCAAATCCATTGCTATAAAATCTTCGTACGTCATTTTTGGAAATATATCTTGCATGGAAATACCATCTAATAAATCATGTGGCAAATCTTCGAATATAGCTTCTTTCAATTCTGGAGGTAAAAGATCTGTATTATTTTGTTCTGCCAGATTTTCATCCACTTCTTTGTTACAAACTGCATCGATCAAAGCATCTAGAGTTTGTTTTACAGCTAAATATTCACTTTTCTGTGTATTTAATGTATCTTCTTCTTCTTGTTCTTTAGAATGATCAATAGTTATATTATTTTCTAAATTGGAAGAAACCTCTGGTACATACATCTGCACGTACGTTCTAATATAATATCTTACAATTTTAAATGGGTTTACCGTAGACCAATATAACCGAGAACATTTATAATCGCAAGGTATAATTCTTTCAATTGTATCAGAGTATTCAGGTATAACTGTACCTAAACAATCGATCATCAATGAGCCTATCATAACTTTCACTTTACTTGGTTCCGCGTATTTTTTCTTCTTACGATCCAATTCTACATATACTGGTCTTTGTAAACTAAATTCATTCTCATTTTGCAATGTTTTATGCGTACAGTTATTTAAATGCGAAGAACAAAATACTGTTTTATCGTCGTTAAAGGCAAGACCAACGTTTCTAGCACAAGGATAATGGAAGGTACTGTTGCAATTCTTCGCGCAACAGCCAACGCTGGCCCCTTTCTTTCCACATTCTGTGCAACGAATTAATCGACCTCTTGAAATAGCACTATGAACATTTTGTAAAGAACCATCGATTTCTTCAAATACTTCATTAGACCAAAGCGCGCAATTCGAATGTACCCACTCGTTTTGCCCGCAATATAGTAGCCGTCCTTCTTTCGTTTCTGGACCATCGCTTAAACCTTTGCACAAACAACATGATCTACTATCTTCGACATGAACGTTATATAAATTTGCTGTTTTAGCTGCGATTGCTTTTGGTGCTTTGATCACCTCTTCTTTCCATACTTCCAGAATAGAATCATCAAATTTTGTAACTGGACTATCGTCTTTACCAATATCTTTAGTAGCTGTTAACGGATCGCCTTTGCCATTATTATTTTTTATACTTTTCGGACTAAACCATGGGAACACATCTTGTAAAATTTCGTGATAAGCTTCTGTAAGATCCTTCGTTCCAGTACGACTTATGACATGTTCCATATCACAATGAAACTGTAACAGCGTTTTATATTCATTGTTATTGACTTTTCGTTTCACCGACATTAGCGTAGGCGAAGGTCTGACAATGATTTGCTGCTCTGAACAATGGCATTCTGTATCATTAGAATTACTATTTGTATTTTCTTGAGTTACCGAATCTTTCTTATCATTGTCTTGAGTATCTTTCACAGCGCAATTCTTTACCCGAACAGAACACTCTTTTAAATGAAATTTTTGTCGAAGACGTCTTAAACCTCTTCTGTTACAGCTATCGCTTGGTTGATCTTCGTCCAATTTATTTATCGAATCAGATTTTGAATTATTATTATTATGTCCAAATTCTGTATTTTTAGTCTTTTCACAATTACTTTCTTCAGCTTCTTCTACGTTCAGGCCTTCTTTAACATTGGTTATATTTGAATCTGTTTTCTCATTTGAAAAGTCCAATTTTTTCCCATTAGAAACAGATATGCATAAACATTCTTTTCTTGGACTCCATTTCAAAGCAGCGCAAATCTTCTTATTTTTACTTAATGCTTTTATAACTCCTATGAAACCAGCCTTAAGTTCAGCTTCTATGGCATTTCTCCAAACAGAATTAGGATTTGAAGAACATTGACTGCATGTAAATTCAATAGTATCGGGTAGATAACTAAGAATTTGATAACGCTCGTCAGAAATTCCTTCGCAATAGGCATGTACCCAATACGAACATTCGCTACATTCCATCATCTAAAAAATAAAATGCAGAGTTTATTTAACGAGTTTACATACCGTTTTAAAGCGTTATTTATCGTAGTATTTCCCATAAATCTTTATGTATCTGTACACACATGTCATTTTTTACAGTTACGCATACAAATATATATTTAGTAAATTTTCTAAATAAAATATGTACACTTACCTTTGTATCGAAATCATTTTCGTTGTAACATCTTTGACATAGAGGACAGTAATTTCCTTGTTGACGTAATTTAAAACACATGGAGCATAATGGTAAATTGCCCACATGGACATTAACTCCTTCACTACCACAGCTTTTACACTTAACACAATTTTGACACACATAAGGTCTTTCAGGACTGTAAAGTCTCGCACTAACACCAGATTTTGACAAACACGAATGGTGAAATGATTGACGACAACGAATGCAAGACAATTTTGGACCAGATCTTAGATGGCAGGATTGGCATATTGTACATCGAGGACAGCACCAATTTGGTTGAGCACAAGCATTCCATTCGCTGGGTTCCAAACAAAAGGCATGATATGGCTCACAACAGCACTGACAGTGGATGAGCTGGAAAGATTTTTATAATGTATGATCATATATAACAATATAGGTGTATACGTTACTTACTGGTTCTCTGCCAGCACTTCCACAAAGGTAACAAATAGCAGGAATCTGAAAGAGTTCTGAACCTATAAGGGCAAAGCCTTTTGCACCAACTTCTGTAGGATCGTACTGTTCCCAAAAATCTATCGATATTGTGTGTAATGCATCATTATTCGTTTTAGGCACCTGCAAAGTGATTAGTTTTATTAAAACTATAAATATTCATGTTACGTAATATTATATAACTATAATATTAAAATTTTATATATTTTACTGTACTAATATAATGTATCTAACAAAATATATATATCTGTATATTTTAATTCGACGTGTGCTTACTACTTGAAAATTTGACGTTGATATATTTTGTTGTGATTTGCCTCTTTTTGGATGAGGTTGCTGCGTTGCATTGACAGTATTATGGTTTACAGTATTCTCATCGTTATGTTTTTGTGACTCTTTTTCTTTTGTGTCATCCTTTTTCTCTACCCTATCATTTTCCTTTAAATTTTTCGGAATGTGCTTATTGCTTTCAGTATCTTCTTTTCCATCTACAGAGGGGAAAGTTGCAATTGGTTGACCAAGAGCCACGCTTGCACTTCGGCAAACATGTTTCACTCTTGGTCCCTTCAATTCGAGTCTCTGTCTCAAAGGTTGTGGACATTGATTTAAAGGTGGTACGGAGAACATTGGATTCTTCAATTTCTTCCTCACTTTTATCCTATTGTTTTTTCTTCTTTTTTTATTAGGCGATATATTCAGTGATGAGTCAACTAGAAAATTGAAAAAGCAAATTATTCATATTAAGAAAAGATATATAGTATACACATTGGATATATAAATTGGAAGGATCGATCTTACACTTATCTAACTTTGTATATAGAAAACCACCAGTTCCTTGATAGCTTGTCTTTTGACCTATTTCTATGTTTCTCCAATTCATAGCTGATTTGAACAGATTTTTCTCTGAACTATCTTCCGCAGGCCAACCTAACTTAGAAGATATTAATTTTTGCCCTTGATTATCATTATCTTCTTGATTCAATATTAATGGAATATTCAAAGGATCTCTCATCATTGGCGGTAACAATGTATTTAAGCCTGTTCTCAAAGAAGAAGGAATGTTGTAACATTTCAAGCACATTTTTAACCAACAAGCTGGGCATCTAGCTTTATAAACACATCTCATGAGATTCCATTGCTGACTTCTTACAACAGGTGGTACTAAGCATAAACCATCGCCTTTATGACATTGAAGGACTGGAAGTGTACTATTTGTAGATTTTGCACAAGCCTGTCGTTTAATCATTTTACTGATAAACTTTCTACATGATTCACAACTGTGAATACCGAATTTTCGAGCTTGTTTCACAAATCGATAGAACCGTACAGCACCACAAACCCCACATTTGATGGTACCTGTTAAGCCTAAAACATTATAAAAGCATAATGAATTTATTATTTTCTTATTTCGTACATCATTTATATGATCGATTATATTACTTATTTATTCGAAGCATTATTCTACATTTTTAATCGTGCAATACAAATATTTGAATTAAAAGAAAATACTGTATAAAAGTAACATATTGTGAACATTATTGTTTTCATACCTAAATTAGTATTTCCACTTGTAACACTGTTGCTATTTGTCATTGAAAAGGGACCTTCAGTTCCACTGACACATTTATTATCCAGTTTTAGCCTTGCTTTTCTTAAAATAACTTTCCCACCGTTTAGTTTCATCCCAGTCCATTCAGACTGTTCGTCTTCTGTATGATTACTATGTTCGCTTCCACTTTCAGATAATGTGCTTTCCGTATCAAAATTATCTGAATTTCTCTCTGCATTTTTATTGCTGCTATCAACATTGCTTCGACCCTTTGCGCTATTATTTTCTTTCATTTTTGCTGAATCTTCAAAAGTTGTCTGAACTTCTAAATCAACTGTATCATTTTGAGTTCCTGATCTAGTTTGAATCCTGGAAGACTCTGAACTTGGAACATCAGAATCAGGAAGAACTTTCGTAGGAACAGAAATTAATTTTTGATTTTTGGAGATATTTAATTTTGCATTTGGAGCTTTTCTGGTTACATTTGATACACCATCTTGAACACTATTGCATTCATCGGTTGAACACTTTACCATTTTGTTTTTAGCTGATAAATTAATCTTTTTAACTTCTGTACTAACAGTTTTTGTTAATTGTGTGTCTTGTATAGAAGGTGCTAATTTTTCAAGATTCTTTACAGGTTGTACAAGAGTTTGGGCATTGGAATTTACACGCTGAATTACCTTTTTGGCTTTACTTTTTGTTTCTTTATCTTTTAATTTTGTGTAGAGTTTAGTAATATTTCCGTCTTTTAATTTTGGTTCTTGATTACAATGTTTATTTAATGCAATTTTAGCTCTCTTTACGTGCGTACCAATTTCGTTCTCACTATGTTCTGCTCCAGGAGTTTCTTCTAATTCTTCGATAAATCTTTTATTTGGTTTAATAACTCTTGACGAATGGGCACTTCGAACCGGTAAAATAAATTTCCTTACTGCATTCGGTTTATCTCCACATTGCGCCGTCATATTGCGCACATTGTTACTGTTAGATTTTGCCCTCTGTAATAATCTTTTTGCAGTACTGTTACGTAGTTGTCTCGTTCGTTGATGCTGATCTAAGATATTATTTACTGATTTTAATACTGGTGTTTTCATAAAATTGGAGAATTTTATATTTTTACAAGCTCTACGACTCTTGGGTCTGTGAAATTTAGTAGTACGTTTGGAATTTAACGCAGTCACATCTTTTTTATCATCTTCCGCCAGTTTGATATTTTTATCACATAATTTTTCTGTATTATTTTCAGTATGCGATGGAGGACTTTTAATATCTGCGACAGTCTGTACATTCTGCTGTGGCACAGAACTATCAATAGCATCAGATGGTGATTTAACAGTTGTATTTTCTGTGTCATGTTGTTGCGTTTTTATGTAAGACACGGAAAGATTAGCTTCTTTAGTGCTAAAGCCATGGAATGGTGGATGTTCCTATGAGAAAAATGCATTAAACCTTAGAAACAGATAATATATATTTTCTTTTGCATTAACATTTTGTCGATATAAAAATTATCGAATTAAACATCAAATGTTTATATTTCACATTTTATCATGTAAACATATTTTATTTGGTGTTTTGAATATGGTAATAGATATTCGGTAATCTGAAGGTATATTATGATTATAATAAGAAATAAGATATGTATCGCAGATTATTAGTTTTATTTGAAAGAAGAATAAAGAAATTGGTAACAATTAATCGGTAAAACACAGTTACTTGATAAAAATAAGATCGGAACGGCGATCTTTTATGAAATCATTGACATTTTCAAGTAAGCGGTACGTCAGTATGTATTATATACATCTGCCATTCCGAGTCTGTGATTCTCTTCTAATAGGTTAACTTTTATTATAGAGGCAAACGTTGGAGTTTTTCTGGCGAGCGAATCGGCACCGTATGCGTCCTTATGGCGCTTATAAACCAAATACAATAGTTTGTAAGTGGAGAAAGAATGATACGATTTGTAACTAATTAGACGCCTTACACCAGGTAGTCCTCATGAAAGTAAACTACGAATTACCTTTTCATTGTCACCAAATGTTTCGTTGAACAGGGAAAGTCCGTAGTAGATGTTCTCGGCGACGGTTACCGAATCACTTTGGGCTGTCTCGGGTTGACCGAGAACTTTGATCCGTTTCCTGGTGACCGTCTTTGGCGGCTTCCCGGGAAACTTGGACCTTCCCATGTTCACTTTTTTCAACGGCCAACCTCAACCTCACAACGAAATTCTGTTTCCATTTTACGCGATTTTGCCCAGTCGAGGCGCACCAACTGAACACCAACGAACACTTAACACACACGGAACTCACAAGCTTCGTTAAACATCGGTTAACGTCGGCTAAATTCGATGATAGCCGCGAAATACGCGCGTACTGTTAAACACAGAATGACTAGTAGTAAGGTGGGTACATATTACATATGTTTTCGAATACAAACGCGGGCATTCATCTAGTAACTTTTGCTAGAGCGGAACTGAAGTTACGCGCGCTCAGCTGCTAACTCTTCGTTTAATCTCTCTAAGTATGATTCTCTATCAAATTCGCATACAATCGCATTTAATTATATCTATTTCATTAATATTTCTTATTACTCTATTTAATTAATAACTATGCGTATATAAAATAATAAAAATGTTGAACAGATACAATTTTTCAATTTCTAGTCAATCGTTTTTTATTAATACAAGTATATTATTATAATACACAATGATAGTGTGTATCATGTATCGTATATTGAGTGCTGCGTAGTTTGTATCAACCACATACTAGGGAATATTAATGTTCCTTTTGCAACGTTCGTTAATGTAATTTTTATTTTATAAATAATTTAATCATTACTCAAATTTTGTATTTTATTAATTTATATTTCCGTGCTATTACAGGATTATTTTATATTTAAGTAATTAATTTTTTTTAAAATTGATTTATTAAGGATTTAAGAAATGTATATACAAACATATTGCTTGAAATACAACATTAAATAAAACGAATACGTTTTAAAATATTCTACGTATTCTATCTTATTTTTAATTCACATATTTTTAAATCATGTATTATTATACTTAATATATTCAGTTATAAATATAAAGTAAAAACTTATTTGAGAGCATAGCGCAGTATTATTAAAAATCTTTTAATATTAATGTCAAATAAATCTACTACTAATTAATTTTCTTTGGGAAAGCATTTTCGCTATATTTGATTACGTACATCTAATCGATAGTATTTATATTTACAAAACGTAAAATTTCCTACATTTCGTTAAATTACTACCGTATATTACGAGAAATAATACAATGTCCATCAAATTAAATAAAATTAAAAGAACTCTTACAGATAAAAAAGGGAGAGGGAGAGAGAAAAAGAGAGAAAGAGAGAGAATGAAACACATTAAAAGTAATTAAAGGAAATACAAAAATTAATTTCGCTATACATGAATTGCTGCTTTTTCACGATACTTTTTCAAAATTAAAATCTCATTTCTGCCAAATACTGACGGAGCATTAGAGGTTTTAATAAAGTCAGTTGGTTCGTATTACGTAAAGACAGGGTTCGATAAATGAGGTATATATGAATTACAAATCCGGTGTTTCATGTGCGCTGACCTGTGCTCCATTTAAAAGAGCCTTCGTCGATACAACCTCAAGCACCACTTTCAGATCCATATTGTACTTTTCCTTCGTATGCAGGGCGTGTTTTTCCAAGATTATTTCTCCCCCTTGTACACAAACCGTTCTTTACATAATATTCGCTTTCTTTATGTTTACATAGGTAGACAAATAATTAACATTGGTGATTATTTTCTTTGGCTCGTGGCAAATAGATATCGGAGAAAATTGTCGATACAGAGCAGGATGTTTGGCTCGTACTATCAACGTGATCGACATTATACCGCGCGTAATTTCGAAACGAAGGAATACACATACAATCGAAGTGCTCCTTCTTTTTACGCCAAGCTTGCAACAACGAGAATGCGATAACGTCGATAACCATTTCTACCTTTATAGCTGCACAAATTGAAACGTACTATATCGGGGTCAAATATCGGCCGGTCACCGATATCGCATCCCATTTTATCGATCATTTGGAAACCTAAAGGTTTATGCATTCTATATTTTTAATAAGAGATATCAATACTGTATTACGGTTTCCCTTTTTTTGTACCGTTTAAACCTGTTCAGAAACTGAATTATAGTCGCGTCACAAAGAAATATCCCAAAGCAGTACTATTCTCGATTATTTCGTTTTATGTTTCTGGCGAACGCTAAAAGTGAGGTTAAAAAATTGCTCTCTCTCTCTCTCTCTTTACATATACATATGCATATACTCTCTCATATACATATATATATATATATATACATATTCAAAGTTTCACGCAATTCTTAATTAAGAAAAATATTTATTTTTGTTCGTTTCTACGCGAATATTGGTATCGTCACGTTAAACTAGAATAATTTTGTAATAGAAAAATATGGGGAATTATCAAAAGCAAATATGATACACGAGTAATTTTGGATAGATATTTATTCACTTTTTATTCGATAACGTTATTTTAGTCGCAGAATAATTGAACGATTTATTCGAGAAATAGCTGTCCATTACGCATGACAAATTATCTCATTCGTGTCCTTCGAATTATTTTCCGTTATTACAATTACAGCGAGCAAGTACTTGATCAATTTTCAACGAATTATTCTAATATTTAAATACGTCTTTTGTCCTCTGAAAAATATATGCAAATGTAAAAGATTAAAACAGTCTCGCAGAACCGCAATTTTTGTTTATCTATTCCTTTTTTTTTTTTTTTATTTATTTGTTGAAATTACAATCAATTCTCGCGTTGAGAATTTTCAGTAATTTTTCTGGCGTGGCGCAGTGACATGGCTGTTTATTTACAATAAGTTAATACTTATTATAGATAGGTATAATTTATAAGTATTATAAGTAAGTGCATATGCTTAATTTGGATAACTAAATGAATCTAGCGTTTAGGTCTAGCGGGTAGTGCCTCTTCAGCCTGCGAATCTGGTCCGTATCTATTCCTGACATGGTAATATCTATACGCACATATAGTTTATTAAAAAATAACATTGTTTGCAAGCGTACTACGACGCATTTGGTACTCGGTATTCGCGCCATAACATTAAAAGCGTAGAAACATTTTAAGAACATCAGCGTGTATGTCATTTAAATCCCACGCTTACCTCAACCTCTATTTACCATTCGTAAATAACAATTAAAAGTTAAGTTGAAACGAGCCATTCGTTGCTCTAATACTTCGATACTTATCAAAGAATAGCAAATAAAAGTAATGGTACACGGGTGATTATTTGGGCGTTCGTTACATGGGCCAACTGTATCGCAAGGCAAGAAGAGTCGATAAGAAGATAGAAAACTAGAAACCAACGGAGAATATCAGAGCAGAATTGAAAGTTGTCGTTTCACGATTTATATTTTCGGCCAACCGTTCGTCTTTTCTCCCATAACCAATGGAACGACCGAAAACACGTGCACAAAGCGGCACGTCATCGGTATTCCATGTGAAATATGTATATTTGCGGCGGGCACCCGTCGCGAAAATATCGAAATCATAGCACGATGTAAAGAGAAAAGAAAGATGTGTTCGACGAAATAAATAAAGGGAAGGAAAGGGAATGTGGAAAAGATGTATCTGCGAGAGGATGGTTCACGGTATGAGTAATACATACACTATTAATATGTATAAGCGTCCATCGTCTTTCTCATGGCTCTACAAATGGTCCAGCAAGTCGTATATGCGCGTTATCCTTCTAGGATCGCACACTTGTCCAGCCGAGGTGAAGTCCGTGCACGCTGGTGCACGCCGATGTACGGCGGATGGAAGAGAGAGTACGCAATGCAAAGCAACGAAACGGAACAGCAGATCTTATAGCTCCGTTACAACCGGCTAGCTGACCGATCCCAATGAATACGGCCGGTACCACACCCGCTCGGGCATTTCGAGCGGAATGATCGAGAGATAAACTCGTTCGTCCGCCACGCCGCACCGCGCCAAACGAATACGCTTCGCGTAACGAGTCTCAGGTTTCCCGACGTACAGCTAAACTATCGCATTAGGTCGTCTCCAATTTGAATTTGATGCAACGCGACAACTTTGCATACGCTCCATCTTCCACTGCGAACGCTTCTCTTTCTTTCTTTCTTTCTTTCCACTTTTGAAAATGGCACGAAAGTCCCATTCTTCCCTATGTTCTTCTTTATGTCCTTTCTCGTTGTTTCATTTCCAAGTCTATGGCTTTGCCTAATCAACATTTCGGTTTCGAGTAAGAGAACGTTCTTTTCCCTTTTTCGTTAAATTCCTGGTCAAATCTTCTCTTTAAACGAACTAATTATCCTCAGTTTTTACTCTTACACGGTATCAAAATTCTCATTTTTATTTAGTTCAACTGTTTAATTTAACTCATTGTCAACACGTACGAATCAAGCGTACCTTAGATGTCAGGTACAATTTTTCAAAAATCGTTCGAATAGAGTTGTCAACGGTGCAACAAATAGCGTCGAAATGAGCATTTCTCGCCAATAATTAATAGTTCTCGACGATTTCAGCGGTTTGAGTGATTTGAATGAATGAATGAATGATGAATTATTTATAGCTGGAAATATTATTATATAATATGGATGTTCAAAGTATGTACACACTATCCGTCGCTTTGTTACGCTTTCCGCGTAATTTATTTAATAAGAGATGGTAATTAATACATCCGTGAACGTGTTGCAAATATTAATTCAACGTAATATGCTGCTATATATTTTGCCACAAGTTAACATCTAGAAACAAGTTTTTTCTTATTTTCCATGAAAAAATGTATCCTTCCGCAGTCACTTTGTCATTGATATATATTCGCCATACTATAGAGGAAAATAGAGAGACACAGGGTGTCTCGATGTTTCTGCGCAGAACTTTGCAAACATGTTCTATCGTATAAACAAAACTATGGAAAAGACGTGATACAAACATGGGTTGTAAAATGCATTATTAAAATGTTATAACAAAAATACGAAATGATGACGTTCTGCTAATGTTTTACTTGTTGAGATCGTTGATTTGGTCAACCAGTTCGGCAATGGTTAGACGATCATTGTTACCTTGAACGATGGATAAGTGGAGCGGAATCAATTGCTCGCAGAGAGCCCCAAGGAGATCACCAGATATCACGTCAGTGGATCTTTACTTGTGGGGAACTGTAAAAGAGAAAGTTTATCAAGAATTAATGCAAAAGATTCGCGACGTATTTGCTGCAATTAAGGAAAACGAATAAGAAATTAGTAACGCGATAGATCCTGTTTTCTGTATTAAGCGGATGATACTTCAGCATATTCATAATAAAGGGCAACATTTTGAAATGGAATCATAATACGAACTGACAATCTATTCCTATGTGGTATCGCACGAAGAAAGCAGTCCGTTATCATTTCATCTTTTTTTAACTTTATAACTTCTTAACAAAGCATTTAAGAGTGTATAAAAAAATATGGGAAAAAGACGCGTATATAGCGGGTGTTCAACGAAATTGTACATTTGTACAATTGTACACGATCTTGTAGCACGAACAGAAGTTGACCAGTTTCGAATCGGCTACTGATTTGCTACACGTAAGGTCGTTAAAAAGTGTTTGTTTCTACAAAAAATCAAGGTCGCCTCGATTTTTTTAAATGGCACGATGAGTTGTATTTTTGTGAATTTATTGATTCATAGAAACGTTAACGCGTTAAAATTTCGTTTAATAGGGCGTTAGATCAGATGTTTACGATAACGTTTGTACTTTCATTCAAGATTTCTCAGCTGAAGGTCATTCGATGGTCGTAGTCAAGTTAGATCGTTAAACTCGTTGTGAAAAAGTCAAGGTGACGCTGATTTCTTTTTTAAAGAGAGAAGCACTTCTTGTCTATTTTAAGCGTCGCAATTTCTAGCTGATTCAAAACAGATCAATTCTTGCTCGAAACATCCTTTTTGTTATATTATCGGGAGTGCTTAAAGGATCGTGCACACCGCGTCGCAGAAAACACCCTGTATACATATGCATATGCGACGTATCGTTCTAAAATAGGTAACGACGCTGCAGCACCGTGGTTAAGATATAGGAAATTCATTCGCAAATGAATATGTTAATATAATTTTGACGAGCTGGAAAAAATGTATGGAAATACGAAGAGATTAGAATCGTGCATGATACGTACTTGGTACTCTTGCGAATCTTATCGGAAACATTAGTAGCAAAGCAACGTTATGGCGGATCGTTTCCTGGCCGGAGCCTTGGAATTAATTATAAGATACGTATTACATTATGTACCGGTGAATTCATTTTCTTGCTCCTTTTGTTTGTAACCGGCACGTACACGGGGTATAGAAAGTTGGAAGTTGGTTCATTGTTCCCTTCCGGACGTGAGAAATACGTGAAACATTTTGAGTGACAAACCGCGACTCTGTCTCTCTCTTACTCTCTCTCTCTATCGAGAAAAATAATCGCGTAACGCATTTACCCAGCAAGCTACGCAAATATTTTTTACCCTCGTTAACTGTTTGTGTCTTGAAGGTACCGTAAAGAGTAGCAATCTCATTAAAAATATTGCTATAAATCTATGCACGAAATCTACTTGTTAGAACAATGCTGTTATTAGTTTGGGGTTAGGTTGACGTTAGGTTAGGGTTAGGCACGCAAAAAGATAGAAGACTCTGGCAACGAATAACCCTGTATCGATATTCATATTTATAGTTTTTATTATTTTAACGATTTTAACGATTGTAAGAGATATTTATAGATACTTGGCGTATCGAACGCGTTCTATTTGAACAGTTTTAAAGTGTCTAAAAGAAAGATATCACGGTAGGCAAGAGCATTATGGTATAGCCGAAAATAGAAAATATAGACGAATTAAAGGACCTTAATCATGAAAGAATAGAATATCCAAGGTGTCGAGACGCAATTAACGACGTTGTAATTCGCATCGTAATTCGCGAGTTCGATCCCTCTTTCTCCTTTTTTCTTCTTTTTCCATTTTTTTTTTTTTTTTTCGAATCGAAAGTATTACTCGAACATGCGAATGTCATTAACGAAGAGCTTTCGTTGGCATTGCAGTTGTTATTTTTTGAAAGCGCGGTCGAGTGGATTTTCGCGTGTCCCCGTGATTATTCGCCAAACGCTGGGACAGGCACGCGCGAAAAGACCATGAAAACAGTCGAGACGAGCACGCGCATTTCTATCGATATCGAAGTGCTGTGCGCATCGCGACAAGAATAAGTCTCGCCGCGCTTTTCAGCTGTGTATTTTTGCATCGCGAGCGGATCGCGCAATTTACGCATGCAACGAGCGTAGAAAGCTAGAAGACGGTTCATCGCACGGCAGAACGTGAGAAATACTTACACCACTCTACTTTTTTTTTCCAGCCACCGCTCCTCCTTCACCTGTGTTCGTATACTCCACGCGCAGATTGCCTGTGTGTATACTAAACTCTAGTCCGTGCACGAAAAATAAAAGCACTGCTGCACTTCCCCGCCCCTATTAAACAGGTATGTAATTGCCGGATAAAAACAAAACTGCTGCTCTACGTGCTGCGGTTTGAAAAAATCCTCGTAACCGGGAATCGAACAATGAGAAGAGGAAAAGGGGAATAGAAAATTGTTCGGTGCCTGGAATAGACGCGATTTTATTCATAGATCCCACGAGAATTATCGAGTTATTACGAGATTTCATAAGCGGCCAAGCTTATAATGTTCTCGATTGTTTTTCGCAATTTCCAGCGCAGCACGACGCGGTCCGCTTGATGAATTGTTGATTTGCTTCGCTTCGTTTCGCTCGAACAAATAGAAACGAGAACGAAGGCCAACGAAGAAATAGGAAAATAAAAAGGGAAGAAAGGGAAAAGCCAAAAGGGCAGAGTAGGTACTTGCGTTTACGTACACGTACGCGCAAGTGCACAATACGTAGACTCGCGAGTGCACGCGTAGATAAGTATCGATAGGGAGAGACCGGTTCGTTCTTTACGACAACGTCGAACGCTTTTTGGAAGACCAATTTAATGGCCACGTAACTGTCTAGACGTATACATACGTGGTCATTCGCATTCATACACATTCGCGTCAGCATACGTGGACCGATTCAGTTTAGACACCCACGTGGCGTCCATTATTCAGATCGTGTTCTACGTTCGAAGAAAAGAAATCTGCTTTATCATCCTCTCTACTATGCTCATATTCTTTGCTGAGAAATCACTGCTCAGACGCGGATAACACACGTCGTTATCCGCTCTTTTGGACCTTTCGAGAAGCGCTATGGACGAGGAAGGCGAATACATGGAAGCAATTCCAGGGAGAGAGAGAGAGAGAGAGAGAGAGAGAGAAAGGGAGAGAGAAAGCAAGAGAATATCGATAGCCATGGATATATAGGTACACGTTTAAGAAACAGAGACCGGTTCACGCTTTACGACGATGTAACCGTGCTATTCACAGGATTCAATAGATAGCATCTATACGTTCGTACAAGTGAACCGATACTGATGCCCACGCAGTCTCTATTACCCACGTCGCGTCACGCTTCTCGTAATCGAAGGATTACAAATATTACAATTTATATTTATATTATATTTAGTTAACTTTCCGATCGACCGAATGTTACGAAATTTGCATTCTACCTACTAGCTAGCGATCCTTTTATCTGCATGTGATTTTTTTCGTTTTATGTGTTAACGTTGCCTTTAAACATCGTTTCTTTAAAACATATCCGATAATCATCTTTTTTATCGGAGCATAAAGTTAGAGCATGCGAATTGCCAGAGATTACCGAGTTGCCGAATCACGTATCGACATCCGTCCGTAATAGCCAACATTTCCCTAGGGCTCATTCCACCCTTTTCAACATATTTTAATTCCGGTATTCAGGCAGAATGAAAATTACAAACGAGATATCATGGTCGATACATGATTACCATGATAAATTTTAACCACCCTGTAAAATCCGGCAGCGGATGACGAGCCTACGGTTCGAACCTACGGAGAAATAGATATTATAATCGAATAGGAGAGAGGAGATGAAAAATTGGCAGAGTAGCATCGTCGGGCTTCCACCGGTGAAACCGATGAGATGTTTCAGAGAACCGAATCGGCTGCGCTGTTTTGAACCGGAGCTGCGACTCGAATGGAATATTTTCTCGCTCGTGTCGATCGCTTTATGATCGAAATTCTAGTTATGAAAATTCAAAGGAAGCGCTAATACCAAAAGACAACCGCGCCAGACAAGTTATATACACTGAGATTAATAAGGAATTACGAACGAGCTACACTAATCTAGAGTTTCGTAAGCGGTGTCATCTATGTATGTATATGTATCTCATTTGCACGCGCCAGGTTAAATAGACTGCATTTGTAATAAAGATTCGCTCTGCAGAAACTCTGAACCCATCCAATTATTCGAACGATTCGAATTAAATTTGTAGTCGTGTCGTATTTACGGCGTATAGCGAGAAGAATTTTGATATTTAAAATTGAACGGTCACGAGATCTTATGACCGATTTTCTTTACTATCAACCTTCCTTTTATTTACCCTTCATAGGATGGACCAAATATAATAAAATATTATAAGCTGCTTTCTTTCAAACGCGGTTTCGATTTTTAGTTTTGTAAATGATACGTTTGAACGTATCTTGTTTCGCTGTGTATCGCTCTGATTAAACTTTGATATAAGAATCGAACAACGTAAGTAGGATATGAGCTAATTTACAAAAAAGAACTGTTTGCACCGTGATTTCCTAAAAAACAGCTTGTAACACTTTATTTGATCTAACTTGTACACACGTATGTACATCTTTCGTGCAATCGAATGTTTCGTAAAAAAATGATGGCAATTTGTTTATACGGATAGTACGTGATAAATTAAATACAATTTGCTCGCTACGATATTAGATACTTTAATTGAAATTGTACGATATTGGAATTTTATTTATTTAGCGATTAACGCGCACATACCGCGTGTTATTCGCTGTTCGGAAAAAGCAGGAAATGGTGTTTAATTAAACATAAAATAATGCCATATGATATAGTATGTAAATATCGATGAAATCTTACCTTTGTTACTCTTTTCAAACTTTACGATATAATGTATATCGGAGTCAGGTTGGAATTTTCGGGCGTTCGATAAACCTTTACTTATTTTACCGTCGCGGATGTAGCTAATGTTTATCGGTACAAATGTGAACACTACAAGAGGCTATGAATAACAACGGCGATAGGATGGTCGAGGTGATGGTGACAACGAATTCAGGTTCGATAACGAATGACAAGTATCAACGTAATACACGATTCGGGTAACTTTCTCGATAACTGAATCAGCAATTCGTCCAACGATTAACTCACCCGTAATCCAAATGAAACTACCCTTATATATTCCTGTCGCCACTTCTCGGGTCAATCTTTGTTTTTAAGGAGAGCCATATAATCGTTTCATACCTCTGTCAGGTACACGTCCCTCCCGTGACCGTGGCTACGACTAGTGTCACTTCGAGCCCGAACCCATCGTCATAAAGCCAGATTGCAACATTAGAACTATTTCTTATTTTTATTACTTAAGTGTAGCTATAGTAAAAGTCTGGACTAGGGTATTGGGGTTTTTCCCAACATTCCGGATGGAAAATCCCGATGTTCTTTCATCTCCGATATGTATATATTACTAATGTGAGATATAGTGTACCATTACATAATATAACACTTAAACAGAACAATCAGTTACGTCGTTTCTTGCGTTGTATCATATAACTTTCGTTATAAGCTGAAATATTCTTTGCCATTTTCGATTAAAATTCAACATATGAAACAGAAAAAACACGAAAGAAAAGATCGAATACATCGCAGCATGTGCAAATTAAACGGAACATTTGTTCCTATTGTATACCAATTGAACTCGTCAATTTATCGTCGTATTAAAAACTTATCTACCAACGATATCGTGAATTACATTCATCACTACGTTTTCGGTCGTCAATTTGATATTATATTTAGTTTTTACCATACAGAAAGGAAAATAACTTGGGCGTCCAGAAAAAGAAACGCTACATGTATAGCTACATAAATACCGTCTAAAATTATCGACTTTTTAAAACAGTTATTTACACGCATGTCGGTATACCCAACATCGAAATACGCGTGTATAATTTGGAATAAAAAGTACGAATAGCTGACGTTGAATCTTAACGTGCTTATCAATAAAACACGGTAAAAATTGAAAATATCAAATATGGTAAAGCGATGATCATTTTTTTCTGTTAACTTTTATCATTTGTTACATCTTTCTGATTAATCGCCATTAAATAGTCGAGAACCGTGAAGAAACAAGTATAATACAAGCTATTGTAAAAAGTAATTCTCTATCGAAGTATTTATTTAACGAACACTAGTTCTCGTTTCCCTTGCAATCGGAAGAAAATACGTTAAAGTTTATGGCACTGTCCACGACGCTGTAGAACCGTTGATATCGGCGTTCTTCTCGTCATTAGCTTCGATTTGAGTCAGGCTCAGCATTTCTTTGAGATTTCATCGAGAACTACGCACTGAATGAAAGAGGAAAAAGCAAGAACGCGGCAAAGTTATTTTAATTATTTGAAATAAATATTTACGTTATATCCCGCGAAAAGAGATAATCGACGAGACGTTATTCATACATATCCTATTCTACTGCTTGTCAATTTGTTACGATCTTAAAAATGGATAAAACGAACGGTCTTCGACAAGATGAAATCGTTGAAATTCTGTTTATTAATAGTTCTTATTTAGGTCAGTTATAATATATAATACGTATAATTGTTTTCGTATTCGAATGAAAATCACACGTATGGAACGAGGATGGAAAAAGTAACATACAGCATTCTAACTATTCCCGTTGAAATTATCCAATTCAAAGGAAGATACATGGATATTTGTATTCCAATAGGAATGTTGTTCAACTGAAACCATGTATAATGCGAAATTGAGAGAGAGAGAGAGAGAGAGACTATGGGATCATTAATATTAACATTCCTTGCATTAATTCCCGTTTGAGTTCGGTTATATTAAAAAGATCAACCAAATAAACCAACGGAAATGGAAAAGAATAGCTGAAGAGAATCGCTGTCAGTTAATGCCTTTCTGATAATGCATAAATTTGTGAGAAAGATTGGAAAATTTTTACCCAAGAACTATGAGACGTATATATCTAAGCAATATAATTTTCGCTAGCAACCGTCCTTTGACAATTTGTTTCGATAATACTTTCCAGTTTTAATGAAAAACTGTGCGAGTTCGAAATATAAAACAACGCTACTGTAGGAATAAAAGCTATTTGCAGATAAAAAGGAAAAAAGATGCTACGATTAAAACCGATTGCGCAAAAAGATGTATAATTTCCTGTTAGAATTTATTTGATAATAATTATTCGTCGATTGGTGTATAAACGAATATGACCAAGCGACATCAGCACTTTTCTCAATGTCAGTTTCGGTTTGGGACCGTACTTATCGATTAGCCCCGCCGTCTCTTTCCACGATTGTTCCACTCTTGTCTCCGGTGTCGCATTGGTGCGCGCCCCAGAAACGCCGTGCCGCGGCCGTACGCTGGTATGCGAGGCACGGTAATTACGAGGAAACGAGGAGGACTCTGTAGATGCATCCAACAAACGAACCAACGAACGCGGAGAATCCAGAAGGACGTGCAGTTCGCTACGAGACAACGATTTTTAGGGGAACATACGGGCAATTTCGTGGCAATTTTTCTCGTGCCATAGAAACGGTGATATGGTATTTATCTGAGTCTCGTCAACCTCCTGGACGTCGTATTAAAGCGACCGCCGAGCCTTTTTCCGCTCGATACGCCGATATTTCTATCCTATTCGAGTGTACGTGATTTTATCGATCAATTTCTCACTTTCAGATGTCGTCGCTGTGATCTTCTCTTTTTTATTCTTTGTTGCTCTGATTCACACGCATTTACGCTTCACTTGCTCGCTTGCGCATTTGATCTTTCGTGATACGATCATCGCAGCTTTTCGGCAAAGTATCGTCAATTTTGGTTTTCAATTTTTGACTCGTTTCGATGGGAACGACCAATCGACCTCAGACTCGACCACTTCGAAACTACGTTCACTCGTTTCTCGGTAGATATATCAAAGTATAGCGATGCAGAATTAGACGCGTAATATAAAACACACTTGAGTATCTTGCAAGTTCGATTCTCTATTGTTGGAGTGGAATACAACATTCATTAGGTTACAGAAAGAGCGATGCGAAGTATAGCTCGTGGCATATCAGCTAAATCTCACGACATATGACGCGACGTGACATCAGCGTATTATACGACGAAATATAGTAACTTTAAAAATATTCTTAACGTATGATACGATACAGATACTCGGAAACGTAGATACTTATTCGTGAAGGCCGTTATAAATGTAATTGTAACGAAGCGAACTGCGATTAACTTTTGTCTATTTGGAAAGTTGAAAAAAAGAAGAAAAACCAATAACCCTGCTATGTATATTATTGGCGTGGAAGAGAAGTTTACGGCAACGTTGTGCGTAAAACTTTAGCCTCGATACTAGAAAGAGAAAACTCGAGCAATGGTATTCTCGATGGAAGCTTTTAAAAATGAGTTTAATTCGCCGACGACGTACCAGTGATATACGATTTTGGTGTAAACGCGCGAAATCCTTTAGCGATACCACGAGCGGATTTGTTAGTTCCGTTTTATCTATTTCAGTAATAGTTTAGCCATATAGCTCGCGTAGAAAGTTAGAAGGCGTTTCATTACATTGTGAACGTGAGAAATATGCACACCGTTTTGCCTGTCTTTCTCTCCTTTCCTTCATTCCGGAACGTTCGAGGTTACACGTTTCAGTGAAAAACATTATGAAACAGCCCTCCAAGAATAAAATGAATAAAATACCAATAGGTTTTTTTTGCCGTTGTCCGAGCTGAAATAGCTGGTTGGCCTCGATATCCTCTAAAACGGAGTTTTCACAGCAAATTTCGTGAAATTATCTTGGTTAGCTTTGTCAGATAATCGATTGGGTCTGCCTTTTAGAAATACCTCTGAAGATTAACCTACGTACGTAAAATAATTACGCGTCTTGCGACATTTCACTCGTAGCGTAGTACGCGAGAAGCTTTGTCACCGAGCAACGAGACAAAGTTTGAACGTATTACGTCTTCACAACTATGACCGCTGTCAGCTTTGGACGACCTCGCGATCTCGTATTGTAAACAGCCCGAAATGTACGGGAATGCTAGTTCCACGATGGACATTTAAAGGAACGATCGAAATTATAACGACGCTGCAACTTAATTGCTCGTAATTTCTCGAACTGCTCGCCATTTCTGTTTTTGCTCGTTATCTTCGTTATTACGCCATTTGCAAAAACCACTCTGCATACCCGTTGCAACAGGGACCGCGCAACAAGCTCGCGATAATAATTGTAATAATTTCGATAAAAGTTTACGAGCTCGGTAGAGAGAGAGAGAGAGAGAGGGGAGCAGGAAGAGAGACAGAGAGAGAGAGAGAGAACGGGCGCGGTTCCGATAGATCGGGAACGAGACTGAAATTAAAAATGACGAACTCATTCGAATGGTGCCGCACACGCGTTAATACGTCGGACTCGAATGTCTCGCATTAAAAGCACAACGAGACGCCCATTATTAAAACGGGAAAACGAGCAATAAGAATAAACGGCGAGCAAAATAAAGAAACAAAAAGGGGGCAAAAAGAGAAGAGTCGAAAGGGAGCAAAGGGTGGATCGGGTGAAAAAGAGAGGAGAAAAGCAGAAAAAAGAAGGAAAAATGAGACGAGAGTGCAACGGAACGTTAGACAAAACACGCAGAGAGCATGAACACGCATTCGCGTCTATCGAATCGACGCGACGTGTTCTTTGGTTGCTCGTGGACGACCGCGTGCGTGTACCGACGTTCGTCATCGATCTACGATGCCGTAGCAAAGAATGCGCGCGACCATATCGTTCCGCTTCTAACGAGCGATTATTCGTCACACGTTCCATCTTATTATCCTTTGTACGGTAGACAGGCAGGCAGTGAGTCATTTCTTTAAACTCGTTAACTCGTTACAAGCCAGCAGCTTCGAGAGAGAGTCATCCCCCCTTGCCCTGCTGGCGCTGTCCCATTCTGTCCGTGTGCAACGAGGCCGGCTGGGTCGATCATCGTATATATAATATAGGAGAGGAGAGAGGAGAAAGCGTGGCGAGGGTGTTCTCACAGCGTGCTGTGTACGCGCGCGAAGGTGCAAATAATAATAATGGCAATATCTAAGGGCCCGAGCGAAGCGTGGAGCGTTCGAAGAGTCGAGAGAGACATGAACGATGTAAAAGCCGGGATTGGATCGAAGGGTGCTCGAAGACTCATAACCGTTCTGAGTCGGTTCGCGGTCTCTTCGCGCTTGGTTCTAGGTTCTAGCCGAGTTGCCGCGACTCCGTGGCTGGCTGCCGGCCGATGACGAAGACGGAAGAGGCGAAGCGCCGCGAGCGCTGCCGTAACACCGACAAACATCGACGTAGCGGCGACGGGCCAATGGTAAAGGAGCGAACGAGCAACAAGGACAAAAGTATCGAGGTGGACGCGCGAGTGAGAAGAAGGGAGAGAGACACGCCCTGCTGCAGGTCGATAACGGAACCAACGCATCCTCTCGTGGCTCTCCGGTAGCTCTTCTTGCTCACCCAACCTTCCCTCCGCTGCTTCTTCCTTCCACTAGCTACCCTCCTACTACTCTCTCTTCTCTCTGACTCACCCATCTCTTCGCTCTCCCGCCCCTCTATCCTTTCTTTCGACCTTCTCCTTCTATCGCGCATAGTCACGTACCACACCCGCCATTCTATCCGTGCCGACTGAGCGCCTGAGCGGACTTTGCCGACCGTACATACCTACCTACTCCATCGCGAGCAACGCTATATACATACATACCTTACCAACTCTTTTTCTCTCACCCTCTCGCCCCCTCTTCGTACAACTCTGCTCCCTTTCGTTTCGTTTCGTTCCGATTTGTTCCGTTCCGTTCCGTCCTCTGCTGTCCCGTCCCGTCCCGTTCCGTCCCGTCCCGTCCCGTTCCATTCCGTTCCGTTCCATTCTGTCTCATCCCGTTTCATTCTCGCCTTCATCTTCTGCTTTTCCTTTTTCTATTTCTTTTCTTACGTCCTTCTCCGTCGTTCTATTCGCCTAGCTACTTCCAAGATACGACATGGATCACATTATCAGACGCATCTAACCTTCGAGAAGGCTACGCCTCTCGGCGTAGCGTGCCAACCAAGCGAACGAGTAGACTGTTTCCGAGCGAAATGAACCAAATACAGTTTGTATCTAATATGTAAGTATGTATATCTATCTACCGATGTACTTGTACGCAATGTATGTATATCTTGCGCCCTGCTACAAGACCGCATTTCTTTGCCCGAGTATACGCGTTCTTATGTACACGCTGCACGTGTGTGTACTCTCGACAAGCAGACACGTATACAATGAGCAGAGAGGAGTATGCGTATACACACGCACGACCCGTCGAGAGATACGTATCATCGGATCGAACGACGGTAGCCAGGGAACCGGGGCAGGCAAGTCGCAACGCCTCTCCCTTCTTGTCACCCATCACCCTTTTTCGTCTCTTTTCGTATCCGTCCCTTTTCTTTCCCTTTCTTTTTTCATTTTTCTTCTTTTTTATTTTTTTTTTTTTTGGTCACAACGTTAACCCAACGAGGCAAAAACAGCAAGGGGTACATCGAAGACGGTCGCCGGGATCCTTGTTTTCGTCGGTCGTGCTTCGAACGCGCTCGCACTCCGTGCCGCTTTTCCTCTCTCCGTTTGTTCGTTCGTCCGATTGCTCTGTTTATTGCGCTTCCAGGACGATCCCAGGTAAGAAAAAGACTACGAAGAAATGCTCGTGCGGGAGGGGGCGAGTCCTCGCTCCTTGCTGCCGCGCCGCTTGCCGTGCTTCGGCCTTCGATCGCTCGCTCACGCTCGTGCGGTCCGCTATGTTCTACCATTTCCTTCGGCTACTACTAGGAAACGAACCTCCGACGCGAATCAATCAAAGCTATTCTACCGGCAAGAAGATTTAATATACAACGATATATTTCTACAACGGACATCTTTTCGACGCTCGCGCATCTCCAGTCTTAATTGGATTTATTGGTTTTATTGAACGGATGAATGGATGTTTATAGGAAGGTGAACCACGCTCGTCACCGGTTCGGTCTCTCCGATCCTGACCGATTCAGACAGATTCGCTTACGATTCATAGGTTGTTGGTGCACGTCTTAACGACGATTCGACTAATAAGCTCGATGGCCATAACGGGTGATTCTTGCCGATGTTGTAAATCTTATCGTGACTGCAAAGACAGCGAGTCCCTAACGAGTAAGCTTTCCTTTCGACGAGATGCTCGACTCGAACTCGTTTATTATTCGAACGGGAAAAGCTATGTTTTCGTCAAAGCTACCACCGAGACGTGATTTGACGGAATCATCGGCCGGTGTGGATGCTGTTACGATTGAGGAAAATTCCGCAAAGGTCAGATGGCCTGAACCTTTTTCCCTCTGCAACGCACTCCTGCTATAGTTTTAGCACTTGTTCAACATTCGCGAGGAAACGACGTTTTTTGGATATGAGTAGCACATCGAGGAAAGAATCTCTCGGGCACACGACGACATCGACCGAAATTAGGACAACGTAATCTTTCGTGATTAAGTTGAGCTTCGAATATGAACTTTTCGCATAGCAAGCAGAGATGATCGACGTTCTTTACCAAGGGGACCTCCAGAGATCCTTGAAAGACCTCGTAATGTTCCATACCGTTCTACCTGTTCCCATTGAACGTCCGACGAGAATGACACCGACGATTTTTACTTTGGTAAAACTATTGATTCGCAACTGTTACGATCTAACGTATTTTACTTTGTTCCACTTTTTTGCACCCTAAACATACGATCGCGATCGCGATATACGTAATTGCTTGTTCCCTGCATACAGGGTGATAAAGCATCGCAGTGTTAGTTTATATTGCAAAGAGTTCGCTCTGTGTATATAAAATATACCTTTATGCTGTTTTAATTAATTTTTCTCCACCGTTAACACGTGTTACGAGCAAAATATACGTATACTTAATTAACCATGCAGGCAGATGAATTTCGCGTTAATGCGTCGTCGATTTCGCGGATCTTCGCGCTGTTTTTGATGCACCCGTTGTTTTGTATTTTTAAGTACGAATTTTATATATACGGTGTTGAAAAATAAGGGGGTAAGTAAGGAAGTTTATGAACATGTACCGCTTGCCGAGAGGGGTAACGAATGATTAACCAACATAGACGGAAAAATCAATTCTTTCCTCCTCTGTCTCTTAACGATGCGTTAAATAGAGATAAAAGAAGATATTGGAAAAAGATATTCATTGAAAAGATGTAAAGCACGTACGAACGATAACGATATTATATCATACGAGCGACGATGATCGTGTCGAAATCAACGAAAAAATTATAATAAGATACGAAACTTTATACGTATCTTTTTTCAAGGCAGATGTTTGATACATCATCCTTTAATACGAATACGATATTCGCATGTGTAAATCACCAATCAAATTGTTCGATGTTCGTACACAATTTCCATTCATCGTGGTAGTTTGGTTACATTGTTTGTGTCCAACGTATATCCCTAAGAGGTGATGTAAAATTACATTTTATACTAGCAAGTATTGATTTTAGGCTCTACGTTGGTTAAGCATATTTTGCTTCTCTCTACCTGTGAGCGAGCGGTACGAACCCACAGAGTCTCTTAGACTCTTTCATCTCGAACATTTTGTGTAAATATTTGATTTGAATTTTGGAAAGATCGCTCGACGTACGAATTCGTTAATCTTATTTCGGATAAAATAATAAAAGTTCGAATTGGAATATACGTTGTTACATAAGCATGTGCCTGTTAAAATATAGAGCTTCTGGAACTAATACAGCGTAAAAAATCGAGCGGCATCTTCCGTTCCAATTTTCCGATTACATAAAAGATTTCTATCATTTCCGTCGTGTCGCTATTTGAGACAGCTGAGACTGGATTTCGCAAAGTATCACGATAAATCACACCGGGCTTTTCGTTCACATTTCGCCGTAATTGAATCACCGATTTGCCCTGAATTTGGAGCACAGTTCTAGGCTACCTATGACCCGGCTATGTTCCCTTTACACGTACGTATATAGACGTGTTAAATCTACACACATAGGTTTCAATTTATACATATAAGTGTAGTAGGGATACGTAGGCATGTGGAGGTATGCCAAGGATGCATCTGCCACGACGCGATGGTCGAATGCATAAGTGAAGATTGCATGCGATGGAACACATTCTTCGCTAAAAACCTTCAAAAATTTCGCTCTGCTCCGCTCCTGCTGGATGGAGTCCGACCACGTCAAACGTAGCGGCGCGGCAGCATGTTTTATTCGTCGAGCAGAGAGCAAGCAGGAATATTTTAAAAGTACGAGAATCGTTTCCCCTATTTACACGCGGTGCTTGGTTCGTTTAACACTGGCGAGCGTTCAATAATTGGTAGGAAAAAGAATCGTGCACGATTTTCTCCTTTTTTCCTATCTTTCTCTCTCCCTCTGCCTCTCTTTATTTTTTACATTGCTTTTTTAGTTCATTGTTTTTGCGAACGGCACACCGCATCGACGTATGTATTCCTCCCGATTGAAAATGTTCGTTGGCATCGTTATTGTTCCATTGCGATTCACGCGATTCAGTGCATTCGATATCGCACGCCGCGCCGGTCCGCGGTATGACTGGCGGATGGCTTGGCGAGAAAACAAAACGAAATACCTGGATGGAAGGATGACTCTCCGGTGATTTCCATCTGCGACTTTAGCGAGCCTCCCCATTGACAATTAGCGAGAAAACTGATCGAAGATAAATTCAATTTTTCAATGGATAGCGAATGCATACTCGCGGGTTACGCAAAACGCGAGAACCGCTGTATCGTATTCTCTTTCTCTCTCTCTCTCTCGTTTCTTTTGCTTTGTTGTACCATTTCCAAAGCAGCGCATTAAAACTTCACATTAAGAAGAAAAGAAGAAGTAAAAACACATGAAAGAATAAAAATCTGTAAAAAGGTAGAAAAGAACGAATGGCAAAGAAGACAAAGTATAATGCGTATGTATAACGATACATACGTATGTAGTTTGCACGTATATACACCGATGTCAAGTACGATCAAGTGCATATGTACATGGTTCGGACTCGGATAAGACTAATTCATCGGTAGAACAAAGCAGATTAGGTAATTACATGAAAAGCATTTCGAACGTTACACCGTTAATGCGATAATATGTGACTGAAAAATAATGTTGCCTCTCCCTCGATCGGTTTATTTCGCCTTTGCGATCAAACGAACAAACACGTCCCATGGTGGTTCCGCGCACATCCAGGGTATGGCGAAGCCCGTGCAACAGATAACGGCATTACAAACAAATCTAAGAGAACGAGCCGACCGTTGTTGTCCGATCTTTTCAGTTACGATTCTATGCGGATCACTGCACTCGGATCCCCGCAACGAGTTTCTGAATATATGGGTGGTCGATAAACGCAGACCAGTCGGTTGGCTCGCTACCTGGACACGGCGTTTGCGGCCAGGTATAGGTACCTACCCCATGGATAGTAGAAAAAAAACGACAAAGGAAGCAAGAAAAAAGGTAGTCGTCGTCGCTGTGTGGCAGTTGGTATCTGCTCGTGGCGTCGGGCAGTCTGTCTACTCTAGCATTGTTGCGGCTTGTCATCGCGAGGGGGTGCGAGCCAAAAGCGACAAGGGCTGACCGGTTGAATGGTAGAGAAAGAAAGAGAGAGAGAGAGAGAGAAACGAAACGAGAGAGTGGGTTGGTAGGTGGGTTAGAGGCTCGCAAAGGTACCTCAAAAAGGTTGAGAAAGGCGGGAGTATACGCGAGAAGGGAACTCGACGACCAAGTAAATATGCGACAAGTTAGCATTCGTATATAAATCTAGTGGCGTTCACGGTGACAAGTCACGCAGCGCTATCCGTCCCATTTACCCGCCTCATTCAGTGTATGTACGCGCATGTTTCAAAGAGTCCACCGAGAGAGTCCAGCTACTCGATTCACGGAATCTCAGATTTTTATGCCGTTCCCGTGTCTAAGCACAGGATCGAGTAACTGCAAAAGGATCCTCGTGCCGCTTACCGGGGTAAAAGCAACGAATTGGAGGTTTTTGACCGAGCGACCTTTTCCCCGGCGGTTTCCACAGAAGCCAGGTTGCCGAGAAGGGAGAAACGGGCCGCTCGTAAATCTAGCGTTACAATTAAGAATTAAAGGAACTGTTGGTCGAGGTCTCGAATACTGAGAAACACTTGGAAATAGGATAGCCAAATGTCAGGACAGGATCGCGTGCAGACACGTGGTATTCGCATCGTCGTCCTTGTCGTCGTCATCGTCGTCGTCGTGGTCGTCGTTGGTTGTCGTAGCGATGGGTAACAGCGTGTGTAAGAGCAGGAAAATAGAGAAGGAGGCAAAGAATGCAACAACGACGACAGTGACGACGGTGGTGGCAGTTTTCGCAAAATTACTGGGTTCACCGGCGTACGCTTAACGGGTGCCAGCACGGGACAAAAGGTGAAGGATGCGAGCTAGTGTTGGTTGATAGGCGAACGAAGTCACAGATAGATGTGTTGGTGGTTGTAAATAGGTGCGTGTGGATAGGAAGCACAGGTAACGGCGCAGGTGGCGCGACGGTACGAGTCGCGCTAACTTCGCTCCGTAAACATGGTAGTCGTCACGCAAGTCGAAGCCCGCCAACGATATCGCGGCTTTCAAACTCACCGACAAATACTAGCAAAACGGGTATATATTCGAAAGGCACTACATGCAATGGCCGACGACCGTTGTTGTTGACTTGTTGTTGACGGAACGTCTTAGACCCCCGTAAGGTCGGAGCACGGGTCGCCAGCCTTTTGGAATACATCGGCATATGTATCGTATGACAATTCGACCCAAGAGGATATGTAAAGGTTATTGTCACAATGTAGAGGGAGAGAGAGAGAGAAAAAGAGAGAAGAGAGAGGGAAGGAGATCTGCCGACAAAAAAAAATCGGTATTAGATCTCTCCCTGAGCCGCTTGGCATTGCATCGTTACCAGGGCAAAGAAAAGAGGGAAGCGGGGTAGCGGGAAGCAGGGGCGTAACTGTCGAAGGCGGAGGTGAAACTCGGCGCAAAATTGATTTCATTATCGATAAGGGAGTTACCGATCGAAAGAGCAATATACCAACGGCAAGATTACTACTATTTTGTTGTCGTCGAGAAGAGGGAAGGCGAAGGTATGGCGAGATAGGGGAAAAAGGAAAAGAGAGAGAAGAAGAAGAGGGAACAAATGGGATGTAGGAAGCGTGTAAGGTACGTAAGGCCGGTATGTAAATCGCGGAGCATACCGGAGCATACAGGGATCGGATGCAGGCCAATGTCCTGTCGGTTGCGCCATTGGGATCGGACGCGATCTTCAAGGCCGACAATTGCTCGGCTTTAGTCCTCAATGGTGTTTCGCAAGAACGACCCATATAACGAACTTGACGCGACGCGTGGCGCCCACCCCCTCCTCTCTCTTTTCATCTCCGGTGAAAGGTGCTCTCGCGAATCTCGAGGACGCTCGACCGTTTTATCCGTGAATTCCCTTTCTCCTGAATCGCGTGGTGCAGTAGTGAGAGCAAACCTCGTGCAATCGACCCGCCTTGTACGCGCTCTTACCGGCACGATACGGAACGGAAATTGGCGCGCGGTTCTCGCGGATACCGCAAAGATCGCGCGCTCGCGCACCGCGCCGCACCACGCCGAGAATGCCCCGTAGACTCGATTCCCTGTGAGCCTATGGCTAGATTCGATCACGTGGCCGGTATAAGTACGGTGTGCGAGTAATTACAGCTGTACTTACATACCGCGGTGAACCGAGAAAACTGGTTTCCAGCGTACTGCCCACTCGCACTCGATTACCGGAGCACCGCGCGAGTTATATTTTACGAATATCTATGCGATACTAGCGCGCTTAAACGACACCTGGCTGCTCGCTCGCTATACGTAGAAAAGAAGGGTAAAGAGGCGTAAACGAATGGACGAGCAACGAAGAACGAACGTACAAAGGGAAACAAAAGAGAACGAGACAGATTTCTATCAGCACTTGGAACAACTATACGCTTAAAACTTTACTGACAAACTTTCCTCGGGCTCGTTTTATTTCCCTACACCTGGTAAGCTCTTCTCTGTGGAACAAAAACGCGTATTACACGTTGAGTACGTTGAGTACGCGACCGTCGTGTATAACTTCTTTTTTTTTTTCGCTGTCGTCGTTCTGCGAACGAGGTACGTCGAAAGATTTTCCCAACGAGGGAAATTGGCTTACGAAACGCGATCGAAGACAAAACGAGAAGCATATAGTACGTCGATAGGTACTCGGAACTCTCGACGACGATTCACGAATCTCTAGTTTGGTCGATGTTGAGAAGTGGGAATGTCGTGGATCGTTTGTCCGTTTGTCGAGAGAGAAAAAGATTTTCCAAATAGAAACATTGGTCTTTGTGGTACGTGGAGCCTGCGGCGGTGGAGTAGGCGCATTAATAATGTAAGTGTGCAGATGGTGTGCAGTGAGTGCGCGGTGGCGCTGACTAGGATCAATGTTCCGTTCGCGATCTATATAGTACATAGTACGGTATATGTAACGACAACGACGGTTATATGAGAAACAACACACTGTTACACAGGTCATTTCCATAGAATATATTTGCAAATATTCTGATCAAACGTGGGATGGAATATGTATTTGAAAACAAGCATACGTGGCGTAAACACACGATCAATTCGGCTTGTATCTCTTTCGATTTGTTTGAACAATACCAGGTAAAATATAGTGGCAAAAATACGCTATAAATGACGTATGACGATAACGTAGAGATACTCACTGGAAAAAAGGGGAGAACGAAAATGAAAAAATTTAGCGTCTTTCCATCGGAACAATAGGAAGGATGCACACTTACCTACTTACTTAAGTACCGCGTGAAATATTTACGCGTGACTAATTTCGTACGACAGACGAGAAAATTTGATCGAAACAAAGTATAATAGTATCGTGGGCGAGTTTCAGACCATCCACGTTATCCATATTACACAGTGGCAAGCGAACATACTTTCAAGAAACGTTTCCACGTGCTGTTATAGAGAAACGAAGATCGAAGATACATTGCCATCGCAATCCACTACGTGTTTATGGTTTCCCTCGACTCGCGAACGTTTCTATGAAAGGATACGAGCGAAAGACTATGGTAATCAGCCTTCCGAGAAAAATCTGGGCAAGAACGGAAGTTTACACGCGGAGAAACTGTCACAGAGCGACAAGGATAGTCTTAGACTATCGAAGATCGGAAATGGCAAAAAAGTGGATGATCCGAGACTCGTACTACACTGTAGTATGTACGATGTGTATACAATATATTAGAGTATTCACGCGCGTAGAAATCAGTATGCGGATTGGGAAGCGGTTGCAGAATCGGGGTATAGGCTCGCAAGCGTGTAATAACGTATTTTATAAATTTATTCACATGATTTAAATAAATCAAGTATACAGTTAAGTTTACGACATACGCGCAACCTGTGTCGTGTGAGTTCACAGTATCGCGAAGCGCATGCTTCTCCATTTTTTCCGTTTCTCACTCATAATTACGAGCTTTGTTTCTCGATTTGTATTTTCGTAACTTGTTCCTCCCTTCCTTTTTATTCTTACGCGGCGAATAATATTTTACACGAGGCGAAACGTTTTGTGATATACATATTTACATATCGTACAGTGTTATCATCGGACCGGACATATAAAATTACAAAAAGTCATCGTCTATCTAGTCGAGAATTCAAAATCCAAGCTAAAACTCTCTCTCTTTCTACGCGCCGATAAAACCGTAACACGTCCGAATCGACGTATCGTTCCCTCTCGTATATGTATAGTTGATAGTTATAATATATATATACAATGTACACGTACGTCGACACAAACTTGCAACATTTTGCAATCTTATTTACATATTGCGTTTCCTTTCTTCCGTATAATAATAGATATGTACAAGAGCGTGGCCCTAAATCGCCATTAAAACCGATTTCACGGCGCAAAGGAGACGGCGTGTGTTTATACTTTATTGCTCGGTGTAAAGTCGTCGAGCCAAGTGGAAGAGGGAGCGGAGAAGAGAGTGTCCGTCGAACTAGATTCTCGCGAGACGCCATTCAGAAATTCGCACGATACAGTTTGTGCGCGCGCGCGCGCGCAATTAGTTGTACAACGAAAGAGAGAGCAGCCTGCTATAGACGGGGACCAGAGATAACGGGCGGGGGTGGGGAGGTACATAGAAGAGGAGAAAAGAAGAAAAAGAGAGACGGAATAGGGGAATAGACCGAATAGGGGAAAAAGGAAAAGGGATGGAAAAAGGGGGGATGGGGGAACAGGCAAGAGTGGAAAAGTGAACAATCACGCCTTTACCGATCAAACAAAGCAAGAGCGCGTTTCACGAGAAAAGAAAAAAGATCGTCGCGGACAAATATTTGGATAGTAGTCGCGTGTAACATAGTATATGCTTTGGACTAATCGCGCGTTCCTCTATCGCTACTAACAACGTCTCCCTCGTTTTAAGCACAGCCTGTGAAAAGGCGACAGCAGCTCGACGACGATCTCCCGAGGTACGTGTATAGTGGCGCGGCGAATCGAATTCGATGTTCTCTCCCGTTCCCCTAGTAACCATGGACACTCGATACGCGAATTAAAAATCGAGAAAATATATGTTTCGTTTATCGATTGTCCAAATTGGTTAGTCGGCTAGTTCGTTGGAGCCAGTTGGACGCTTAGATACTCAGACGCTCGGCGATCATACCGTCCCCTTTGCGACAGGTAGTGAAACGGCAGTAAAATGGCAGTGAAACGGTAGTGAAACGGCAGTGGAACGGAACACAAAAAGCAAGAAAAGCTCCTCGTTCACGTTTATCCAAGGTATATCACAAGCAGAAGAGAATCGGTGCGCGCGAAGCTAGACGAGATAGGCCTGGCCGGAAGATGGTGGCGGTGGCGGAGGCGGCGGTTGTTGCTGTCTCCAGGCGGTTCTCTCCAGCGTGGAATAATCCGAGTCGATGGACGAGTATATGTGCTCGGACAGCGGTCTCCTGTGATCCTCGCTGCTGCCGCTGCTGATGGTGGTGTTGTTGGTGCCGATGAGATTGCTACCTGGCACGGTAACCGCGTCTCGATAGGCGTGATTGACGGTCAGCCTAGGCTGCGGCGACGAAGGTGGCAGCTGTTGCTGAGGCATGGAGACCGTGCCGCAAGAATAGGCGGGCGGCGCGTGTTGCAACATCAACGCGGTCGTTGGCGAGGACGACGAGTCTTTAAACAGGGATCTTTGACCACGTTCTTGGGCGCGTAGCGTCGACACGCTCGTCTTCTCGCTACCGATACAGTCCAACGTGTACGTGTTGATGTTACGCTTATAAACGAGGGGCGACGATTTACTCTCGACGGATATATCGGCGGGATTCATCATCGTATTGACCGATGACGGTATCGCGTATCGGAGACGTTCCCAGAACCTCTTCTCGCCCCAGGTAAGGATCGCCGCCGCGGTTCGAAGGTACGGTCGTAGCTCGGGATCGCGTTCCACTTCCGGGCACGCGTGTCCCGCCTGAACGACGATCAACTGCGCCGCTCGTCCCCGGAGTGCTTCGTGAAGCGCCGCGCGAAACTCGAAACGGGACCATTCGGTTTGCACGAAGTTACGAGTGAGAACGATGAGGACACGGCGGGACGCGTCCACCGCTTCCAAGATGATCGGGGCCGGTGCGGAAGCACGAAGTACGCATGGTAAGTCGCGATGATGCAGGCACAGCCGAAATCCTGCGGTACCGTGCTCCAGTTCCATCGCCAACGAGTGCACCACGAAATCCTCGTCGTTCGGACTGTAGCAAACATAACAATCGTAGAGGCGTTCGCGATCGGCGTCGCAGCACGCGGCGGCCATCGGTGCAGCCGCGGCCGGCATCGTCGCGGCTCCGCTCGACTTGCCCGACGGTTTACCGGCCCGCAGAAACCGTAAACCGTACTTAGAGTACGCCCACGCACCGACCGATTCGCGGAATATAAAGACGAGCACGACGATCACCAGAATAACCAGCACCGCCGAGAGCGTTGCGGCCACCAGAGGCAAGTAATCGGAAACCATGATACTCTCGATGACGCCACCTTGAGAAAAGTAATCGGAACAGACCGTTTCGTTGACGTTCAAGCGGCGCCGGTACGCTGGTCTCGCGTCCCCCCCGTAGTAGCACCAAACGTCGCTAGCGTCCACCACCTTATGCGCGTTGTCGGAAACCCACGAGGACAGCTCTTGCAAGAACTTGCATCGACAGGACCACGGGTTGCTGCCCAGAGACAGCTCGACGAGGCGAGCGTTCAGAGTGACCTGCCATACCGGAAAAGTCACCAATCGATTTCCACTGAGTCTCAATATCTCGAGCGAACGCAACGGCAGGAAGGTCAGATTACCGATGAATCCGATCAGATTGTTTTGCAGATAGAGTTCGCGCAGATGGGACAACCGTTCGAATTCGAACCCCTTCAGCTCGCGTATCCGATTGTCTTCCAGATGAAGAATCTGCAGATTGTTCAGCCCGTTGAACGTACGGTTCTGGATCGATTCGATGCCACTGGCGTTCACGTACAGCACTCGCATGTTCTTCCGTCCTATGAACACGTGGTTCTGCAGCTCGCGCAACACGTTCCCGTCCAAGTAGACCTCGGTAGCGTCCATCGGGATCCGCCGCGGTATCTCCTCGACGGTCAGGCCGGAGCAATCGACGGCGTTCGTGTTCCATGTGCGGTCGTTGTAACACTTGCAACCTGCCGGGCAGGTCATCTCACAGTCGCACGCGTCGAAATCACAGCAATGGCACAGGGCGAAACAATGGGCCTCGTAGCGGCAGAGAAACTGCTCGGACCTGGCCGTTGACGCGGACACAATGGCTACGCCACGTGGTCCGGATGTACGACACATTACGTTGTCCAAGTCCATGATACGTGGATACTCCCTGGTCGATGTCTGATTGTTGATCGCTGGCAGCCAATCCATCGAACAGTTGCAGTTGAACGGATTTCCACCGATGTAGAACTCCGGCAGAGCTCGATCTTCCGGTACCTTGGTCAATAGCAACGACGTCAGCTCCATCGTCTCGATCATGTTCGCGTACATGTCGACCCTGGTCAGGTTCTCTTTGTCCCTGAACGTGTTAGGTCGTACCAGACTGATGTAGTTGTTATTTATGAACAGCAATTCTACGCTGTCCGGCACGGACAACGGGGACAACTCGGTAACACGGTTGTGGCTGGCGTCCAAGGTTTTCACCTTCGAGTCGCGAATCTTGTAATAGTTGCCCAAGCTTTCGATGAAATTCCCGTGTATATCCAACCATTTCAAGTTGCCAGGTATGAACGCGTAGTCGAACCACTCGATATGATTCTCCGACAGATTGAGCAGCAGCAAACTGGCGATATTGGTGAAAACGCCGTTAATGTCGGACAGGAAGTTTCCATCGAGTCTAATCGCTTCGAGTCGCACGTTCCGTTCAAAAGCGTATCTCTCGACGTGTTGCACCTTGTTTCTAGCTAAATTCAGAATCTGCAGATTTGGTAGATCCCAGAGCATGCCGCGCGACAGATTGCCGATGTCGTTGCCGATCAGTCGCAGACCCGTCAGTTGATCCAGATTGCGGAACGAGCCGTTGTAGAAATTGCTAATCCGATTCTCGCCCAAGTCGAGGGTTTTCAGGAGAGCGAGGTCGCGTAACGCGTCCGGCACCGACGTAAGCTCGTTACCACTCAGATCCAGTTCCTTCAGGTCCGAACAGTTGCGAAACGCGAGCGGATCGATGCTGGCGATTGCGTTGCCGGACAACGTTAGCCGATTCAGAACAAACAGACCGTTGAACAGTTGCGCTCCCACGGTGTGAAGCTTGTTGTCGGACAGCTCGAGGGTATGCAGATTGTAAAGTGGGAGAAAAGCGTTGCTCTCGATCCGATCGATCGTATTGTTCCTAAGATCGAGGATCTGCAGGAAGAACAGGTCCTTGAACATACGCGCGTCGATGTGCGTGAGCATGTTGTAAGAGAGGTCGAGAACGATCAGCCGAATCAGTCCGAGAAACGTAGTCTCGTCGACGCGGTCACTGCCGAGTCGATTGCCCGCAAGATTTAGCACGAGCAGCTGCTCCAGCCGGGTGAATATACCCCTGGGCAGGTCGCGGAGCCCGTTGTACGCCAGGTGTATCTCTCGAAGCTCCCTCGTACTGGCGAACAGACCTTCGGGCAACGAGTCCAACGAATTATAGCTGGCGTTAAATGTACGCAATACGGTCAGCCCTTGGAGCGCGTCACTGGCAATTTCGACGATCGAGTTCCGCTGCAGGTGTAACTCTTGCAGCTGACGAAGGCCAAGCAGCGGGCTGTTCTCTTGTAAACGCGTGATCTCGTTACGCGACAGATCTAGAATTCGAATGTCAGCGCGACACGGTGGCGAATCGTCGTCGGTTCCGTCGGCTCCCTCGACTACTTCCACTCCTTCGACCGAATCGCCACCGCGTCGATTTAATCCGATGTCGCTCACGTCGTGCAAACGATTCTCCGTCAGATTCAACGTTTGCAGATTATCCAGCGAGCAGAGTAGTTTCGCCGGCAACGCTTGCACGTTGCTCTCCACGATCTCCAAAGTGTGTAATTCGCGCAAACCATGGAAAGAGTCCGGCGCGAGTTCGAGAAAACGGCTGGCACCCCATACCGCGTTGAACGTTTGCACAGTCAGTTTCTTCAACTCGAGGAGCGGTTGAAACGCACCCTCTGGTATCCGCAGTACCTTACAGCCGTGCACGTGCAATTCGTGCAAGCTGGTCAGACGTTGCCAACTGTGAGCGTTGAAGCTACTCTCGAAGTGATGGACGTCGCTGCAACGTATCCGTAGCTTGAGAGCGCCGTCGAGCGACGCAACCAGACCGGTGATCGCGCCAGGATCCAACACTCGAAGGGTGCAGTCCGCGGACCGCGTGTCGTTCCCACCCTCTGACAACCACTTGCAGGAAGCTCCGGCCGATTCCGAGAGTATACTTGATGCCAGGCAAAGAAAAGCCGCGTTCATCAGCGTGATAAAAACATACTTCGCTGTCATCTTGCGTGACGATGGTTGCGCACGGCTTTTCGGTTAGTTCAGAGTCGAGAGACGGACGCGATCGCGATCGCGACCACCACCACCGCCACCACCACCAGCACAACCACCACCACCACCAACACCAACACCAACACCACCTCCTCCACCTCCACCTCCACCACCTCCGCCACCAGCCCCCGAGATCGGCTCTCAATCACTTTCCAAATCTAATCAAACTATTTTCACCCTTTCTCGCCCCCTCGCTCGCGTACACACTCGCACAGCGATGATGACACACGCACGCACATACACACGCAGGCGAGTGCGAGCGCGCGCGCGCTCATGCACCTCCTATCACGTAAGTACGGACCGGCCCATTTCTCTTGTCGTTTATTCGTAGGCCGGTGGCGAGGCACCCTGCCCTACGTTCCTCGACTCGTCCTTCGTCACTCGCTACCCTCGCTTCCAACTGTTCTTTCTTTCCAAAAGATTACACCTCCTCGTCGCTTTTATCTCGCGATCAACCTTCGTCGTCTATATCTTCCCTACCGAGAATGTTTTCACGCGGTTACATCAAGTAGTACGAGCACGCTTTAACGAAACACCGATAGAACGAAAACAGTTCGTACAAAGCCGTGTACGCGAAGCGACCGTGCACTACCGTACACTCGCTTCGCATCAACCACCAGCACTGATCCAGCAGACCGCTGACCGCGCATCATCGGCATTCCCGACCGTTCCTCTTCGATGTCTCGCTACAACGCCAGAGTGCGCCACTCTATTACAATATCCTGCAAACAACCCGCCACGAACAAGAGCAGAATGTAAAACAACATAACGTCCATATGCGCTTTGGTATGTGCACCTCACCGGTTTTACTCCACTCCCTGCTGGTTGGTTCATTTTTTCTCTACTCCAATTACAACTATTATGCTAAGTTGTTAAAAGATCCCTTAGTCGATACTACTTCAAAATTTCAATCGTAAAGCTCTTCAAATATTTCAAGCAACGAATCATTTTCTTCCTTTCCTTTTTCGTTCATTTTCTTCGCTTTTCAAAGTTCGAATTTATCTCATTTTCATCTATTAAATACCGAATCTATCCTACCTTCCATAACGTTTTCACGTATTTCGAATAACCCTGTACACGAGTAACCTACACATATAATGTATTTTATTCGAGAAAATTCCAGTATTCTCCGTTGCATTACGATATTTTTTTTCATCAAATAATTAATTTTATATGGTTTGCATAAAATCAATCAAACGCGTATAATATATCATACAACAATGTAGAGTGTAGAGGATATGTATATTGAAAAACGTTATACGAGTGAATTTACCAAATTTTTACCGATAATGCATGAAGCAAAAATAATATCTACAATTTTTTGATTACGTCATACAAACCATTTACGGCCGCGATTCTTAATCTGTGATCCGCTGATCTCCAGGTGCTTCCAAGTCCTTACACACACATAAATTATTTTACTATCCAAATAAAAAAAAATTAATGGAAGTATACATATTTATTTATTTATATTGAATCTCTTCTCTCCAAATTAGAAGATCGTTGATGAGTAATTAATGAGTATTTTAAATGCATATGTTTCAAGTACGTTACAACATTTAAATTCTGAATTAAGTCTTGAAGATTGGCGACAAAAAATATTATTTGGAGGAGAGCCGTGGTAAACAAGAAATTAAGAATGATCTAGGGAATATATTTAAAAACCAAAGTTATACACATACTACGTATAGCGTCGCTACTGTCTTCGTACAGTTGCAATTGGTGGAAGTGGAAGCTGATGCTAGCGACAGCGATCAGTTCAATTTCAGCTTTGGCAGAAGCTTAGGTCCTGCGTTTCTGTACTTGTTTGTAGCGGGGAATCCATTCAACGACATCGGCCTTTTGGTAAAGATCATACGCGACTGTTGAGATTGTTCGCATTTTCGCCGTAAAAATGAGATTAGTGTATATAACCTGCGTTTTATTAGCTACGGCAATTTGCTCCATCGCGGCTGACAATGGTGAGTATATACATATTAATATTTCACCATGTACATATTTGCTTCGTTAACTTTGTTTTTTAATTTACTAATCAATTCGGTACTGCGCCGTTTTCTTGTAATATTTTGTTCAAGCTACGTGTACCGTTGATGGCGTGTGCATTCATTTATTTAATATGTGCACGAAACATAATCGACTTTAACGGAAAATTCTCTGTCGAACATCGGTCATCTACGTGGCGTTTAATAAACGTTTTACATTTAACTATTGTTACGTTGATACATATTGAATCTATGTTTTTAATACTTCTCGAAACGTCGCGTAAAATATTCGATTTACGCGAGAAATAGTAATATACGTACTGTCTCGCGTACTTCGCAGGCATTTTTCGTTTGCACGCAGTGGCACGTTCACTTGTTTCGTATTACACAAGACAGACCCTCGCTATATTTCTCGATGTCTCTAGAAACATAGGCGTACCTAAAATCCTTCATCTTTTTATCGTCTAATCGTGTAATCGTTTAATCCTTCAATCGTTTATTCGCACTCTTTAATTAATAGTTGTACTATGTTGCTGTAGAATTTTACCATTATCGATTTTATATTTACGATTGTCTATACGCTTAGCCATACGGCAGGAGATTTTGCGATCTAACGAATATAATCGCTAAAGTTTATTAGATACAGTAAATAATCATCTTGCACAATTTTATTCATTTCTACGAGATCCTCGGCTCTTTTACGTGATATCGTTTTACTTCGATTAATTTTATTTTACGTTATTACCCATTTTTTAAAATGTACAAATTCATTTCCTTTTTAAACTGTAATAATTATATCTCGTTTATATTGTTTTCATTTATAATTACATTTTTTACCTTTGTTACCTTTTTTATTATAAGCAGCTTCAAAGGAAAGATTTTATAATAATATATGTAATATTAATTCTTTACACAGCTGCTACGACCCAAGGAGATACTAAATCTATCAATCAGCAGACAGTGGATCTAGTCAATAGTACTGCATCTATTAAAAATTCCTCGAGTCCTGCTGCACTAGTTAAGGATTCTAGTACCAATGTAACTAAAAATGCAGATGTCAATGACAATATTACCAGTATCATTGCTACTATTCCTGCTACTAACACCACTATTAGTAACAAAACAAAAACCGATACTGCTCCTGACAATGATCATGGTGCAGAATCCACCAATTCAACAACAACTACGATAACTTCAACACCTACAACTTCGTCAATAACAACCAAACAAACACCTACGCCTGAAAACTCTACATCTACGACTATAGTTACACCTACGACTACGAACAATACAACACCTATCGTTTCATCAACACCTATAACTACTCCAGTTCCATCATCGACAAAAATTATTCCATCTTATACACAACGACACTTTGATGGACTTAGCTTTTTAGGTAAGTAAAAAACGATACATTCTGTTTGTGTGTATTTTGTTGCTTCCTCAAATAGTCATTTTGCTTGGAGATTTTAGAAATATACACGTACATTGAAACTTGCGATGTTATCACATGATTAAGTAAAACGTTTCCCTTTTCTAGGTGGCATCATTTTAGCTACGTGTTTAATGGCAATCAGTTTTGTCACTTGGAAAGTCTATAGAGCATTCAATGAACAAAACTACCGCACACTATGATACAGATATTGTCATCGCGAAAATTCCATTTTCCAATAAGTAAATGCAGTCGTTCGAACTGGAAACTATGAATTTTACCATAATAATATTACGTATTTTTATAACGCACTTAAGTGTCGCGTGGTTTAAGTGCTCTTAGTAATGTGATGTGCAAACGCGAATTTCGTTTCTTTGTACCCAATTACAAAGACGAGTTACACGCATTATAGTATTGTCTCTTCGTATGTTCGCACGCGCATTGTAATAGTGTTTATATTTATGAAAAAGAAAGAACGAATACTATGTGCATAGAAGAAGAGGAAAAAGTAAGAGAATCTTGAGGACGTGAGAGGAGGAGAGAAATAGAAAAGCAAATATAGTATTACTATGCGCATGCGTAATTTGCATACGCAAGTTGACGACCAATCAAATACACATTCCATCAAAAAGATCAATTTTGCACTATAACAAGTCCACGTAATATTTTCTGCTCAAATGAAAATTATTTCGTAAAACTCTTCTATTTTTCTTTTATTGAACTCGTTTATCAGCTGTTGCCATACGTAAAAACAATGGTTAAAATAATATAAAAACGATGAAATATACACAGATATAAAGGTTCCTATGTGTATATTTATAGCAAGAACAAAATATGTAAAAGGATTAAGTATGAGATGTTTAAAAGAGTTCGATTAAAGTTTAGGAGATTTGCACATAAATAATGATATGGTATGAACGAACTCCAGTATGAAATATTTTCTATAATTATATTCTTCAATATTACTTTTCTCACTAAGATGACATTTAATTATTAATTTCGGGTGTGAAGAATATTTTATATTCTAAGGGTATAAGGGTCGTTCGTACGTATAAATTATAGATACTCCTGTACATGCCTTCATTAAATGATATTCTTGTTGAGGAATTTTCGTACGAGTCAAAAAAGAATTGAGTTTTTAGTTTCGATTTTTGTACCTGTTGGGAGACATAATTATATGATTACAACAAATGTTGAAGTTGGTATTCGCCTCATAAGGAAATGTAATATGCTAATTAATATTTTACTTAATATAATCGTATAATACGTATTTTCATTTATATTTAGACTTTTGTTTCTTTCTGATACGAGCAAAATGTATAGAGATTTAGTTTTCGTTTATTTCATTCCGTTTTTCTTCCTTTTCTTTTTTTAAAATAAGTATTTTATTTTTAAAAGAAGGTAATTAAATTACCAATGTGACGATAGATGTACCGTAATTGATAACACTGGCCCCTAATATATCCTTCTATAGTTTCGAATATGTTTTTGATACGTTTAATATCATCGGGTAAAAAATTTAAGTGTTTACACGTAGAACGATGATTTTTCAGAAAAAAAAGAGTTTTCCTATAATGTATGTTATGAACGTTAAATCGAAATTTACAGAGAGACGTAACGAGAGTTGAGTTATTTTTAAGAAAACATGTGCGGTACATAAATAAACTAATTTTGAAACATATTAATTGAAGTCGAATATGCGACCTGCTATTATAAGAAAAGATACCTAAATATATATATTTAAAAAAACTACAGCCTAAATAGTGTATTGTATTTACATTCCGTGTAATATTTTAACAAGCTATGTAAAATACTTGCTTATATGAATTATACGATATTAATACTACGCAATGGCAAAACAAAATATCAAGTTAATTAATCAAGCTACATGATATACCGAAACATTTGATAAATAATCCTACCCAATTCTTCCCACTGTTCATTTCTAATCGCATTCGTCATTTCCACTATTCTTTTATCCTCGTCAATCACATCATTGGCCGTTTCCATTGTTTCTTGCGGAAATAAAAATTCCATCATGGACACACCGATCGGATGAATACGCCATCGAGACATTGTGTTCATCATTGTCATAATTTCTTCGCAACGTATTCGATTATGTTCGTCGCCACGCCGTTTCAATAATTTAATTTTTTTAACATTGTTTAATTCGATAAGAATCAATTGAACATCAATGGCGTTCCAATTGCATCGAATGCGAAAATCTCATCTTCGTTCCCGATAACAGAAGTTCGACATACGAACTTTACAAGAGTCTGACGCTAATTTCTCCACCAAGTAACATATCAACGTCTTCCCCATAACATTGCCCGTATAAGTATTTGTAATCGCTTCAAAAAATGTATACAACGCCACGACCAGGGCGGAGCTGCTTCCGAGGCCGTGTTTGGCTGGTAAGCTGGATACGATTACGATTTGAAAGCCAGGAACGTGTGCTGTTAACAATATTGATTCCATTCAACCAACACGTGTTTCGTACGCATTTTTTACGTCGCGTTGTTGCTATTTGTTTATTTGGCTGTCAGCCTCGGAAACATTAAAAAAAGAATTTGATTACATAGATTTTTCTTCCTTTCAATACCAGCAGAAATTACCTAAATTATTAGCGAAAATATAGCTAATATAATTAATTACGCATGGGTAATGAAAATTCGATTAACGAAAAACGCGTTAAACAATCTGCTGCGTTCAAAAGAATTTAATAGTCGGGGAGATTGAAAAACGAACTGGCTAATACCTCGGCTATCTTTGAAACTTCGTATCGTTCCTTTTAAGCAACGTATCCACGAAGTTTCTTCTACTAATGTGCAAAGATTTTCATCATCCATGCGAAACTTGAACATTTCCCCGTCGGTATTCTCCAAGAACGTTTTAACCTGGCACCATTCGCTGCCGTGATTGCGTTTACCAACCACTAACGTGACAAGTTGAATGGCCTGTTTTATTTCAAGGGAAGATAAACCAAGCAAATGTGTGCGTATGTATGTGTGTGTCGTTACACGCGTTATTGCTGCTTCCGTGCGGCACGATCGTAGGAAAGTACATATTCAGTGATCGTGCAAGCGAAAAGTCGGGACTCGCGATGAATCATCATCGCAGAAATGATTGAATTTGCACCTACCATGGATAACGATTTACTTTCCACGAGATTGGCGCTCTTGCCAGCTATGGTTAAACATCCGGGCGCAAATACCGCGCAGGTAGGGATTAATCCATAAGAATTAATAAATTCCTATTCGGCCAGAGATCTTAATTCATCCAAACTTGAAATTTTTTTGGACAAATGCTCGTTTACATAAGGTTTCACCAATTTGCAGTAATCCTTTAAAAACTGTATCAGATGAAACGATATGATTGAATTTACAACGGTTTCTTGCATGAAGACACGTAAATTATTAAACGTGAAAGTAATACGTATATTTAATTAACACGCGTATTATCATCACGGTTTATATTTAACCGCAGTTAATCGTAATTATATTAACTTTTGTTTCTAATTCTTAGATCTTATTCTTTTAAAATTTTTAGAAGTTTCATAGCAGAAAACTATATCTTACGCAGTGATGACATTACTATTTTATTAAATTCATAGTTGTACGACTATATGTAAACACAATTACGTGTATGAAATATATGTGTAGGGAAATTTCGAAAGATGAGACATAAAAATAAGCTTTTCTGTACTATCTAGTTTATATTTAAAATTATATCATCGACTTCACAAACTTGAAATTTCTTTTGAAAACTAAAATACGTTATATATTTTGTCCTATCGTAGGATCGAATCGATCGGACCGTTTACGAGTTAACAAATTTACGCTCAAATATATCGTGCAATATCATATGTATATTGTCCACGAACGATTCGATGGAAACTCTTACTTTATTGCTCGATAAATTGGCTGGCATGGAAGCGATACACGCCGTATGGATACTGTGGGATTTATCGTTTATTCTGAGAAAAGTCATCTAGCTAGAATTTCCCCAAGTGTTACGAATCAGCATATCTTTGATTGACATTTCTGACATTCCGGAGAAACGAACGAAACGCTTGAATCCCGGAGCCGGGACTTTGGCTTTTCTTTCGTCGTTTTGTTTTGCGCGTCATAGGGCAACGTAGGGAACGAAATCGTGCGAACCGTGCGTTTTCTCCTTGAACTGTGCCTGCAAAAATCGATCTAACACCACATATCGTGGTGATTGCAATTTTTCTCGTTTCTCCGTCTCATTGGTTTCGCTCCTTCTCTCCGATTATGCAAATGATGTCGAAACGTGACATTCACGATGCTTTCGTAGAAGGGAGATACCCGAGACTGCGGAACAACGCCATAAACTGAGAGAAGTGAACTACATGTTTCTAACACGTGATGAAAATATCAATGTTTGAAAACAGCGTGGTCCTTAGATAGATCATTGTCTTTTGTTTTTTTCTTGTTTGTCAAAAATATTTCCTTCCTAAACGGGATTATACGTTTTCGAAGACTCTTCCTTTTTAACCAATTAACTACATTCGACGTGTAAACACGTCAATCCAAAACTTTATTTCGATCCCGTTGACGTGTATACTCATCATGTGAAATAAAAAATTACTATTTACTATAAAAACTCAAAATTTTAATAAAAAATAATATAAATGACATTTAGTGGTATGTTTCCTTTATACTTTCAGTAAATATCATGTATTTTATAAAAAAAAGTTTGGTTATATGATTATTCCCATAAGTGCGTATATCGACTATTCCCCGAATTGTTTTGTGTACTTTGCTGTGTATATCAGCTATTCCTCGAATTGTTTTGTGTTTTATATCAGCTTATATAACTTTATACCAGCTACACCATTAAAAGCAAATCCACTTCGAAGATGTGCCATCTGTTCAAAAAATGGAATTCGTAAGGAGTCACCATTACTGGTGCTCGATTTGACGAAGTGTCACTTTATGTGGTATCTTGCTTTAAAAAATACGATACTGAAATCAACTGAATTTCTTAAATTTTTCTTTATGAATTTTATTATTTTCTTGGCAATTTTTAAGTTCATAATGACAATACCTTTTACAACAATGAATTGTTCATTTTTTATCGAATAAAAATATAATCCATCATTTTGACTTACTTTTTTCGTAAAATTTATAAAAAGAACATTTGTTCTACATTCGACGTGTATATTCGCCATTGCTTAATTTTATCTGCGCGCTCTGTAAAGGATTTTGGAAATTAAATTCCGCATTTAACAGATTAATAACTATTTATAATAATTACTTATTCCCTTTAATAATAATTTTACGAAAGCAAGAAACGCAACACGACGCGATGTTCCCCAGGGGATGTAAAATGTGTCACGATGCTGCGTAGCAGCGCCAATAAAATTCTTTTTTCGATGTACAAATCGCTGGTGTGCGTGGCTGTTTGGCTGGTAACATAAAACAGTATCCTCTTACCAACTATACTTGTATGTTACCGCAGATGGTACAATGAAAATTGTGAAATAGCCATACGCGGCGCACGGTTGTCCGTGCTGATACAATAATGAGTTGTACGTCACGAATATTCGCATAATTATCACAGTATGAAGCTTGAACCTCAGAGATACGGAAGTTATATAAACTGTATCGAAATCGAATCGAGAGAAAGCACTGCCGGCTTATGTACACGACCGTCGCAACCTAAACGTAAACGTGTACACGATGAAAAAAAGAAAAATTAATATTCAACGCATGTTTTTGTACGTTCTTCGTACGATTCGCTACGCTAAAACTTTCGTTATAGGCAAACGATGTCTTATGTAGAACGGTTGTTAGATATTTCAAGACCTAACGCCGTCCCGTTTCACGTACTAGGACACGAAACGGTATTTTGTATGCATTTGATATGTTTTTTTTTGTCGTCGTTAATTCGTGTTTCACGCGAGTAAACATAACGCTACACGCCCAAAAACGAATGAGATGTCTTTCGACATCGTGGGTGATAGTTGGAACAAGAACGATACGAGAAAGATTCGATTTTTGGGAAAGAAGCGCAGAAGCGAAATTCCAGGGATCTCTGTGAGAGCGCGTAGATCGTTCAACAGAAGAGGCGCAGACGTGAGTGTAACTTTCTCTCGACAGGGGCGGAGTCCCTGTCCTTTGTCAATAAGAGCACGCTCTCTCTCTCCCTCTCCCTCTCTCTCTCTCCCTCCCTCTCTCTCTCTCTCTCTCTCTCTCTCTCTCTCTCTACCTCGTATCCCTCTATTTTGCCTCTCCTCTGCTCGCCTTCGGTGTGGGGCTCGCAACTTCCTCTCTACCACACTTCGTCCTCATCTACATCCATCTGCCGTGTTCTCTTCCCGATCTTTCCCTCCTTTCGTCTCTGTATAAACAGTCAGCCACTCTCGTCCACCATTACTTTTCGCTCTCGCTTCTTTTCTCTCCGCTTTTCTCCGTTCTTCCGCTCTCTCCTTTTCTTCGTCGCTTCTTTCTCCGTTTCCTCCTTACATTCGTGACGTTCAGTATTCCCTTACTTCCGACCTTCCGTCCCATTCTTCCCACGGTTTCGTCCTAGCGAACCAACGTTTTTTGCTATGCTTTTGCAAATATACCCGCGACACGTTGTCTAGGAACGAGGAGCTGACTAGGCGAGCTACAGGGAAACGGATACGGATCCGCCACGGACGTCGCGACTCCGCGTCGGGTCGCGTTGTGTCGTAGCGCAGATCGACGGTCGTGAGCAGAAACGAAACGAGAGAGCGAACGTACGAGCGACAGAGTTTCAGCGAGATTCGAATATGCGCCCAAGGTGAATCCTGATGAACGTATCATCGATCGGTGGCTGCTGAACCAGCCGATGTGCTCGGTCCACGCGTGTACGCGCAAAGGGCCGCGCTGCTAGCTGCGAGCCGCGCTACTCTGTTGCTCCCGACTCTCGAATATCTGCGATTGCCCAGAAATGTCGCGCTGCGATCTTCCATGGGATAATCGTTCTTGATACTTACCGCGAATCGAGAATCGAGAATAGAGAGTGCTCGCGACAACCAGGATACCCAGAGACGAACAGATAAACGAAGAAGAGAGACAAGAACGAGAGGAAGAGAGAAAGAGAAGGATAGGTGTAGGGTGAGAGAAAGAGAGGTGACTTTTATCGATTGTCGTCGCGGGACGAGATATGGGAGACGTGGTGCTGGATTCGGGAGTGCAAGATCTTGCGTTACGATAGAATCAATTTGTGCGGTCCACGCGTGCTGTCCATCAACCGACGTTGCGTTTTTCATCGAGATCAGTCGGGATGACTCTCGCGTTGGCTATCGGCGACCCTCGTAGTCTCAGCTGATAGCGTTCTCGGTGAGCGTGTGTCGCGAGATAGTGAGCGAGCGAGCGACAAAGCGAAAAGGGTGATTCGTTGTTGGGGTGACAGATGCGAGAGGTCGCCGCGGAGAAAATATGTGATCGGTTGATGGAACGAGGTTATTAGATGTGTGATCTGTTTGTGTACACGGGACGATTCGCGGATACTCGAAGCTGACTGACCTCGTTACTACTGTATGTAAGTACCACCTATCTAATCGCATTCTTGTTGCTACTTGAACTTATAGCAAGATAAATATGACATTCTTATACAAGTGTTACTCTATTTCACAAACCATCGTTTGTAGAATTTTTTCTCAAATTGAGAATCGGAATTTATAGAGAGGAAGTGTGTTTAGAAAAATATTTCAGACCGTAGGAAAAAGGATCTGTACCGTATTGATATTTGAGCTTCCAAACGTAACTCTCCCACGGTTAAAATTTCATGCTTGAAATTTATCAGACGTAACAATATTCGAGGGTGTAGAAAGCGCAGAAAAGTCAGCTCGGTCTGTCATACGTTTAAAATATCTCGACTTAAACGAAATGCAAGGAACGGTGATGCCTTCGTAGCGTGATTTATCAAAATTCGATATCTCGTGTCAAATCACGGATCGTCCTATTCTGCCGTTTCGCTCTTTCAAACAGCAGTGATTTTTCTTGTGCAATTTTTCGAAGATCAAATACCTCAATTAAGACGAAAAGTATTAAAAGCAGTTGAATCGAGTTGGAAAATAATTTCTCGGTGATTCGTAATGTATTGTACGCGAGTTTGTTTCCAAGATCATCGCGTAATCAGTAACCAGAGCTATGCATAATAATTACGCAACACCAGAAAAATCAACTTCTCCTTTATTCGTGATATTAATATATGCAGCACGTACTTGTCAATACGACATCATCGTCTTTTTTATTTTTTAGTAAATATCATTAGTCTTTGAAACGTTTTATCTTATTTCGTTATAGTTTCGATGTATTTTCCTATACGCTTCTGTCATCTGTTAGTATTTCTCAACGAATTACGACGATTGCGCGCCGCATGAATTCAAGATTGAGTTTCTTGTTCCCGAAGCAACCAAAGGAAACCTGATATCAGAACGTTAATTAATCTGTTTCCTACACTAACGATAAATTAATAGGCTATTCTATGCGCTATCATCGAATTAGCGATAAAAGATAAAAATATAATTAAAATTATTCGTTACTCGTGCAATAGTGTTCGTAGCAGGGCTGTACTAGTTGCTTTTCTCTATTACTGTCGCGTGGCGAATAATTGTTCAATTTTTATTTTTACTTCATGCCTCGCGTGATATATGAGACATTGGTGATTTTTGGTGTATAAAATTAATTGGTAAGAAGCATTTGCCGTGTATTTGACATTCTCAAGAACTAAAGTACTTTTCGAAGAGGCAGCTCGAGAAAGAGCCGAAAAAGAATTCTTGTCAATCGTCGGTAGAAAATGTCGCTGTATTCGCGAGCGCGTGATCTTGCGGCGTAACCTTTCAATTTTGTTAACCTCCGTGTATCATCGACGCGTTTCATTGCTCTCGTACTAAGCATGTTTACGACGCGATGCCACGCAGGTATGCGCGCGTTTCTGTTGCATAGAAAATTTACTATTGTCTTGTGCGTGATGGTAGCGTGCATACTCGACGAACGCAAAACTGTGAAACTCGGGTAAACTGATTGTGAGAATTCGAAGTAAAGGACAGAGTATGAAAAGCGTATGAAAGTGATAAATCCATAAAATTAGTGGATAAATCAGAGAAGATGCGTGATTGTACGCGCAAGGGAAAGAGAAGGGGAAAGAGAAGCGGAAATAAGAGTAACGAGTATCGTTAAAACTGCGTCGAATTGAGTCGGGGGAGCACTTAATTCGCACTTGTGGAACGACCACTCGAATATTCCGGAAAAGAGAGAGATGGCATTCTAAAGAGAGGAAAAGATAGGCAGACAGACAGACAGAGAATGTGTGGAGGAACGCGTAGCGCGCGAGAATTGAAGGAAATCGGATAACGAAAGGAAGAGAGAGGAGAGGGTAGATAACACGCACGCTGGCTAGTTAGAGAAAAAATAAAACCGTCTCGTCATTGGATTGACATTGTCGTTAACAACAGACGACAGATTATCCAGTTGAGAGCATGAGATCCTATAACGCGATGCGGCTAGTTACGATTTGTCGTTCGTCAGGATCGTGTTATCGTCTTCTGTCTCTTCACTTTCCTCGAAAATGTTACACATATTTGAAACGTGATATTCCCTAAACGTATTGCATTTCGCACAGGTGACAAGAATCGCGGCAAGCATCGTAATTGGTGGCTAGCGAATTATCGAATGCTATCGAAGTTCGTACTTTCTACCGGACGATGAGAGATTGAAGGAAGAAAGCGCTCGGCGATTGAACACACCGGGGGTCTGCTAATGATACTGAACTGATGAACCACGGGAAACTATGCTGGCATATTGTACAACGTTATTTTCGATCGAAGGTATGCCCGACTCCTAATCGAGACAGATTTCTTTTCCGGCGATGAACGATAAAATTTGGAATTTGTCGGAAAGGTTAGAATCCAACGGCCATTTTTAAAACATATCTTGCAACGTTACTAACTTGATTTTCAAATATGTCTATCTTTTATGAATATCGCATCAGCTGTAGTCTGTGTCATTACGTTCGACTTCGATCGACTTTAGGTTGCTTACTATTGTTTTATCTTTGTCTTTCAACTTTTTCTTAAGCAATTTGGTAAAATTTTACCGAAAGCAGCGTTCACGCAGTTCCATGTCTTTACTGAAAATCCAGCTGTCCATCCAAGCCTATGCTTACTTTGTTTATTCGTTTAATGTACTATTTGCAGTCGGACAAGATGGATGTAAATCATCATAACGGATTCATTATGTTTTGGGGTTAGGTTGGTATTATCTATCGTCGTAGAAAAAGGGTCAACAGAAAATAGCGATTGCATCCTGCTGTAAAAGATAGGTTCAGTTCCTACCAGATGATGAAGTAACATTTTTTTCTTCTATTTTTGTATATCAATATCTACGTTTGATGATCTGTTGAAAAAAGTGGAAAGAGATTTAACAAAACTATGAGACTCATCTATGAGAAATCACTATGAGAAATCGTTATCATTATATACATTAATGCAATTTAATTTTTGAGATTACATTAAGAGGAAGTTTGTAAATTAGAATTGAGCCAGATATTACAGAACCCAAATGACAATAATTTTTTAATTATCGTCACTGTATACATATAATCATGTAGTTCGATGCAAAACTATAATTGAATGATCGGATTCTTAACTTTCGACCTAATCACGGGCTTCGTTGGACTTACCATTGAAAATGCTGATGTACTATGTTGGTGTCGTTTCCGGACTCCATAATTTTCCCATTCATATAATTCATTCATCGATCGTCTAGAAAAGCGTGTCTTTTTAAAAATTTATTATATTAAATTTATAACTCCGACTTGAAATTTCTAGAATTTCATTATCGTTGAATGTACGTAACGATGGCAAAAGACTTTTAGAAAATGAAATGCGATCACTTTCTTTCTCATTTCTGGGAAATTTTATTTGCTAATCTAGTAATTTTATCAAAATCTTTTTATCCCAAATAGCGAACCTTCTATCCACTAACGGTATTAAAAATCCCGTATTTATTTTTAGCATTCCCCCCTCTTCTATAGTCTCCGTGATTCTTCTAAAAATAGGTTATCGATATAAAAGAAAACTGACCCATATCGACCGATTCGTTTTAACTGCTGAATCATTTCGTACGTTGACAAAACCGAGCGTCAACAGCGACCGGATCGGTGATTTCACGGTATATGAAACGTACGTAACTTACACAACAGACGTTTGAATCGACGAGTGAATAATTCGTCGTAGCGCGAATAAGCTATTACAGTAACAGCTATTATGCACTTCATTGAAACCATATGTTTTGGGAGCTGAATGTGCGACGAAAATACGGAAACGTGTGGACGCTGCTTCCGGTAAAATCACCGTAATTACTTGTAAATTACCGACGAAAAGACCGTCTGAACGAGCTGTTACTCGCTTCGTTTGGAGATGCATTCGATGTTGGAAACTGCGGCTCAGCCTGCCTCTCTTGCCCTCGCGTACTCTGTGGCTATGTGACAGCAGGAGGTAACTCGGACGAGGCACTGCCTCGCACTGCCTGCGCTACATAGTTGCTTCATAATTTGAACTGTAACGGATTCGCTGCTATTAGGAATATCGTATCGTATTACGATGCGGCGGCGACAAAATATTAAACCATTGTTCTAAGAGATAGCAACTTTATGCCATGGAAAAGTTATATCGTTCGCTACGCGTGGCTACTTTAAACTGATAAAATATGGATGTGTATATTTCGATTGTAATCTTTCATCGTATAACCAACGCTATGTCGACCATACTAATTTTGAAACATCTAACTTGTTAATTTTGACTCTTGACTCAATTTCTACTCTTATTTCGTTCTTTTTGGAGAAAATGTGTTTGCTTATGCAATATGTACGTCCATACATACGTACGAGCTTAGACTTCGTAAAACTTGGGTCGAAATTGTCGATCAATCTGTTTGAAATATGTATATATCTTGAATAACAATCGATTTCATAAGAGGAAAAATATGCTAAATGTCTGGCGTGTAGCAGTTGTTTCTTACTGTCAAAAACTTCGTAACGCAGTATTATTGTTACGGAATGATACGAGCAATGGACAATCGTTAGATGCGCTATCGATTCACCTGATATCTTACGCATTATTAATATCCCGTTATACGGCAAGTACAGTATATGTGGTATGTTGTTAAGCTTTTGAACCAAGAGTGACTAAAAGATCGATAGAAATATCCTGAATAATTTGTTCACGGTATCTATGGATACAAGTTGAAGCCGTCTAACCTCCTATCTACGTTCGTTCTTTCTCGACTTTTCTATCGTCAAGTTGTAAATCTACCCAAATGCTCTTTCTATGTCCAATTCTCCACACAGAGATTTTCACGAATTGCAGTTGCTAGTGTCTTTTATTTCGTTGCAAACAATGTACATAATTAAAAAGTATAATCTTATGATATTTTTTTAAGTTACACGACCATGTTTTCAAATCCTTATCTCTTCTTCTGTCCATAGAATATTTTTGTTAAGAAGGAGGTATAAGCTGTCGAGAAACATAGGTGCTCGTTCGCTACGAACCTACGAAAAATAGATACAGGTTTCGAACCATTACATTGTGTATGGGGTTACTAGACAAAGATTTACAAAGGGGGAACGACAAGCGGATCCATTTTCAGCGAGTTCGCGTCGCTGAACAGTAGCCAGAATTAGCTAGAATTTTGCAAGGATTCGTTGGATTTCGATCGATGTTTTCTAGTTGACGATAGTTATCGCTTTTCGCTCGATGAGAAAAGATTGGGCAAACGGTTAACAGCGGGTAAATTATGGTTAAATACTTAAAAAAAAACAGGTGCACAAAGATCGTTTCTCTCGATTTCCTATGGTTTCCAATAGTTTGTTCCGTTAAAAGGATTCGTGTTACCTATATACCCGCGTAGAATATTAGATAAGACGCAACTACGTGATAGAAAATAATCTTTTCACTCGGACATTGAAAAATCTTTAGTTTTCTTAAATTATCGCTGCAAGAAAAAGAAGTTGGAAATATGAAATATTGGTAATATAAAGTAATCGATAATAAAATCGGTATCCTATCGTACGAAAGTTGCGTTCTTCGAACAATCACGTTTCTTTAATTCGTTAGTTTGAATTTGAATGATACAGGTCTTGTGGTGTTCAGAAGTTGAAAAACAAAAGATGACAGACCAAGCGAACGTAGCCCCTATTCTACGCAAGCGTAATGAAAACGACATTCGGATAAATTTCGCTATTGGCATTACCACCGTTACCAGTACGATGGGGCGTCTTCGTTATTACCGACATGCCGGAAATTATGAAATATCGACGAATCAGTTATTCCATTTCCGCCAATCACCGCATCGTTTCAACCATCCTCTCGTTTTCACGAGTAATTTTCTTTGCTTTACCCTATTGCTCTGCTATAACGATACAGCGTAGAAAACATTACTTTTATTATGTAAATATTAAACAAAATAAGCAGACTTATCGAATAACATTCCCATATTTTCCTTTGTCTCCTTTGTTTTTACGTTTTATATTTAATTTTAATAATTTTACGTTTCTTACAACTTGGATACTTTCGGTTTTCTCCGATTTTGTGGGCCAAAGGTTTCAACATCGAAGGCAGATAAATAGAATCTTATTGGACCGTCACTTGCGTACTAAACGACTGTAATAATAATTCAGAAAATCGCTGCCTGAAAGTCTGTAAAAATGAAAAAAAACCGCTGAGTTCGTTGTTTATTAAAAATACCGAGAAGGCTTCGGCGGGCAGGAAACCGCAAAAGTTCGAACTGCAATTGTAAAAGTAATTAGAGAACTTGCTAGAAATCTGCTCGCTCGATGTTCGAAGGCTTCGGAAACGTATGAATTACTCGATCAGGCGCGTTTTCTGCGTCGAACAGGTAACTGCAAGCTTCGTTGAAACCACTGATTCCGACATTGATGAAAATGCCGATGTCGGACGTATATTACGTAATGAGAAAAAGAAGGAAAACAGCTGCTAGAAGAAGAGAGATCCTTACAAGAAAGGAAGGACAGAAGGAAAACGCATGTAAACATTTGTTGGCTGCTACGTTTGCAGGGTATATCGAACGGATACACGAGGAAAGTACAGAGTAATGGTGAAAAGTACGCGGTCTGGGGTGTTGACCGCGAATTTCGAACAGGCGAGTCACACCGTGCACGATTCGCGGCGTAAGTTCGGCTTGAAAGGCGATCTATTGTTGAAAATCCTTCTTGGGCTGTTTTACATCACGAGTACCAATTGCGATTGGAAAGAGAGGATGCCGCACGGGACCAACAACTTGCAGATTGCTCTGAGCCGATTGACTCAGCTCGGCCACTGCGACCTCGAGGAGACCTGTGATTGGACGTGGGATGAAACCTCCTTCAAAAGAACCACGCCATCTGTGCGAAATAGGCACGGGCCTATCGTCGATGCCAGTAATTCGACTAAGGGTAAGATGCGCTTCTTAAACGTCAGATCTACCAAATCTAATCAGCTAGTTTTTGTTTCAATCGTTTCGATTATTATTATTTATTAAATATATATGTATATTTAATAAAAATGAATGTATTAACGAATGTATAATTAATGTATAAATGAATGTACGCGTTAGATCGTAGGTGGATAGTTCTCGCGTTAATTCGTTCCGTACGTTATAGAGCCGTGTCGATATGTACCTTTACACAACATACGTATAATATCGATTTGCATACCGGATGCAAATTAAAAGCTGGAACATGCGCGAAAAATCTTCTCTGACGATAATTATTTTTTTTTTTTTTTTTGGCTAGGACATTTTTTATGGTTCACCGGCCCTGGAAAGACTCAAATATGGTCCGCCACGATTCCTCCCACTGGATTACATTGTGTATTAGAATTATCTCTGTATCAAGTGGAGATGCGCAGTGGTGATATCCAGTTACTCATAATCAAGAATAATACAAGTTGGGTTGCCACGGGAAAGCCAGGAAATAATTACGCAGAGTATGTAATCGCATGAAGATCTTATTCGTTGTATCGATAAAAATCAGAGTTAGTTTGATTTACTCGCTGCATTACAGATGGAGAGTAACGCGTTTCACACTAGGAGCAATTAGTCAGCCACATCAATTGCTTATAGAGATGACGGTGCCCTATTCTAACTCTAGCATCGCTGTTGATAATATTCATCTGATCGACTGTTTTCCAGGTAATTATTATCTCTATTTAGAGATTACTCCTATGGTAAATAGCTTTGCGACAGGAGACTCGCTTGTCAACTATGACGTCGAACTACGATCATTTTCATATCAGGTGTATGAAACGCATCGCATTGCCATATTACCCGTACAAGTAACGTGTATGAAACAAGTAGAATCGTAGCAGCGTCGCATTCAGACAGAAACATCGTGGAATTTCTCTGCATGTCCCACCGGCGAACGAACGAGAAAAAGAACAAAATAATAGGACGAGATATAGTAAAGGAAATTTCAAGTTTCTAGAACTAGAAAGCTCGACGCGGTGTAATCTAAACACGCGAAGAAACTGAACAAACGCTGATGTATGCTCGAGAAAAGAAAAACAAATGCATCTTGTTTGCAGAATCAACACCGGTGAAGATGGCCTGCACGGAGGACATGTACCGCTGTAAGAATGGCTCCTGTTTAAACAGAACGCGTGTTTGTGACCTAACGAAAGACTGCGCCGACGGCGAAGACGAAGACGGTGATTGCGGTAATTGTTAAATTATTACCTTTCGCTCCGATTTCATCGTTCCGATGCATGACAGACTATAATAAAGGTGTATTCGTATTGCAGACAAAATACCGGAAAACGCCAGATGCAATTTCGAGCAGGGATGGTGCGGCTGGAAGAATGTACCGGAAAGACCTTTAAATTGGACGCTCCATCGTGGTGCAACACCGTCCGAGAAAACTGGACCTAGTTACGATCATACATACCGCAATGCGTCCGGTGTGTATATGTACATGTACATATGTATATATGCACGTATAGTTACATATGCCCTCGTCTGCATCTACGTTTTAACGAATCTTGCATTTGCGCTGGTTTTTTTTAACTACGCTTATCTAGATTTATTATTAATTTCACGAATGAATCAATGAAAGCGTGGAAATAACCATATACGGGAATTTTGTCACGTAATTTTGTTTGCAACGCGAGTAAAATGATTCTTCGTTATTAACTTTTATTAAATTAATCGTACTGTAAAATTGCAAAAAATAATTAAAACGAAATTTTCGTTGCACGTGCGTGACGTTACCGATTACAAAACATGGTTCGAATATTCAATCATCCATAAGTTTCATAAGCGACGTTGTTTCTTAATTCTAACTTTGAAACAAATTAATACTTACGTTTATTCTTACGTAACGCAACGCTTAGAACACTCTTCGACGTTCGTCCGCGTCGACGATTGCACAGAGAATGAAAAAGTATTCCAGGCGTGGCAATTAATCAAAAAAACATTGTGACCTGTTAGAGCCCACTACCACGCAATAAGAAGGTAGAGGGTCTAATTGAGGAAGAAATCTTCGAATGTCTTCGCTTTCTCTTCTTAAAACATAGCCATAATAACGAAGGCGTTCAAAGCTTTATATCTTCTTACATATTTTTTATATCCTTGGTTCGTGTTCTTGGTTATACTGCCTTTTCTAAATTCGTGTAGTGTACAATGCCGCGAATGGTTTTCGTTGACACTCAATGTATAACCTCTTTTAATGTATCGATCTAATTGCTTTGAACACACATTATGGTTGCGGAATGTCAAGAGGGTACTTTAACAAATAAGGGGGATGTTCCTACGAACGCATCAGCGAAATATGAGACGCACAATTATCTAAAGTAAGATAAGAAACGTCGTTACTTACGGAATGACCTGAAAGGAGCAAATTTTTATCAACGATATTGCTTCTTCTTTTATCTTCGAATTTCTTTGAAATAGAAAAAATGTAAATATAAATGTAACTCATGTATGACTTTTATCCAAATGACAGACTAGAAATACTTTTGGTAAACAGTTATCTCCATGTTAATTTTCCATTACAGGGACATACGCCTATGTAAGTATGTCACCTCGAGTGGAATATGGTAGTCGTGGTACCATTGAGAGTCCATTGTACAATCCAACGCCACCTTATAATGGCGATCCAAAAAGTCCTTATTACAAGTCGTGTCAAGTAAGTTGCTTTATCTCAAAATAAACGAAATATTATAGCAAATGCAAAACGCATTAATATGTATGTACGTGAACAGGTGCGGTTCTTTTACCATCAATATGGTGCAAACAGCGGTTCGCTTGGATTGTATCTAATTCAGGTGAAACCTCATCAACGCCATACGGAACGATTATGGTGGTCTTATCTTAGCGGCGACAAAAGTGATGTTTGGTACAATCAAGCTGTTCCTTTGCCCGATATCAAATACAGGTGTTTATTTACTAAAGCGTTCAATTTCATTTAGATATTAAATATCATAAAGATATCGTGAAATTTAGTCGAAGACATGAAAAAAGTGATTATCTAATACATGTACTATTTGTCCAGATATTTGCTGCAGTTTGAGGCAAGCAGAGGCTATTATTCGAAAGCTGATGTAGCGATCGATGACTTTTCTCTGAGTCCAGAGTGTTTTGGCATTGGTAATCTTTCAAATGAATAACCAACGATACTTTATGTGTACTTATTAAGATACTTATATACTATATCCTTTTTATTAGGAGTTCCTCCTGAAGTCGTGGGAACTTTCAATTACTACAATCCTGTTATAGATTCGGAAAAAGTTCCAGATCCACATGCCGACTTTGTTAACGAAACTGGTACCGTGTTTCAACTATTCTAACAAAAATATCATTGTTCATTCTACGAAGTTTTCACACAATACATATCGAAATTTCTTTATCATATTATTCTTTGTATTCGTTTGTTCAGTTATACGAATTACCACATGTGGAAATACCGGAAGAACAGGTCCCAATAGCGAACAATGTACCGAAGAATACAATAGTACAGATATAGAAGTGCTTGCACCTTCGGCAACAGTGGAAGAGTCTCTTCCCTCCAATTTAGATGGAGTTCAACGGTGGACAGCACCTCGTGGTGGATATTACACGTGAGAATTTATTCGAAATTCTCTGAATTGTCATTTATAAAATATTAAAACTGAACTAACATTTACATGGTCGTGAACGTAGATTGATTGCAATGGGTGCTCGTGGAGGAAAAGGTTCTAGCGGTATGGGAAGTACATTGGGTGCACTTGCCCGTGGTGTAATTGAATTAGAAAAAGGTGAACAATTGTATTTTATGGTGGGACAGCCAGGAATGGACGCATGTCCTAAAGTAAGAATCACATATTTGCTATATAGTACGAACAATATAAAAGCATCGATGTTCCGTCGATGAAGCGATTTTACATACACACGTGTAATATTTATTTCGGAATTTTTTTGCAAATCATTCCAAAAAGTTCTTGAAAATGAATATCCTTTAACTATACATGACGAATGACGAATTGTTTTTAGAACTTGGGATTAGAATTAGATAGCTGTCAAAGTGTTGGATCGTACGGATCCTCCATTCCTTCAGGGGGTTCTAAAGTACACAAAGTAAAGAATATCAAGATAAAAGACGGTGGCGGTGGTGGTGGCGGAGCAACGTACATTTTTACAGTAAGGGAATATCTTTCAATTATTAAAAAAATTTTAAAATCATCGTACCTAATCCTATTAACGTTTATTAAATTAAATTATTGCCCAATACTTATTACGTCCTCGGCTATCACTTTCCTATGTTACAGTTAAAAGAGAACGGAGACCAACATCCGATACTTATCGCAGGAGGTGGTGGTGGTTTAGGACTGGGACCATTTATTAGTAATGGCCATCAACATGATCAACATGACCAACATGGACAGGCAGCCGCTCCTTCCGGAAGACAGCCAATTTCGGGAACGATTCTTTCAGCAGAAACAGGTAAATTATAGTTAGAACGTTAGATTCCTAATTTACGTCTTTAGTGTGACATATACATTATTATTATTATTATAATTTTAGAAAATTACTCTTCGATAGATTATGTTACTTTTCATAAAAAGAATTATACGTTTCCTGAATAACGAAAGGATTAACGTTGAGGGAAAAAAGTACGGAAGAAAATGAATAATGAATGGTTTGCAATTTAATTGAATTTTCAACTTAGAGGTCAATCGACGATGCTTCAATCTTATTTAGGCAACATTGTGTTGCAGCTATAAGTTGCTTCGAAACTCTGTCAATCACATAAATCTATGATATAGATACAGGTGGTCCTGGCGGTGGATGGAACGGGTCATCGACTACCGTTTCGGGTCAACGATCTTCCGCTGGCGGGACCCTTGTTACGGGTGGCATAGGTGGAATCGGTTGCGGTCCTGGACATTCGAATCACGGAAACGGAGGATTCGGTGGCGGAGGTGGTGGATGTCTTACAGGAGGCGGTGGCGGTGGTTACATAGGTAACGAATCGGTATTAAAGCGATTTCAAACACCGAATTTAAGATGAATCGTACTGTACATTGTCTTTGATCGTAGTTGTATTTGAAATTCCTAACTCCTGTAGTTCAAGTATTCGGTGTTTTGAATTTCAGGTCAGGGCAGATTGATGAAAGGATAATCTAATTTTATCTTGACCATTAATTTTTATCGAAAGAATCTACTTCTCAGTAATTCCATAAATAAAATGATTCAGGTGGCAATACCGGTCACAAGGAACGGGGTAACGGTGAAGGTGGTTACTCCTACGCTAGTCCCGAACTTATGCACGTTCATTTCCGGGCAGGAATAAATCATGGGCCTGGGGAGGTTTACATTATTCCTGCTGTCAGCGGTTGTCAATGCGACTTCCGTTGCGTTTGTCTGGATCGGTATCTTAGCGAGATAAAGTGTCTGTGCCCTCCAGGCTGGTTATTAAGCAACGATTCGAGATCTTGCGTTAGTAAGTAAACCGAGAAACAAGAACAACAACTTCTTTTCTTTCTTCACGATCGATTTGCATAAAATTACGTATATAATAATTGTTCTATTCGCAGCGGCTGACGAATCGAAGGATACTCATCAACCATACATCTGGCTGATAGCTGTCCTATGCATTGTCCTATTCTTAGTTTGCGTCGCTCTCTGTCTACTAGTTTGTAAGAAACTATTTGATACCGTAATGTACATAATTTTCTCTAATCTTCGAGATTTCGTATCTTGAAAAACGCGAGCGACATTTGAAACGTTTGAAAGTAGATAGTAACGTATACAGTGTTACTTCGATGGTAAATGCGAATCATATTTGTCGATAGGTAATCGTTACCAAAGTCGAAAGGCACTTTTACAACGACGACAGATAATGTTTGGTAACGGAACTGAATTAAGGTCTCTACGTGCTGTCTCCGAAACTATGATGACTGAATTCAATCCGAACTACGAGTTTGCTGGAAATCTCTATAGCTTTAAAGACTTGCCGCAAATCCCTCGCGAACATATCACTTTGGTAAAGTAAGTATAAATTTCATGGCCATCGACGATCGAATCTATTAAGGGTCAACGTTGCGTCGTTATCTTTCTTTTCACTTAACGACTTACACATGTGTATATCGCATACGTATAATTCCTATGATTTTTTCTCCGACTCGTTTAATGGCACCCGTAAAGTACCTGTTACTCTAATGCATTTTCCGATGCGTAAATTATTCGATTTACATTCTACGATAATGTCGCGAATTTTCAACGTGTTACTCGATCGATTGGTCCTCGATGATGACGATGACGATGAGTTAAAATTCCGGATTAGAATCTAGTTAAAATAGAGAACGTACTTGTTACTTCTTCTTCGTATATTTTCGAACTAAGCATATTTTCTTGTATTTGTGTGGCAGACCCCTTGGTCAAGGCGCTTTCGGCGAAGTTTTCCAAGGTGTGTACAAATACAGACGCAACGAAGAACAGCCTGTCGCTGTGAAGACTATACCTTCTTCGTCCAGGCCTCAAACCGAAGCAGATTTCATGATGGAAGCTTTAATTATGAGCAAATTTAATCACCCTAATATAGTACACTTTATCGGAGTTTCTTTCGATAAAAATCCAAAATACATTGTGTTAGAATTGCTTGCTGGCGGAAATTTGAAAAACTTTCTTCGAGAAGAAAGGCCACGTGCGGTAAATGGCATTCCTTTTACAGAAGATGCTACAAATTCCTGTACACTACTTCATGCTTGAAGCAATTTTACATTCATTTATACCTTGAGTTTGAATTAATAAATTTATATTTATGTTAAGAATGTTTTATTTTGTTCCACCATTTGCTATTTACACGATCGAAAGGACTTTTATGCACCCAATTTTTTGTATTTAGTTCGATTAGTTCCCGTTAACTATGTGTCGTCCTCGATTACGATTTAAACAGGGACAGCTGTTAATTTTTGGCGCTCGTCGTCATTGGGGTGCATGCGTATATTCCTGTTTTGGCAGGATCGGCCCACTTCGTTGACGATGCTGGACTTGATAATGTGCGGCCACGACGTCGCGAATGGTTGTAAATACATGGAAGAGGCTCGATTCATTCATCGAGATATCGCTGCCAGAAACTGTTTGCTTACGTGCAAAGGACCCGGTCGGATAGGCAAAATCGCTGATTTCGGAATGGCCAAGGATATTTATAGAAGCGATTATTATAGGAAGGGAGGCAAAGCTATGTTACCAATCAAATGGATGCCACCGGAAAGTTTTTTGGATGGAATATTTACTACGAAAACCGACGTTTGGTGAGTTCTATTTGACAAAGCAGTTGGTAGCAACGATAAATCCATAGTCACCGAATTAATTAACAACTCCAACGAATAGTCAATTTAATTATATATATATATATGTCGGAGATGAAAGGAAAACCGGAGCCCTCCCTTTGCAATTTTGAGGAAGCCTTCTAATGCTTTAGCCTAGATTTTATCATAACTGTAATTAAGCAATTGTCATTTGTAATTGTTTGACATTTGTGAAAGCGAAAGTGGGTTCGAGGTGACAACTGGTCGCCGAACGTAGCCACGGTCACGGGATAAACGTTTTACCTGACGAAGGTGTGGATCGGTTGTATCGTTCTCCCTAGAAATCACATAGAATTGTACTTTAGAGATGCTGATATAATGGGACACACGTTGTATTAGGAATCAATCTCCAGACAGAAACTGACTAGTAACGGCGTTTGGATCTTTCTCGATGTTTCCAAAGAGTATACAACAAACTTTTGACAGAAATTGCCTAGCAACAACGATTGGAACCTTCTCGATGTCTCCAGCGAGCATATAACAAACAAATGCAGTCGTATAGCGAAAAAGATTTTCATCAGATATTCATTGGTGTGATCGCCTTGGAAAGTGATACATCGAGCAATTTACCGAGTGTCTCAGCAATTGTATTTTGTGTTTAAAATTATTCTACACATAGTAAAGAGTTATCCCGTTGACCGTGGATTCGTTTGAACCCCGGAACATTGTTAATAGCGTTAATTAAATTCATTATTCGTGAAACCTATCAATCGTTAATCTCATTATACGTTAAATTCATTATTCGTAAGACATATTATTCGTTCCTCTTATTGTTCGTTAAACTTATTAATCTTTAATCTAATTATTAGTTAAACTTATCATTTGTTAATCTTATTATTCATAATATTTCGTAAAATCTTTTTTATTCGCGTAAATATATTCTGTTTCGTAAAACAATGGCTAATTATTCGTTCCTCTTATTGTTCGTTAAACTTATTAATCTTTAATCTAATTATTAGTTAAACTTATCATTTGTTAATCTTATTATTTATTAAACTCATTATTCATAATATTTCGTAAAATCTTTTTTATTCGCGTAAATATATTCTGTTTCGTAAAACAATGGCTAATTATTCGTTCCTCTTATTGTTCGTTAAACTTATTAATCTTTAATCTAATTATTAGTTAAACTTATCGTCTGTTAATCTTATCATTCATTAAACTCATTATTCATAATATTTCGTAAAATCTTTTTTATTCGCGTAAATATATTCTGTTTCGTAAAACAATGGCTAATTATTCGTTCCTCTTATTGTTCGTTAAACTTATTAATCTTTAATCTAATTATTAGTTAAACTTATCATTTGTTAATCTTATTATTTATTAAACTCATTATTCATAATATTTCGTAAAATCTTTTTTATTCGCGAAAATATATTCTGTTTCGTAAAACAATGGCTAATTATTCGTTCCTCTTATTGTTCGTTAAACTTATTAATCTTTAATCTAATTATTAGTTAAACTTATCATTTGTTAATCTTATTATTTATTAAACTCATTATTCATAATATTTCGTAAAATCTTTTTTATTCGCGTAAATATATTCTGTTTCGTAAAACAATGGCTAATTATTCGTTCCTCTTATTGTTCGTTAAACTTATTAATCTTTAATCTAATTATTGGTTAAACTTATCGTCTGTTAATCTTATCATTCATTAAACTCAATATTCATAATATTTTGTAAAATCTTGTATATTCGCGTAAATATAATCTCTGTCTCGTAAAACAATGGCTAACTCAAACAAAGGATCGTTACGCGCCTTAAATCCTAATGATAATCCGACATATATATATATATGTGTGTGTACGTGTTTTGGAAATTAGCGCGTTGCTAACAGATTTGAACGATTAATCAGCATTATATTTAAAAGCGTCGATCAATGCTGCCTGCAAGAAAATAACAAACCCATGTACTTGACTAATCTCCTTGACTAATCTCTAATGACTGTAGGGCATTTGGCGTATTGCTGTGGGAAATTATGTCTTTTGGCTACATACCTTATACTGGTTGTACTAATAGAGAAGCCATGACAATGGTAACGTTAGGAGGGCGTCTAGAAAAACCAGCGGGATGCCCTGATCCTATTTATGGAATAATGACACAATGTTGGCACCCACGTCCCGAAGACCGGCCTAGTTTTGCTACTATCGTCGAGAGAATTGGTTACTGCTTACAGGTAAAGCTGATTAACTTATTCGTTAGTTGTAATTGAAGTAATTAACATGCTTAAAGTTGTGAAGTAGAATGTTATACTCTGATCGGCAAGCAATTTCGTAAACGATCATTGCATGTATTTCTAAATGTGTCACAATGTTTGCAGCCATCGTCCATCTACCATGTAATAAGCAGAAAAATTACAGCTAAATATCCTAATGTTAAAATGTCCTATTTATTTCTACCGTCGTTCTCAGCTTTTAAAATAAATTATTTCGAAACAGGTATAACAGGTTCTCTTCGGATATTCTAAATTAGAATACGTAATGATGATTTAACAACAGGTCTACATCCTTTTAATCCTTTTAACTTTAATTTTAAAATCAAACAATTTACATCCTTTTCTGGTGGTTTTACTAGCTTACAGTGCAGATGTACACGCTTTATTACGCTTTAAAAAGGAATAACTATTTGAAAGTTTGGCCAAACGACTTGAGCCCTTTGGAGAAGCTAGAAGGGCGACTAGTTTATTAAATTACTTGCAAAAAGATATCTTGGAAAAATTGGCGTTGGTCGGAATTGCAAAGAAAATAGTAAAGGTCACTTTGACAATTATGTATTGGCAAAGACATTATCTTTAATATATTGTCTCAAACTTAACACCTTTGTCTTTTCTTTGTACACAGTACAACATTATACACCTATATAAACGAGCTTGAGTCTACTATGGATTGCCATTAATGGTCTGGATTAGTCTTTTAAGATTCGGCCTCAGGTTTGGCTGATAATAACGTAATTATAACTCGTATTAATATTCCAATAATTTTAGTATTTTACATTATGTTTTAATTTTTATCTTTTATTGCTACTATCTGAAATTGGAAACATGAACATCAAGGAATTTAATTACTCGTCTGTCAAAATCGTTTTGCTGTCGGAACTGATTCTCCAAGACATTTCTCACAGTCTCTATGCAGTTGTGAGTAATTATTTAGATTCGTAAAGCATGATAGAAAGATAAAGAGATGGATCAGTGGCTGATGGACGTTAACAAATCGCCAAGCGCCACTGGATATATTTCAAGATACATATCGTGTGTGTCTCGTCTAATAATGTATGCACATTCGTACGTAGATAGAGGGATTAGGGTAGTGATAGGGCAAATAAGAACCTAATCGTAAGTTGGAATAAGAAGTAAACGTTAAAAATATAGTTTGTTGAAGGATGAGAGAGACGGATGATTGTGTAGTGGCGAGTGTTGTGTAGGAGGATGTTGATGTTGTGTAGGAGGCTGTGTAAGTCAGGTTCACGTTCTTTAGGCGGCGAAGTCGAAAATTAAATAATATACATAGGTGCAAAAAATTTCATCGACATCGGTTAACGTTATTATCAGCTACAAACAGTTCAAACATTATTATAAACACGCCTTAGAAAATAATCGTCGATGCTGCTTTATAATCACATAAGTGAAGTTAGAAGTGTGAACATACCTTACTATTATACAGGGTGGTTGGTAATTGGTGGTACAAGCGGAAAGGGGGTGATTCTAGGCGAAAAAAGAAGTCGAAAATATAGAATAACAATTTTTCGTTTGAGGCTTTGTTTTCGAGAAAATCGACTTTGAATTTGCGTGCGGTACGTTATAACGGATCTCACTGTAGATCGTTGTCTCGATGGAAAAATTAAAAAAAAAATTTTTATTCTATATTTTCGACTTCTTTCCGCTTGTACCACCAGTTACCAACCCTCTATAAGAGTTTTCCACTGTTTGACCTATGACTGTGACAAATTTTAATGTTTCGTAACTTGTTGCTTGTCTTCGCATCGACCAATTTCGATAAGATTTCATATACATATGTGTATCACTGACATAAATCCATAAAACGTATTGTTTAAACTTTTATTATAGGTTCAGATAAAAAAATTTGTAAAAAGCGAGCCTACTATCTTTTTCATTATACCGACAAATTACAATTTAAAAAAAAAATTTGTTTACGCGTCTAGTTAACTAATCTAATCCCCCTAAACTTATCAAAGAAACTCGAGTCGTCTGGTCCAGTTTTGAAAAAGTTATTCTGTTTTAAAAACTGTCCGATTATTATTAAGGGTCACTTAATATAGAATATTTCATCGTCGATGTGTCAAGAACGGAGTAAGCAAATTTCAATAAATAACATCTATCCTTAGGATCCTGACGTGATAAATCATCCGACGCCAAATTTCGACATTTTACCAATCTGCGATCGGGAAGTGACGATCATGAGACCAGATCCGGAAACGGAATGCATTAACGTACAGTCAGAAGTGAGTAGCGGATATCGTTTGATATTTCCTCTAAACTTTTAACTTTACAAACTATCTGTTTCGCGACACTTTTCTAAGCATCCACACTTCCTATGTAAATACTATAATTTTTATAGCTGGACGCATGTGGATACATGCAACCCAGAATTATCGATCCGCGATCGGCTAGTCAACGTATGGCTCAAGCTATTGCGGGCAATAATCCTAATGCGAGAAACGAAAATCCGAACCAATTGAATTCAAATGAAAGAAATAACGTGCAACCGACAGACCGTCTGCAAGGACGATTTCAATCTAATCCGTATGGCTCTAATACAGATACTTCTGAGCAAACCTTCGGCGGAAACGCGAGTCGCGATGATTTTAGTGATGAGAATAATCATACAGAGGTACATTGGATAAAGCCTGGAAATATTTCTTTTTCTGGCATACATTTCTTTTATCATCGTTTAAATAAATTTTTGCTTAGCATTTTGCCTAATTGGAAGTTTGGTTTCTCAGTATTTTTTACAAGTTTCTTATCAACTGCTCTAATATAAAGTATAATTACATTGAATTAAAAATTATTCAAATAAATCAAATATAATTATTCACGAAAATATTCGCTTCTTATCTTATACATATATCCAAGTCAAAGTTTCCAGTTGTTGTTGCATATGTGTTATATGAACCTTGATTAACAAATATGCTTTAAACTAGGATGCGTTTGACTGAGAAACGATGAATCGATTGGTGGTCAGATATTCTTTTCCTTTCATTGTCATTCGCACAGATAACGGTATCTCTTAAAAATAGCTACTTAAATTATAAATGGAAAATTAATTGTTTTTAATAAATTACTATTATTAATTATTATTAATAAATAATTATTTATTAATAACTGTGTATAATGCCTTAGAAAGGAAATTCAATATTAATCGATGCTTATACTAACATAGACCATAATGCCTGATATTATGACGAATTAAAAATTATTTTAATAACTGCAATGTATAATATAATGAAGCATAGATATGTATATAAGATGGAGGGATATTTGTGTGAGTAACTGTGTATGTGTTTGTATATCATATAAAAGTGCTGTCGCTGCTGCCTTTTCCTTTTTTTTTTTTTTTTTTTTTTCTAAAGTAAACTCGCATTCGTGCCAACTGTTAAGTCATGCTTTCCGTTTTCAAGCATCATCTCCTTGGAGGTTGAAATTATTTGGTTTTTACTCCGGATGTTGTTTGTTGCACGAGCAGTGTGACGTCGTGTTTAATACGTTGGCTGTTAATGTTTCTCACTTCTGACGCATCGAAACCCATATCCTAATGATCGTTACGTACATTAGGATAAGTAAAAACATTAAATTCATTTTTTTTTAAATTCATGCGCGTTACGAATAAATAAAGATATCCCTACGACTTGTTTCGTCGATATTTCCCTTCTCCTTAATCTCGTTGAATTTTATTCGATGCGACGAAATTTTACTTGACGAAATTTCTGCCTTGTTTCCATCGGCCGATCTATTCAATTAACGTTACTTTACGTTAACCCCCCGTATATACCGTGTCTACGTACGATGCATTAACAACCAACGTTATAAGAAACATGCTGACCATAATTTACGATATGTATCGTGATGACGATTGTGACGGATTTGCAGAACAAGCACAACAAGGTTGACAGCTCAAATTGCGAAGAAAAAAGCGTACATCGAACTTCAAAGGACATCGAAGATAGTGGTAAGTTAAAAATCGAAGACAATGGAAACAACCGTCCAGCAGATATCGAGTGCCGTCGAAGCAGCACAGTCGAGGTGACGGACGTGGATAGAAGAAATGGTAACGACAGCATAACTACCATCGACACCAACTCCGACTCTCTGATCGTTGCTTCGTCGGATACACCGCCTGACACGACGAATTCCTCACCGAACACACGTACCTGCTCCCCTAGTCACACTGGCCTAAATACGAGTGCCACTAATGTAAATGGAATGTTAAAGAAAAACGCCTTAAAGGCTGCGCTCAGTTTGGATCCGAGCGCTCTATGTCGTGGAACGATACCATACGAGAAAATAGCGTTCTCGCCACCACCGCAGCGTTCCAGTACACCTGGAAGTATGGAGATCAAGAAGGTAGATAACTTCATTATTTTTATCGAATATTTTGCCAAATTTTGTGGCCCATAGTGGTGGGATTCGAATAATTCGACAACCGGTTCGTCGGAACTGCAAAACTTTTAGGGACCGATGCGAACCGGCTGAATCCCACCACTGGTGTCAAATAATCGTGAACGATTATTTGACAAAAAAAAAAACGTTATCCGCGATGTTACGATAGATAGATAGATTATTTAGGCTTTCGTTCGTTGGAACAACGAGTAACTTAGCTTCTCCTCTCTTTCTCGGAATTCTCTCGAATTCTCGTAAAAAAATTGAATAATAGCCAAAGAATCGCAATATCCACTGAGTCAGAGCGGTCGTAATAAACGTTACGATAATTTCTTTAACGAGATATTGCTTTGTTCGTTTTTTATCGTTTGTTCGATAACAAAAATTAGATTGTTCTTTCCAATCATGGTCATTTACACGCGGAACACATGTAACCCTCTGCACTCTCCACCTTCACTTTCCATTCTAGAAAGTACCAGTTACTGCGACGAAATGTATCGCCCGATGTGTACAAGATGTCGTTGAAGGCCCATTGTCAGTGAAGCGATTCGAGTGCACAGGATTAGCATAATACGTTCGTGAGACTCGATATCGTGTCTTTTATTTCGAATAATCCAGCAACGCTTATCCCTGAATTCGTTTAATCGCAGTTCTATGTATGATGGAACTATCGTCTCTCTGTTCTTCACACGAAGGATCCTCTGGGTCACGAGCTACCAAGGGAAGAGGAATGCTCCTGCTGAGATTTGTACAAAGGGGAGTGACAGGACTCCCCGGTCGTTGATGTTACGATACATGCGACGAACTCCAAGTCATTACGACGTTCCGCAACGGTAACCGTAGTATCGATGGCGATGCGTTTCAAGGACTCCTCGTCGCTTCTCTGGATACGCGACGAAGAATATTCACGTCGCGTGTACTCCGAAGAAACGCTGCTGTGAATGAATCTTGCGAATTCGCGTTATTTGCTCACCCTTTTCTTTTCCTTCCTTTCCTTTCCTCGTCTTTCCCTTCCTCGCCTTCTCTTTCTGTTCTTCGAACGCGAAAACAGCTATTTTCGTCCACATAGAAGAGGGAAGAATTTAATTGCGTTTACTAGATGGGCGGTCGCGCAATATCTATTAGGACATACGTTAATCATAAATCGTCGACGAATCACAGAACACAGGGAATTGCAATAACCGTGAAACATTACGAGCTTCAGACCGTCCGTTATTAAATTCAACTAAATCCCTTTTCTCGAAACTGCGTATACGCACGTAACAACGCACGTGCATCTTCGTACACACACACACGTAAAAGTTATAAAACGTATCTACGTATTATATTGTATGTAAAAGAGTTGAACGAACAAAATAAAAAGAAGAAGAGGAAGAAACAAAACGTAGAGATATTATCGTTGTGTCCGAAACAAAACCACGAAACAAAAGCATTCGAATCGTTAAACCTGAGGTAAATATCATCACGTCGTCACGTATATACGCAATATGTGTACGTATACTTTGTAACAGCCAACATCAACGGATACTCACGTACATCCTATCGCAGTTGCAGCAGACATATTATAAATTATCGAGAAAAACTATGTAGATATAGTTGTTAATGGACCGTTACCGTCGATGTTCCTCCTGCAGAAGGATTAATCCGAGAAATTCGTGTACACGCGTATATGGTCTCCTTCTTGTTCTTTATGAACTATATATGCAGGACGATCGTCAGAATGGCAAAAATCGCATAATATATGAGAAATTTTTTAAACATACGAGCGAAGTACACAACGTGTGATATACATACATAGAAGAAATTTCAATGAGAGAGTACGAATGAAAGGGAGAGACAATACGCTATATACAAGACTTAATTTACATGACAGGAAGAAAAAGAGCCTATGGCCTTCTTTCTATACACACTATGCTACTATATGTATATATACATATATATACAATGTGTACGTGTATATGTATGTATATATACATACATATATTTGTCGGGAAATTTTAGGCGAGGCTGAATCGAATCGCCTTCATCCTCCGTATATTATGATTTGAAAAAATATATATACCATCGTACAACGGTCGTAATTTCTTCACAAAGGGATTAATTGTTAAAAGGAAAGGATGAAAATCGATTTCGAACGAAGTACCGAAAACTTAATTGGTCGTCGTTCTTGCCGCTAATTAACCTACCGGCTAATTGTTGGTGCACGAAAAATGACAAATGAATAATAGGATATTCTCGCCTACCTCGTTGATTCGTTGATTATTAGCTTGTGAAAGAACGATGGATGGTGGAAAGTTGATTATTTTAACATCGATCTTGTTGTATACGATCGTTATCATAAAAACGGGCAAGGAAAAAGGTACATTTTTCGAAACGTGAAAGTTGAGCACAAGCCCTTTTTTATTTTTCTTACAACGACGACGTACTTTACGTACGCTCAGCGTATGAAAGTCAGCCATCATATATCTGTACGTGAAACGTAATAAAGACATGTTTGTGGAAAACACGATGCGTACGTTATTTGTCAATCTCGATAGACCGAGTTAATTTTTACTTGCCATTTCTTCGCTTGAAGGTTTTCAGGATTTTATTAAAAAAAAAAAAAAAAAAAAAAAAGGAAAAAACACTATGGTACTGTGGTAAGTAAAATCGACAGACTCTACGCGCATTGCACGTGGTTTAACCGGAAATACGAATTTCTTTACAATCGGAGCGCAACGCCTAATGTAGTGTCGTAAAATCTTTGTCGTAAAATGTCGAGCAACAGAAATAACATTGTCATCTTGATATTGATATAAATTCTTGAGATAGCTCGGTCAAACGTACAGATGTCCAGGCGTCTCAAAATATAGGTATGTATAAGCGAAGAAAACTACAAACGAGCAGACAAGCAGATAGTAGCAGGCATCGATAGAACGAAGAAGAAGGGGTACAGACTACAGACGACAATTCGAGTGTAGTTTTCGGCGAACAGTGCGCGTTTGTGCCATCCTTTCGACAATCTCGCCACCTACTCTACAGTTTCGTACGCTCGCGATTATATTTACCGCGGTATCTTCATTAAAGAGATGTCGAATTATTCTTACTATTACGTGAAAGTAATCGCCGACGGCACCGACAACTCGAGAACCTACAAATTTTTAAAAGGGTAAGCTTTCTGTAGGACGATATTCCGACGACCTATCATCGGCATATTATGTTCGGTTTCTTTCTTTTCATCGTTCGTCTGTCCAACATTGCCTGTATGATCGCGGACAGCGTGAAAAGTGCTAGATCGCGTTACTCGAAATTCCTAAAAGGGAATAAGACGTCAGTGTGGAATGCACGTGGCTCGCACTAATTCGTACGACGAACAGCATAGATGCTAATTTCTGCAGAAAAGGTGATTTATTCGTAGGAATCCCATCTTGTTTAAACCACCAGAGGACACATGGTCCACATATGGTCGCTACAATCTTTTGTCACGGTTGCTCCGAGGAGGACTGTCTGGTTCAGGTGATATCCATCATCCAGCGAATGCCGTTTTCAAGGTCCGTGCTTGGTCAGTCGCATACTTTTTAATGATTATCGTTAAAACCGCTAACATCCAAGCCCATTGGTGTAATATCTAAACAGACGATAAGAGAAACTAATGGAACGAGGAACTACTACACCCGGTGATTTATCAACTAATTTCTCTTCTATTCTTCTCTTTTATCCGCCTTCTTAATAACATTTTACGGCTGATTTACACGCCTGAAAGACATTCCACCGAGCGAATACACTGCCAGTGAAATATATTCACTCGGTAAAAGCGAGGATGAAGTCGAGACGTCGCGTCGGCGGACGATGCTCGAATAATGTCAGTAAGGGGAAATCCTTTTTTTTCTCAAGCACCATTTGGAACGCTGCCAAATTTAGCCTTAACCTAAAACGAACCCCCTCGTATACACGATGCCGACTATAACGTGAAACGAAATTTGTATTTTTAGTCTCGTACTGCCAAGGTTGTTCCCCAGTTTTCCTGTTGCCACATTTCAAACCAGCTTCCAACGTAAAGCCTCCCTATCTTTCATTTAGTGACTGTTTCTCTTTGCAAAATATCGTTTCCACGTTACTTACGATACGGTTTAATCGATATTTATTTTGCAGATGTCGTATAAAATCGAAACATTAACCGAAATGCTTGGGATTTCGTTATTCAGGTTTTATTACGTCCGGTATATTAATAATTAATCGATCGTCTTTCGTTCCTTGTGTTTGGCTGAATTTTACACGCAATACCAAAGTATTGCACCGATAGAATCGGATAATATCGTTTAGATCTTCGTAATTAAATTTCACAAAAAGCATCCCAGCGAAGATTACAAGACAACGCGTTTATTCTCTTTGGCACGAGAATGTCTTTCAAACTATAGCATCGTGCAAGATGTAGCAACAGATTACGCTTATTGCATTACCTGTGTTATATTGCATCTCTCTGATATTTGACGATCTTCCGCCCAAGACTCAATTTATCAGGATAATCGCTAAATATACATTATTACGGTGCCTATTTCACGGAACAATAGTTCCACGAACGATATTATCTGGAAAGAAAATTTTTTTTTTTTAATTTAAACAGACTGGTAAACACTAAAACTTATCATTGTTATATTTGAGTCATTCAAGGTAAATAGTGGAATTCCATAATTTTTAACTTTCTACATTTAGATAGGTAAACAAGCAAAGAAAAACATAGTGAAACAAAGAAATTTTAGACGGTATAGCGTTTGCACACAACTGTATATGTTTCTATATATGCAATAATTGGGCGTCACGACGCGTTGTGGCGCCGACAGCGCGCCGTCGTTCATCGAGCGGGGAGGATGCTTTCGTTCCAGAGATCTATCTCTTAAGAAAAGTCAGTGTTTCTCGAGTATTTCTGTATCGAAGATGTTTCCACGGTATCGTGGCTGAGTTTCTTAACTAAAGTACCAAAATACCTTAACAAAGGTTTAACAAGATAAATTCAGTGCAACTTCGTGGATTTTGTGGTAAAATTTCGGCATTATCATTCGACCATATTGTAAATGTTGTCGGCAATTAATGGTATAAACGAAACTTAAATATCAGACACGAAGAGTTCTTTTGTGTTTACATCGCTTTTACTCCGAAGGATCGCTGAGGAATTGAATTTCGTTGGATAACCGGAAAATACGATGAATGAAAGCTTTTCTGCGTATCATGGTGATGTTGCACTGTGACACTACCGATGTACCGTGAACGATTTGATTTTCTATTGATATTCACTCTATCCGTCGATATACTTTATTTAAACGAACGTCTTACTGAAATTACATATCGACATATGATACACGAATCGATTGAGAATTGACAACGACTCTAGTAGAAAATAATTTAATTTTCAATAATGGCGGCACAATGATTAAAAGAATATAACACTTATTTCTTATGCCTTGTTTCCAACTATATCTCAATAGTAAAGTTCTTCGTAACCATTAGATATGTTATTCGAAAAATTGGATGATCGTTTTGTTTGGCAATTGAAACGAATGAATCAGAATTGAAAGATCAAAGAATATTGTACATTGTATAGAAGACGTTGAAAATTTCTTTTGATTACTCTTTTGATGGATTCTTTTGAGTTGCGAAGTTGATTAAAAAAACGAGGTACAAAAAAATGCAGAAAAGTAAAAATTACTCAGAATCTTTTGTATTTGAAGTTTCATAATTACTATCAATGTGGATCAATGTCTAGGTACTTCAAGGTAGTGATACGTCAGACTAAATTTGGAGGTCGATGTTCGAAATCTGTATGACGCATCGTCATCGTCAATGCCTGTACTTTCACATGACTTCCTTTCAGGGCATCATATTTTTTTCTTAACATTATACTACGCAAAGATATGATGTCTCATCCATCTTCTTTTCACTCAATCTTTTTACTTTCACTAATATTCAAGTAAAATTAAAAAATAATAAGGTTACGTTAAACTCCTCGTTACGAGTAATTATCTTTAATATCGCAAATGAGCATTCATTAAAATTATTTACTTGACGACTATTATGATTGAAAAAATTCAGATATAAAATTGTTCGTATCTATGGCATTTATTGAAAAACTTGCATGTGATATTGTGTTAAAATTCCGGTTATCAATGAGATTTTAAATCGACTATGTTTCAATTTTACCATATGTATTCACTTTCACCTTCACTTCACTGGCCAACGGCCTCTTATAAGGAAAATTGATTTTTCAAGCAACAACGACATAAACTACAAAATTTAAAGCAACATCACGCTCCGTTGCAATAATCCATAGCGTGAGCCACTTTGGAACTGGAAGACAGGTTAGTTACGCCAGAAGTAACTGAAACGTTACGAAACTGTAATAAAAACAAGAGTATATAACAGGTGAATTATATAGATATATTCGCCACAAATTCACGACATATATATGTACGTATACGTAGTTAAATCGTTAGTCATTCATCTTCCACATCTACGTTGTGTGATGTTGTGAACGTTCAACGAAATACTAACAATAAGTCCGGAGTTCAGTAATATATGTATATGTGTAAGTTCGAATCGTATAACGTACATCTCACGAAGGTCAATTTAGCAAATCTTTTCTTATCAATCGATCGGAAAACCATCGAGTTACGTTAAAAAGCATGTACGTTTTCAAGTTTTGTTCAATGAGTTAGGTGTCAGTACGGTCGAAACACATAAAAACTGGTGCTCGAAGTAGCAAGTTGTTATCATTCGCTACGTTTCAGGAAGACGCCCTTATCAGTCGACGCTATTTATTCTGATTCTCGTCGAATACATCTAAATAATAAAAAGATTTTTTTGTACGACGCGTGACACGTTCCTATTGATTTTACATTTCCGTGCAGTTCCGGCACTCTGACAACGACGGATAATTCGAAATCCTGAATAAAGATCTGTCAAATCTTAACAACAGCAGAATGAATCACTTTTCGTACGGATGGAAACCTGAAGTGGTCGAACCAGAATTTATACAACAAGTAGCGTCGAAAGCGGAAGTGAGTATTAGTATGAAGCTACAATTTTATGGCTGTTAATTATAGGAATAGGTTCGTATTGCATAAAGTCAAAGTAATTATTAAACGTCTGTTCAACATCGATTACGCAATAAAGTTAATTGGAAATTAGATCGCAAGGATGTATTTAAAGTTTAAAAAATCCCGCTCTACATGTTAATTCGCGACATGTCTCATAGATGGTGTATACGTTATTCTATTAAAACGCATGCGCTAGGGTCCAAAAGTATAGAAATATACCGAACAGAGCCGAATGAAGTCGAACACAGACGAGTTATAATGTCTATTTATACTGGTTTGTGTATATGGACGGTTTGACGAATTGCAATTGCAAAATTATGCCAGGGAACGGTATGTCAACATATCAGATTCGTTCTTTTTCGTATGCAATAGCTGATATTTGCTATTAGAAAAAAATTCCTCAGAAGAATCGTCTGCGTTATGGCGCCTTTAGCCGTGTTACGTGACGAAACCTAGGTAAGGGTAAGAGGAGAATGATCTCAGTCCGTGTCTCCAGACTTGTCAACGTAACGGTTCTGTGTGCGCACTGTGAAAACCCGTGGAATAACAGCTTTGGAATTTCTGTGTGACTTTCATTTATCGCCTAAAGTTTGAATTATTTGGCTCCATATAACGAACACGTGACATAAGCTAGCTACTAGATACTCTAATCAGGGTGTAATCATTGTGGAAAATGAGTTATTATTACGGCGATGGGAACGGAGCTGCGCTCGACGATGTATTCGTTAAGGCGGCGGTCGAAGTCAAACGATTCCTCCCGTCGCTTTTCAACATCAAAGTGGTACGCGTTTCTCTAAAGCGACGACCAATCTTTTATTGTTAGGTTTTTAATCAGTCAACTTACAATGCTGTTCCACTACGTTGTTATTGTCATCGTTCTTCTTAATTGAAAATACCTTGAGAAACTTGTTTCAAATGATTTTATCTGAACGACAACGCTTTTAATAGGTCATGTTTCTTTTAACATGTTGAAATACTCTGTATCTTCTCGCATTTCATTTGGTGGTGGTAGAAGCGATAAACTATTTGCTTGATCTTATATGGAATAATTGTACAAGTAATTATTTTTTTAACTAACACGACTGAAATATTTGTGTCATTTATATGAAATTCTTAATTCAGTTTAAATCTAAACAAAGTGTAAATTTTATTGCTATTGCGTCTTATTACATTAAAGATGAAACTGTAGAAAGATTGACGAATACCCTTCGATTTCGACGATTTTTGGGTATGTTGTAGAAATCGACGTTTCGAGCAACTCTTTCTTATACGTATAAGACTGGACTCGTTTAGTTTTCGAGATATTCGCCAAAGACTGCCGGTATCCAATACCGATATATACGTTGCCACAGACGCACGACTATAGACAGAATTCATTGTAACGGTATCGGCAGTTCAATATCCCGAAAACTAAGCGAGTCCAGTCCAAATATGTATAGGAAAAAGTTGTTCAAAACATCGATTTCTGGAACATATCCAAAAATCAACGAAATCGAAGGGTAGTCGGTCTTTCTACAGTTTCACCGCGCTAAATAATATCCTATACTTATTAACACCAAATGACTACGTTAATCTTATGTTAACAATTATTTGATAATCTTCAGGGAAATATGAAGTAGATCCTAGCTATATAAAAAAAATTATAATAAATAGAATTTTCTACAACAATCATATACATGGTATTAATTTTCCTCAACATCTTCGTTGTATGTGTGTGTATCACGTTACTAATTCTCGGATGCATTCTGCAACTTAAAATTACACGTAATGCGTTTAATTCATTGCTGTATGTATCTGATGACGCTAACTTTCCAACTAATTTCGTTCACGTTTTATTGCATGTTTGGACATTTCGTCAGCTATTTATTTCTAATTATTATGATAATTAACCGGTTTCAGGTTATATGTGACTCCTTACAAATTCTGCATAAAATATGTTACTGCTTTCCTTACATTTACTTTTTCTAAACATATTCTCTACTTATCATTATATAGGCTTTGCCTAATTACTTTCGTCCATTAATTTAATTAATCCTAGACTCTTAGCAACCTTCTAACAATGATATTCTGCTCGCATATTTAGATGCATATCATGTATTACGTTACATCTGTGTTAATTAAACCATTTATCCGTATTCTTTCGGTACTGTCTTTGAAAATTAAAGGACACATTCCGGTGATGATATAATCTAATTGCTTTAACAACGTCAGTATTTACTTGAACAAATTCACTGCAGAAAAATTGGCGTAATAATAAGATTCACACATGTCATTTCCATTCAGTGTACGCATGATACTTAAGAGCAGTTTAAAACCGGAAGTCGTGCTCGAATTAAATAAAGCTACGCGACTGAAGTGTTACGAACATTCCAACATGTATGTGACTTTTTAAGTCTCTAGATTCGTAAACGATTTTTTATCGCCTTTTTTAAAATATTCGTTAACGTAGTTAAACAAGTTAAAGTTAAAGTTTGACTGGTGGAGAGATAGAGGTTATTTCGATATTATTTCCAGTAAAAATTAATCCAGGTACTGTGAAGAACGGAGTAACGAAGTGAGAGTGATCATTTTAAAAGATGATGACGTTCCGTTCCGACAATTCAATGAACGAGTACGCATTCTTTATCTCTCGTGATGTGTTTGCAAGGAACATGATTAAACAAAATGCTCCTATTATGCGTCATGTGTACACGTTATTACTCAACTTCTCATTCATCGCACGTGCACTAAGAAAAATACTCTAGATAGGAAAACGTGTTTTGTTAAGTTTGTTAACACGAGATGCGAAACAACCTTTTCTTCTATGAATAAACAAAAAGTATCCTATAAATACAGCTACAAAGCATTTCACACGGAACTAAGATGCAGATTAAAAAATCTTATTCTATAATTGCCTAAAGAATTAATTCTTGTCCGTTTACACGATACTCTCGGCTACATACTGAATCGATATAGTAAATGATTAAAACGATCAGCATTTTCTTCTACCATTTTACTTATAATAAAAATTTGATAACGTTTACCTTTCCAAATAAAAGAAGCTATATACCTTTTGTTGATAAAATTCCTAAATTAACAAAGCTCTGGTATATCACTGATATCACCTGGTGCTAAGTGACTAAGATACTAACGTCTATGACGAGAAGTTGCTTTGTGCGCACATTTTAAACCGCACCAACCGTATCTCGATACGTAATCTGAAATAGATGTGGTCAAGCTGTCTTCCGTTTGTAATAATGTATTTGCCATATGTGATAAAATTAATGAGAAGGTTTGCAGCCACAGTATACTTCCGTCCGCAATCGAGATTATACATACACTTCAGTTTGTTTATTATAGTAAAAGTATTTAAACGTTCGAACAGCTAGGCACATATTTTCGTTCTTCTTCATTTTTAATCAGAACAAGATAATTCTAGTGGAATTTTGTGCACGCAATTGTAATTTCGGTTACGGTATACGATCATTTTTACTCGTTGATATATCAAAATGGAACGACGAAAGTACACGAACTACAGATACTTAGATTATTTAGCGGAAAGTGTAGCTGAGTTGAAACTGTTACCAAAACTAAGACATGCCAGAAATATCAATATCGAGAAAAAAAGCACGATTCCTAATATCGCTCAAGGAAAGCTTCTATCTCATACAAAATTCTCCGAAAAAGAAAACTTAAACTCTCGATCGAAATCAACGAAAGAAAAGAACACTTACAAAGACAAACCTCTAAGGACAACCGCAAATTTTATTGGGAAACCCTACTATAACGTAGGCTATCGTAGGAATTGTTTGTTAGAATTTGTTAGAATTGTTACGAGGAAGAAAGATTTCGTATGAAAAAGTTTGGAACTGTGTAGAAAGGCATTGTTTTTGTTTCAGTTAGGAGAAAAGGGTTCTGGCTTCAGACCCCGAGCAGCGGTTCAAGATTTTAGCAAACTTAAGCAAGAATGTTTGGCTACGGGGACACTTTTCGAGGATCCCGAATTTCCAGCGGATGATTCATCGTTATATTTCTCGAAAAGGCCAGACAGATATATAGAATGGAAACGACCAATGGTAGATCGTCTTTATCTATCTTTATCTCGAACTCTTTATAATTTACGATGTTATGTATCGTGTAACTATATTTTTTAAGCTGTTTTTTTTTTCGTTTGTACCGTAATTACAGAGTTCTAGAAAGTATTACATAGAAAATATTCATGCAATTTGCTTCGATATTTTCTTTCTTCGGCTGCAATTTTTGAGGCTGATAAAGCTTCGATCGAAGACCAAGTATACGATATCGTATCGTAGAAACGGAAACCCGTAGGAAGCCGTCGATGATGTACAACGTCGATTGAGCGTCAAAGTATTATTCAAGTTATTCGCTTGTATCTTTATTTCATATCGCGCAATGTACATGGTTTAAAACATTTTCCCATTTCGATGTCACTTGTGCTTATGGAATTCTAATTCCAATCTCCAAAATCTCCAAATGAAATTGTAAATGTACAGGTCCGATCTAGCGATAAAACGTGGTAAAGCATCGACTACAAGGAGATGATGACGGTCTAATTACGTAGCCTTAACCAGAATAATTGTTAACATTTACATTGGAGTATTTGATTACAGGAAATCGCGGACAACCCTCAACTGTTCGTCGAGGGTTTTTCCAGATTCGACGTTCAGCAAGGCGAATTAGGAGATTGTTGGCTTCTGGCAGCAGTCGCAAATCTCACGATGGATGCCAATTTGTTTTTCCAAGTAGTCCCAGAAGACCAGAGTTTCGAAGAAAACTACGCCGGTATATTTCATTTCAGGTATTCCCACGTCTTATTATCATACTGCGTAAATTGAAAACGTTTATTCGGCTAAATCTATATACGTATATACGTATTAACGTTAAACAGATTCTGGCAGTACGGTAGATGGGTAGACGTGGTGATCGACGACAGATTACCGACCTACCGCGGCGAATTGGTATATCTGCATTCGGCTGAGATCAACGAATTCTGGAGTGCTCTTTTGGAAAAGGCGTACGCGAAGCTTCATGGCTCGTACGAAGCTTTGAAAGGCGGAACCACCTGTGAGGCCATGGAGGATTTTACGGGTGGTGTGACGGAAATGTATCAGATGGACCAAACCCCTCCAAATCTATTTAGTATTTTGCTAAAAGCTTACGAAAGGAACTCGCTAATGGGCTGTTCGATAGAGGTAGACCGACGTTTCTGATCTTCTGTGCTCGTTGAACGAGCGTAATCAAGCTAATTTGATTATTTTAGCCTGATCCAAATATATTGGAAGCCGAGACGCCTCAAGGACTGATCAGAGGCCATGCTTACAGTATTACACGTGTCAAATATGTGGAGATTCAAACGCCAAACCAATTTGGGAAAATACCGCTACTTAGACTTAGAAATCCATGGGGTAACGAGGCAGAATGGAATGGTCCGTGGAGCGATCAGTAAGTTATTCATCAGATTCGAGCTGATTTACCCAGAATATAGGATCTTTTGCTCGATGAAATGTGGCGTGCTAAGTATAAAATGTAGGATCTTTACTACAATTAGTTCATTTACAATGGATTAAACAGATATTGGTTAAATAGGAAACGATGGTTGTTTAACATGAACTAATCACAATAACGTATTATAATTAAGACAAGTAGATAGTTAATTTGCAACTCTCGTCACCACGGATCCAACGCTCTCTCTCTTCTGACTTCTCGATTTACATTCCCTGACTTCTCGACTAATACTCTCTGGCTTCTCAACTGACACTCTCCGACTTCTCAACTAACACTAACTGTTTGTTCGACCAATCGCGGAGAGACGTAGTCGCTAGGAGAGACGTCAACGGGAGCCGTAAATTCCCGTTACGATTATAACAATCGACACCACGACTTGATCGATCCCCTGATTTCCGTTGAGATAATAGGGGTGATTGAGTTGGTATAACACCGTGATTCACAGAATTATAAATTATATATTTCCAACACTTAGATTACACTGATGAGCATAGATAGATAGATAATCACTTATCGCACGAAGATAAGATAGATATGTACGTTAGAGCAGGGCTCTTATAATTGGATTTAATGTATTAGTGGACGTAGCACTATAAGATATTTAGGAGAGGAAATGTATGCTCGACAATACCGAGACCGACTCTCGCGTTATGCTTAGACTGCCCCGATAGGCATTAGCGTTAGACTTAGTAGTTGACTTTTCCAACGATGTAGAAGAAGTGAAGTTGAGTGACGATGCTGTGTCGGAGGAAAGCTAGTGATGGGTGTGTCTAGCGCATGGGATCATCGGATTTGTTCATGCCATTTTAGGTCAAGAAGTGAGGACAGTATACATTGCCTCGGATTAGACAAACGAAGGTTGGTGGACTAGGAAGAGTCTTAACCGCCCTCGATAGAAAGTTGCTAGTAGGAAGCATCGTACGTGAAAAAAACTAACTTTCCCGTGTCAAGCCGCAGTAAACAATAGTCTTTGGAAACTGATTTAGAAAAGACATTTGTTGGGTCTGAAGGACCTTAGCAGGCAAGTGACTCGGGTTTATGACGGGTGCTTAAGGCTATTGAGGGTACGCCGTACGGAAGAGCGGACATCTGGTGTCTGTCTGGCCCGCGGTGTGTGACCTGGGCCAGGCAGAGAGTCGCCCGGCGTAACACTAACTGTTAATTCGTCTTTCTCCCTTAGCATCCCTTTGTGTTTTGTCTTAGCCGCGCCACGCGCGTGTTCCGCAACCGTTCGTGGCCAAGGTCATTGTTGGGCCTGTCGGCACTTAGACTTTCTCCCGACATTATTTATAGTTCACCCGATATCTCTTAGACCTCTCGTCCACGATACTACAAAAATGAATGTTTGTTTAATAGATCACCAGAGTGGAGATTCATTCCTGATCATGAGAAGGAAGAGCTAGGCTTGACCTTCGACATGGATGGTGAATTTTGGATGTCATTCCAGGATTTTACGCGATATTTTACGCAACTAGAAATATGTAACTTGAATCCAGACTCGTTGACCGAAGACGATCTAAATGCTGGTAAAAAGAAATGGGAGATGAGCGTGTTCGAAGGGGAATGGGTACGCGGAGTTACGGCAGGAGGATGTAGGAACTTTTTAGGTAAATGTGCCTTTTCGTTAGTATTCGTCGTTCTTGTTATTCTAAAGTACTAATAGATGTTATTTTTGATGTGACTCGCAGAAACCTTCTGGCATAATCCGCAATACCGAATTACTCTCGAGTACCCAGATGAAGATGACGATAAATGTACAGTCATTGTTGCGTTGATGCAGAAAAATAGGCGAGCACAGAGAAGAATGGGTGCAGAATGTCTGACAATTGGATTTGCCATATACCATGTATGTACTTATGTAGCACTGATAATGTTAAAAAAGGATCCATATCCTAGTAATTTTTAAATATTCGTACAATCTTGTTACGGTTATGGGAGATAATATATATTGATTATAACGATTGCAAATATACAGTTGGAGTATCCCGAACGGTTACCCAAGCCATTGGACATTAATTTCTTCAAATACAACGCGTCGGTAGCAAGATCGCCAGCATTTATAAATTTACGAGAAGTAACGTGCCGTTTCAAATTACCACCTGGTGCATATTGCATAGTTCCAAGTACGTTTGACCCTAATGAAGAGGGCGAATTTTTGCTGAGAATATTCTCCGAAAATAAGAACAATATGGAGTAAGTAATCTCTTGCTTAAATTAAAAAAGATGTAAGAAGAGAGGGAGAGAGAGAAAGAAACTAAAATATTGATATTAAAACTATATTCTTTCAGAGAAAATGATGATGAAGTTGGTGTTGGAGAAATTGATGATAGGGTAAGAGAAATAGTGTTTGATATTTGTTTTTTACAGTACGTGCACAGTCAGCATGATGATTTTGTACAACTCATTAACACGCATTGTAATACAAGTAACGAACTGAAAACCAGTTCATTATTTACACTATGCATTTGCATATTGATAACCTAAATCTAAGCTGTTAAGCTTTTATAATGCTTTTAAAGAATATCGAATATGAATTACAGTCTAGATCTACCATGTATGTGTTTGGTCCCAACTACCAATGTGTAACCAAATCGATCTAAGAAAATTTACTCGATGATCGTGAATCTTAATTAATAATTCGTAACAATTCGCATGTTGATGTTGCTTGGCTTCTAGGTCATTAATCCCAAAGGTGATAACGTACACGAAGATGGAGATAAGGTAAGTAATGTGCACGCTAATATGTTTTTAATTAAATTCACACACTAACAAGATCCAATTACAATTTTTACAACAAATACAAATGCAACGTTTAATATAGTATGTCTAATAATAATTAATAAAATCTCTGTGATATTGGACTTTATGAATTATCTTTATTTGTATTATTAAACTTTTATATTTTTATCTTTTCAAGGTTCGAGAAGAACCAGATCCAGACCGTAATGCAGACAAAGTTCGAGAATTTTTCAAAAAGCTCGCTGGTGACGATATGGAAGTGGATTGGATGGAGCTAAAGGAAATTTTAGATTTTGCAATGCGAAAAGGTATAGTTATTTGTACTTAATTTGTTTATATTAACCGCATATCAAAATAATTCAGTTACAGTAATACCAAAGACCACGTTATAAGTAAAATTGAGAAAAATGTTTCGCATTTATCTTAATTTCACTATACAGGTATTTAAATATAATTGAAATGTGTACATCTTATATAATTGCGGTTAATATCTGTTTATTATATGTACATGAACAGTATTATATTTACTATATCACGCTACTCATGATATAGTATTACACATATTGTATATATTTTTAAGAGAAAATTCTGTTAGAAATAAGTTATTGATTTTATTTCATTGTTACGGCTGTCTGCTTATTATTCAAGAAGAAAGCTTTTATACCTTTACTTTCTCACAATAAGCTTCCGAAATAATGCTTTTTTACGTAATACCGTTTGCTGTCATTGACCATAGTAGAATTTACGTAATTACGCTTTTTTGTCAGCAATCATTCATTCGTTTAGAATACTTTATGGAAAGACACGCAAATGGCACAATGCATCTGATTTCGTAGCACTTCGATTAATTTGTTATTCACGTGAATCAATTATATACTGTGTGAACGCTAATGCAACTCAAATTTCATTCGCGTAATTATGCATGTTTTGTTTCTTGCTGTATAATTACTTCATACGTACTATACATAAATACATTTGGGTCCACATGGGAGATAGAAATACCTCGAGTCCATATTATACTGTAATTAATTCATGTTCTGGTTAAAATTGTTTCTTAACGACTAATAAACTGTTCGATCAGAACTTTTTAATTGACTTCCAAATTAACATTTGTTACGATTAAAAATGTCAAGACAATTTAAAAGTGATAGGAACCTGGCAACATTTCTAGACAAAGCTTTTATTTTACCTAAGAATCAAATATGCTGATAATACATACGATTTGTATACGAATTAATGAAAATATCTGTAATAGTATTGAAAATTTGTTATTTTTAACATGTATATTGATCGATCTGACCCGAATGTACATATGTAAAATTTAATGTTAACATGTAGCTGTATGTTACGGGTAGAACTACCACAGTCGGCGCGTCGTAGTGAGGCACATGCCCCTGAAACTGTACAAGGAAATGGTTCGTTTATCGACACTCTCATCTCACTGCTGTGCGGCATTGTTTGTAATAATGAACAGTACAGTAAGACTGTAGGTAAGGCATCGTCTAGTCTAGTACTTACATAGTACATACTTCACACTACAGGTCATACGTATGTAACATAGGAGACAGATATTTTGAAACATTAGGTCTTTTCAGAAGAAAAATGAGTTATTAGAACGCAATCGTAATTCTTCCTTTTAATTTTTTTAACATCTCAATCCTCGATAATAGTACCGCAAATTTTATATTAAGAAGGCATCGTTCATTTTATCCGATTGTTAAATGTAACACGTAATTTATAACTAATTGTTTGAAACAAATAACAAACGTATATGTATAATTGTAGAAGCGAGGCAAAAAAAGCTTAAAGACCGAATAATCAAAAAAGTTTGTGCATGTGCCTTTGTCATAAACAACATATACATATAAACCATTAACGATATTGCTTGAAAATAATTCATCGGACTTCGAATGCGAAATGTCGATAAAAATCTGTAGCTCTACCATATAATCCCATTATAATTATAACCTATTGTTATCTATTTATATTTTTACATCTGTGATGTTGCCATCTTCAATTATATATCTAACGATAATCCTTTAATATCTTTTACTTTGTAAGATTTCAGAAGTTTATGTAGTTGACCAAAATGTACAATATAAAACAATACATTTAAGTTTAATCGATTATAACGTTCAATATTATAAACATAAATGATTTCTATATTTCAGAAACGAATGATAAAGGATTCAGCAAGGATGTATGCCGTAGTATGGTGGCCATGTTAGATGTAGATCACTCTGGAAAACTCGGATTTGAAGAATTTCGAACATTATGGAACGACATAAGGAAATGGAGGGTACGCTAATTTATTGCTATCAATTGTTCACAATTTGAAACAAAAATTAGACAAATAGATTAGTGTATGGGAAAGATTATTTTTTTGGTGGATCATCCACTTTCCATTTATTAAAGAAACAGCTGTAATTAAATGAGAACAAAAAGCTTTACAAAACAACATTTGCTTTTCAGGCTGTGTTCAAGTTATACGACAAAGACGAATCGGGATATTTGAGTGCGTTTGAATTGAGGCAAGCATTAAATAGCGCAGGCTATCGACTCAATAATCACATTTTAAATATCTTGGTACATCGTTACGGAACGAAGGATGGTATGATCACCTTCGATGATTACATCATGTGTGCAGTTCGACTCAAGACAATGATAGGTAAACGAGTATCGATAAATATAATAGGACATCTATATCATAATATAGAAATTAACGAATATTTCCATTTCTCAGATATTTTCAGAGAACGAGATCCAGACTTAACTAATACGGCGACATTCACAATGGAAGAATGGATAGAGAAAACGTTATACTCGTAATCTAATACGTGTATCAAAATCATTGATAAAGATAAGGGAATATAAATACGTTCGTATCTTTTGTCATGCTATGTATGTATTAGGAAATACTTGACGATTCCATCACGTTTTTCATCTTGAGAAATTGCTTTTTCTATACTGCTGTTTTCCAGTTTGCTAATTGTACATTGATTAAACATAAAGTAAAAACGCAAGATATTTATTGAAAGAATATTTGTTTAGATATATGTTATTAGTAATGTTTCATAAATCTAAATGTATGACATTTTATAAAGTTTATATTAGTATCACAATTCCTTTCGAAAAGTGCATAGAAAGGAAGAAAAACATACATACAATTTTACTATATATAATAAATAATTTATTCTTTGTATTTTTGTCGAAACTATTATACATGTAAAGAGAATGTGCCTTAGTTAATGTATCGTTGTACCTATAAAATCTAATTATCTTAAAATGATAATAATTTATTATATCGGAAACTAGTCTATATTTTATACATGCTTTATCATCTCCTTCTCGTTCAATTATCGAGTGTACGAAAATTATAAGATCCAAAAAACTCTGTTTATATACTCCACACTGAATAAAGTTTAAGAACTCTCTATTTAGTGTAAGAAATATCTTTTTATTTTCTTTCTTTCACAATTATTGTAAAAAATTTCTTTGCCATGTATTTTTATGATATATAAAAAAATATTTTTACAAAGGATATTGTAAACAACAAAAAGTTTAATAAGATAAATTAAACTTACGTATTGTTGAATTCAACCGTTTGTCTATCTTGTTCCCGTTTATCTATTATACGATCAAGTAAGTCAGACCTGAAATAATTTACAACTTTTCCGATGCATAATGAATTTATGCTCATGAAGCAAATTGTTTTCATCGCTATAACGATTCATGCTTTTATCTAGAAATATACCTAGAAAGTGAAAAAAACTGTTTCACCACTTTGTAAAAGATGTATCCGGGAATAAATATTTTAGTTGTCCCCTTAAAACACACCACATATATTCGCAAATTTAAATATAATTCAATTTAATCTAATTAGTGTCAACGATTATTATATAATAGAAAAATAAAACTTTTTTTCACAATCACTACACGATCATCTAAACTTTTTCACTACGAATGAAACGAATAGCCTAATGTTATTATCGTAAATACACAACAAAATATAATTATTTCGGAAGGCTCACAAGTCACTTTTACACTGATTATACTGACTTCGAATATTATTTTCACTATCATGAAGGTAGATATAAATCTAATCTCTGCCTGATTACGACTGAGCAGCATAACTTTTAAACCATTTCTTCTTGGCGGCTTACTGACAGTTTGAATAACATATATAAATGAATATAGCTGTGTGTACGTATGACATTGTATATATTTAAGTACTATCAGGCATTACGTATATGTATGTATTATACAGAGAAATTAGCTTTAGTATTATACTAGAAATTAGAAAATAATAATTAAAGTTATAACTGTATTTCTTTGTAGTATAAATTTTAGTATAATTATTTTAGTACAATTATTTTATGTTTACCTACTAACGACTATATATGTATTACAATAAATTTTAATTTTGTTATCTATACTAAAGTTTTTAAATTTTAAAGAATTTATCAAATAGAGAACGTTTAGATAAAGCAGAAATGTCATTCTTTATAATTAAAATTTATCTTTTATCGCAAAAATAAAATGTAAGAGATCCATACAATTTTTTATTTCTGTCCTGTTTATAGTGATTAACATCAGAAAGGAAATCTCTCTTAATGTCATATGTGCATGTGCATACATATATATTCGTGTATTCAAAACACTGAAGCAATTTTTTATATTGGTATTAGCGGATGTTAGTAAGAGATCAGTTTTCGTCTGCCATAAAATAACCTCATTCGCTTTTAAAAAGTAAGAAAGTAAATAATTTTAAAAAGTTTATAACATAATTCTATAAAATAATATTAGTGTACTAATTTTCATTTTCAATCTATTTCACATAATTTATTTAATTTTTATGCATTTTGTATTACTTATTATGAATGTAAACATGTCATATATCAAATATATATTTAAATAAATATAAAGAAATCATATCATCTATAAAAAAAAAGATTCTTTTTACACGGTATGAGTAAATGTTATTTGCTTATAACATATTTATTAATTATAAACATATTTTATATATATAATTTATTTCTATATATATAACTGAATAATTTCTGATAGTATATAAATTTGCAAACACAAATTATAATATTTTATTGAATACTTTTATTGCTTAGATTAGAAGAATATTCATTCTCTTCTTTATAACATTTTCATGTTAATATTCCAATATTGTTAACATAACTTGTAATATAGAGAAAGATCAAAATATGATAATTAATATATACGTTGTTATAATAATCATTACTGTCTTATATGCATAACAATCATAAGTAGCTTTTTCAAATGACATTTTGTACAAATACATAATAAAATATATATTTTAGATAACAGGTTTGAACAATGTCAGAAGTTCAAGAAACAGTACCAGAAGCTACAGAAGCAACTGTAGAACAAGATGCTGTATCTGAGGAAGATAAACAATATTTGACTGATTATATAAAAGAAACAGAACAGCGACTAAATGCAAAAGAAGAACTTCGAGCAGCTAATTTAAATCCTAATAGACCACCAGAAACATATTTCAGCAAATTAGATTCAACGCTGAAAAGAAATACTACGTTTGTTAAGAAATTAAAAAATTTTAGTAGTATACAATTAGATACAGTTCTAAAAGATATGACACATTTAAATTTGACAAAATATGTAAGTGAAGTTGCTACTGCTTTAGTGGATGCTAAATTAAAAATGACAGATGTTGCACCTGCTATTAAGGTATGCAGCTTCTTGCATCAAACATATGCAGAATTTTCAACCCATTTTTTTGAGAATTGGCAAAGAATTTTATCTCTAAAGGTTGTAGACAAAATTGCAAATCCAAGCAAACTTAGAGTCGATCTTCGATTTTATGCTGAACTGGTTAATGCAGGGATTTTCACCCATAAGCAAGGATTACCTCTGCTTGGTTCTGCATTAACGGTTTTAATTAATATGGATAAAGAAGAACATAACAATGCAAGCATCATATTAAGCTTCTGCAAACATTGTGGTGAAGATTATGCAGGTCTTGTATCTAAAAGAGTAAGAGAAATATCTGAGAAGTTGAGTATAACTATACCCAAAAGCAAATTACTTTCTCCTGATAAACAACAAAATGTGAGATTACTGTTACGAGATTACTACAATTCATTATGTAAACATTTATTAAAAGAACATAAGGATCTTCAAGCTTTTGAGAAACAAAATCGAAAGATTTTGCAGACCAGAGGCGAGCTAAGCTCTGAAAGAAAAGAAAAACTTGAGAGTCTTCAAGTATCCTATGATCGTTTACTTAATAATGTGCAAAGCTTTTCTGATACTTTAGATGAACCTATGCCAGAACTTCCTGTAAATAGTGAGATGAAAGCAGAAGCAGAAGAATCGTTGAAAATGATTAGCGAAGGAGAAGAAAATAGTATTTTAGAGGATATGTGGGGAGATGAAGAAACCAGACGATTTTATGAAGTTTTGCCAGACTTAACAGTATTCCTTCCAGGATCATATTTGAAAGAAGTACCTAAACAAGATGCTCCGATAAGCGAAGAAGCTTTAGATGAGGAAATAACATTTGATGAACTAGAAGAAACTGAAAAAGTAGATGAACCTGAGGCAGAAGTGGAGGAACCACAAGTTTCGAATATAAGTAATAAAATACTTCTAGATGCATTTATAACGCATTTACCAAATTGCGTAAATCGTGAATTAATTGACAATGCGGCAGTACACTTCTTAATGAATCTCAACACGAAACATAACAAGAAAAAGCTAGTGAAAGCATTGTTTGGTGTTTCTAGAATTCGTTTAGATCTACTGCCATTTTATTCACGATTGGCAGCTATTCTTTATCCTGTTATGCCTGATGTTGGCAATGATTTATGTTCAATGTTAAAACATGACTTTAAATATCATGTACGAAAAAAGGATCAAATTAATATAGAATCAAAAGTAAAAGTTGTTAGATACATTGGTGAACTTGTTAAATTTAAACTTTATTCAAAGATAGAAGCATTATATTGCTTGAAAGTTTTGTTACATGACTTTACACATCATCATATTGAAATGGCTTGTAATTTGTTGGAAACATGTGGAAGATACCTATTTTGTTCACCAGACTCACATCAAAGGACAAAAGTATATTTGGAACAAATGATGCGTAAGAAGGCAGTCACTGCATTAGATTCACGTTATGTAACAATAATTGAAAATGCATATTATTATGTAAATCCACCAGAATCTACTGGGGGTGTATCAAAGAAAGACAGACCACCTATTCATGAATTTATAAGGAAATTATTATACCAAGATCTCTCAAAAACAAATACAGATAAAGTACTCAAATGGATGCGTAAACTAGATTGGGAAGATGAAAGTGTATCATCCTACGCTATTAAATGCCTCACTGCTGCGTACAATGTTAAATATTTGAACATTCGATGTGTAGGAAGTTTATTAGCTGGACTTGTTGCACATTACGAAACTATAGGTCCTCACGTAGTAGATGGTGTGTTGGAAGATATAAGACTATGCATGGAAATTAATTTACCAAAATTTAATCAACGGCGTATTGCTATGGTTAAATATCTCGGAGAATTGTATAACTATCGCATGGTAGAAAGTGGAGATATTTTCCGAACGTTGTATCTTCTGATTACATTTGGAGTCAGTATGGATCACTCCATACCAAGTATTTTAGATCCACCTGACCACCTTTTTAGAATTCGATTAGTCTGTACATTATTGGAAACTTGTGGACAGTACTTTAGTGGTGGTTCTAGCAAGAAAAAGCTAGATTACTTTTTAATATTTTTCCAAAATTATTATTGGTTCAAATATACAGATCCTATTTGGACTCCAGAAAATCCATTTCCAGTGGGTATAGATTATATGTATCGTGATACATTGACAATGTTGAGACCAAAAATGCAATTGTTTCAAAGTTATAAAGAAGCGCAATGTGCTGTGGAAGAATTGCGAAATACATTATATCCCACTCTTGGAAATCCTATTGCAGAGGATGGTATTGAACGTACTGATGCAGAACCTGATATGGGTGTAATTGCTGAAGGAGATGAAGATATAGCTGTAACATCTGGAAATGGTAGTGGAGATGCAAAAGGTGTGGCTGATTTGCATTTTGAAGAATCTGAAGATTGTTCTGAAGCACAATCAGAAGAAGATTGGACTGCTGATGCAGAAAGAGATTACACTATGGGTACACAAGAAAATACCCAAGGAGATCAAAGTCTTTCAGAAGGTGGTACTGATGGTGTTATTATGGATGTTACAGAATTAAATGCAGCATTACCAGCTGGCCCTAGAAGAGTAAGTTGTCCTGAAGATGATGACTTTTTGTCTGCTCTTGATAAAATGGTTTCAGATAATATACAAGATAGAATGCGAGATTCAGTGAAACCACAACAAGTGGATATTTCAGTTCCTTTGCATGTAAAAAGTACTAAAAAAACATACGAACAACTGCAAGAAAGACCTTCTGATAATAGTACAGTCGATTTCGTACTTATGTTAAGGAAAGGTAACAAGCAACAATACAAGAATTTAGCAGTTCCTGTGTCATCAGAATTAGCAATGAATCTTCGAAATAGAGAACAGGAACAGAAAGAAGAGAAAGAACGAGTTAAAAGATTGACACTGAATATTACAGAAAGACAAGAAGAAGAAGATTATCAAGAAACAATTAACCAGAGTACCAGGCCAGTGACAGTAAATTTAAATAGAGAGCGACGACAAAAATATAATCATCCTAAAGGTGCACCAGATGCAGATCTTATATTTGGCCCCAAAAAGATACGGTAATCTTAATGTTGTTGGAAATCAGTACTTGTCATGTTAGAGGAAAACAAGAAATCTACAATACGAACTATTTGATGTTCATGTTTTTGTGTAGGTTTTATAATAAATTCGTGATACTTTATTTTTTTTTTTTGAAATACATATCTATATGTTGTTTATATGAATTCTCAATCATATAGATTTCAGTGTAAAAACATATTTTATATTAAAAATGCAGAAATGTGTCATATATGTCAATATGTATTTGCATATATTCATATGGAAAAAAAGCTCTGTTGTATTCGAATAAGGTGTCTTCTCTGTTACTTCCACATTATAAATATACAAAATTATCAATAAAAAATCAATTTGGCTAATACTCAACATCAGGATTGTTAATCGTAAAAATTTTAATTGCAGAATTTACATATTGACATAATATAATAAGTCATATTAATAAATTATACTTCGATATTTTTAATAATTTAATTAAACTTTTATTAACAATAAAAAAGATACAATACGTTTAGAACTAATCACGATATTGTGTTATTCATTAAAATGGATAAACTTTTATAAATATTAGTATACCTTTCGGATATTTTGAAAAAATGTTATTATATTAAGCTTCATTTTTATTGTATAAATAAATGTAAAAAACCAATAATTTTCTAAAAAACAAATACAAATATGCATACAAATAAGGAATTGAATTTGATATACAATTATTTATTTTTATCTAAAATATTATTACGGTGTACAAAATGAATATAAATAAATGTTAGCTGTTTTTATGTTTGATACTGCTCTCTTATACAGTCTGCCATAATATCACATATCTACCTTGGTATATGATACTGGTAATCATAAATTAATACTAAATTGCATGTTTGCATTATATTATCTCCATATTTTATAGATCTTCTTCTGCATCTTCAAATTGACCTGCTTCTATATCCATAGCATCATCTACTTCTGTACCATTGTGACTTGTCCCTATTTGTTCTAAAGGAATGAGAATAAAGAATCTTGATCTTTATAGAATATTGATTCTTTTTACATTAAATCTATTAAAATTTTAAATATTACCTGTTGGTAAAATGTAGGGAGCATCACCAGCACCAACATCGTACTGTTCAAAATCATCTTCCTCTGCATCTTCATAAATATCTTCTTCAGCTACAAAGATATGTAAATTTTTATAACATATTTGATTGTTTAATAAAGTATTATTAAAACAGCTTTATTTACCATCAGAAAAACTATCTTGTGGATCAGGATGAAGAGCCTGACATTGGTTCATTGCTTGAAACATTGTCTCCAAATTATTTGTGTTGTCAGGGGCAAATCGCATTTCTGTGATAGGTGTATCTGCATCTTCAAATTCATTATCCGAACCACTATCTGAAGCTGGTGGCAATGGTACATCTATATGAAATATTATATTTAAAAAATATAAAAATATGAAATCTTAATATATTTAGCAAAAATTACATAGAAAGTAAATTCAGATTCAGTAAACTGAACTTTATTTAGATTTTATTCTTCACTGAAAGACAAGCAATTACATTCAAAGGGAACTTAACATACCTGGAAGATCTACTTTTGCATCGACCATAATATATAAACATTGTCTTGGGTGTGCTTGTTCATCTCGTGATATGGCATGTAAAGATATATGAGGGTATTCAAGTGAAAATCCCTGTTGTGTATCATAATTCACCCAAGAAAGTAAGCTACAAACATGAACGTCGTATTAAAATATGAATATATTATGAAATATAAGATTGCGTCATATTAGTACTTACCTCTCTGTGATATACAGAGTTCCTTTTCCTACTTCCCTATCATTAATATACACGGTAGTATTTAGTTCTTCATGGCGTATTCCCTCCTGTGGTGCAAGAAAATTGCTAAGCACTACCATCTTTTATCTGCAATATTTACTTGAGATATAGGACCAACAGCATTTGATCAAATAAACCAATTATTTAGACAAATATACAGACAGGAGGCAAAAATAGATGAAAGGTTATGCCGGAATTTATAAAATTATAAATTTCGTTACATTATACACACAAATATATATAAATTAATATAATATAATATACGTATATACATTTCATAACATAAAATAACATAAATTTCATAAAAACAAGTTCGGAAACATAATTAATTAATCATGCACTTTATTTAGCGTAAAATGCAGTAAACAAAATTGTAATTGCATACTTAAGATAGCAATCTTATTAGTTTTATAATACTTGTCTTTTATACTTAATTTAGCTAATGCATAATCTATTGATGTATAAATTCATTACCTACTTGTTTTTGCAAACAAATTATAAATAAGAAGAGAAAATTCTCCACCAAATGAACGAATTTGTAAACTTGACAACGATTTTATAACTTTAATTCTTACACAATACTTCGAGATCACTTTTTACGTTTCGAAATATATACGCGACAAAGTTCACTAAAGCTTTACAATCGCTAAAATCAATCAATATGACGATTTTTCATTTTTTAATACTTGCAAATATACAACTTTTCCGCACCCTGTTGTGTTTGTATTTTACTCTATTAATGCAGAATACTTTTTTACGATAAACTATACATAGATGTTACACTAGCATACTTGAAAGGGCGGGAAGTTTTGTTGCATATTTTTGACATTACAATAAAAAGATATTAAACTGTTTGATGATTTTATGTTATAGATAAGTATATAAATTCTGGGCTCTTAAAAATATGTTTCTCTTTATTTCAATTCTATTTTAAATTACTCAAAGATTTAGGAATTGCGAATAAATTTAGGTATTGATAAAAATGCAATAATTTTTTAGATATATAGAAGAACAAGTAGCTTCTCAAGAAAAAAAGTTATATACAGGGAAGAGATACAACTTTGTTATATTATAGGATAATATTTTATTTTATTAACTGATACAATATTTATTTTACAATTTCAAAATTATTGTTATCATGATAATGAAGAAACTACATAAGAATATTTTATAAATCTATTTTAATAATAAATATATATAAGTACGTTAGACGTATGAAATTATTAACAACAGTAAACAATTTTTCAATCATTTTTTTCAATATAATAAGCGTATTATAACGCATTGTTGTAATTATATATAATATATATATACTTGTTAATTTTGGAAAATTATTATTTATGATTTGTTCGCTGTCATTATTATACATTCTTTATACATGTAAATAACCATCATATTTAATATTCATTACCATACATTTTGCATAAAGTGAAACAAGTTCTTCCTATTTTTTCTATGAAAATAATCCCTATTTACTATTTACATGTTTTTACATCTACCATATAAAATTAATACATCGCTGTGATATTTAACTTTACTCGTTTTATATAAAATATAAATCAAATTAATATTTAATCGAAGTTTCTAAAATTTATAATACTGATTTTAAACTCGATATGCTTGTTTTATATACAGAAAAATAAAACATTCAGTAATGTAAAAAAATGTATAATATCGTAGTTTACGAAAGAATGTTAAAATAAAATGATATTCTATGGATTTTGCTTAATCAGGTTATTTTAGATAAACTTTTGAAAAATAAAGTGAATAATCATTACATAAAAATAATGTTAGTATAAACATATAACATAATATATAAAATTATTTTAATATAATTGGGAAATAAGAAGTAAATAAATGGTAATAATTGATTTTATTTTTAAGATATCGGTTAAAATGTTAGCATTCTAATTGTGCAAAATGATATAAATACAACCAGCTATTGCTGACTTCCATATTTATTTTAATATAATATACGTTCTGTTGTTATTTTAATAATCTTTTTAAATTTAATAAAACTTTACTATTTTTAATCTATTATTATAAAGTTATATGTTTATATATTTCGTTATACAGTATACATAATTTATAAACTACTACGATTACATGATGTAAGAACATAATTTCATTTTATACTTTATGTAGAAGTTCGTAAGTTTATAGACATATATAAATTATAGCTTAAGGTGAAGAGAATCAGCATCTTTATAAATGTTACATATTTTTTAAATGTATGAATGAGTTAATGAAATAAAACAGTAGAATTTTTACTAAATTTCCATAACTTTAGTTTTCTATCATGGTATATGCGATATATATTTATATTTTAGATAAGTATTAAAATTCTATTAATAACAATTACTAAATTAAATTTATCATATAATGTCAAACAATTTATGAAAGTATGGATATAGTAATATCATAATTGATAATAGAACACAAGAAAGCCATCTGAAAATGTTTTATTAGGATTACATGTGGCAAGCGAGGCTTTTGTTTCCAATTCCTCAAATTTAAAACTCATTTCCATAACATTTTACGTACATACATACATACTGTTAGTACAATAAAAAGTGCTCTGTTTAGTATTTCGCACTTCATTTACTACTAGAAATTATTGTTGCAAGAAGTATCACTTTGACATCTTTAAGACAATCGGTCATCAGTCTTGGGTAAATTTTGTTTCCTAATGAGTCTATAATGCTATTCAAATACAACATATTGAAGAATATCTGGCTTGATTGCTATAGATTATTTGAATAATAAATAGCAAATAATATATATAAATCCATTTATATTACGAAGAGTGATGTTTATTTTCTCAACAATAATAACTTGATTTTCATAAGAAAGACAATAAAATATTTCACACATCAAAAACATTATTTTCTCATTGTTGACGTATTAGATAACCTTCCATGTTCAAACCACTAAGTTACCCATTGTAAATGAGCCCTATAATATATTTTTTCATGTTACATTTTATATTAGATATCAATGGTTCTGTACAGCTCATGCCAGACTCTCCAATTTTATATATTTTTATACTATTGATAAAGATAAATAATATGTGCTAGAACTAGAAGAATATGGATACAATGTACAGCTGAATTAAATAGATATACTACATAATTGAGTATCGCTATACGTTACTAACGTTAATTGTGCAGTTTTCTTAGTCGTGTTCATGGGTACAATGAACTGAATTTTATTGTTGTCTTCAAGGGGCTAAGTTCCAAAAAACATCGAGAAACATGTATTACATTAAATCTTGTGACATTTTTGATATGTTTCATATTTTTATATATCATAAAAGTCCTTTGTGAACATATAATGGCAGTAACAGTAATAACAGTTATAGAAGTAACACTAATGATGATACTATGAGCAATAATAATAACAATTAATAGTGCAGCAATAGTGGAGGTAATTATAATAGCATTAATAATCATAATAATAGCTATAATAGTATAGTAAGAATTGTAGAGTTTAATAATGAGTCAAAGATCAACAGTAATCAGTGAAACAGTATTAGTAATGATGACTGCAGTATAATTGCAACTATAATTTATTTCACAAACATTTAGACACAATCATCAGAAAAAAACAAATTATATATGTAAATAATTTGTATGATTAATAAAAATTGATCGTAACATTTTGTATAGAAAACATAATACAATAAATTTTAATTAAATAACCTGTAAAAATAATTGTAAAATTGTTTTTATAGTACAATATACTAGGTACATAATATGTAAATGATAGTTACGTTTCCTTCTGTGTAGAAGTATACTAATTAAAAAAACACAATATATAAAACGTTGTTAAAAAGAACACATTTTTATATACAATAAGGACATGAATATGGCACGAAAAATTTATGAACGTGAACACCAAATGCTGTCATTAACTTAACACGGAATAAATACATTAAAGAGATATAATCTATCTTTATCACTTGAAGATAGTGTTCTTAGTTTACTTTTTCAAGATTTTTTTACTATGCATGTTTTTTTTTTGGAACCTTTCCCATTGTATTAATCTACACCGTCCATTTGTTTACTTCGCTTATATCATAAATACAAAACTCTCATGAAGAATATTCTTAGACATCACTACATGGAAACTTAAGTTTGCAATGTATTTGTAATTTCTCGATGTACAGTTACCAAATCTTGTATATATCCAGCTAATCTGGCATTTAGTGTATTCAAATTCTGTTTTTGGACATTATTTGCGCTTAATGCAAGCTCTAATTGTTCATGAACAGCCCTTAACATTTCACGAAATTCTGCATTTTCTTTCTGTAAAGCCTGAAAAAGATGAGATTATGAATTTATATATTCATTTATTTAAAATAGACGAATAATTAATTAAGCATGACTAGATATTATTATTGAATTTCTATACTCTTTTGATTGAAATGATATTTAGTAAATATAATAGCTAGAAAACATTTTTATATCATTTTAATTATTCGACAATCATTAGTTATTAATGTTTAATATGATTATTTTACAATCTATACGTACTACAAAATCTTTATTTTTGGTAGCTATAGTAAGAGCTTTGATTTCTTCATTTTTTGTTCTAAGTTCACTTTCTAACGCTTCAACTCTCAACCTTAATGCTTCGCTATTGCCTTCTGCTATTTTTCCAGCTTCGAGATCTGCATACTTGGCTTTAATCCTTGCATTGTCCTCTTTATACAATTGCAATTGTCTTTTCCATTCATCGACATTGGCTGTGGATTCTTGTAGCGCGCTCGTTAATCTGGCATTATTTGTTTTCAATGTAGTCAATTCAACCTGCAAACAAATTTTTTGCGATAACTTCTATCATATGCTAGGTAATTTTTTACAATAATTATGTATGTTTCGATACATAAAACCATACCTCCCATTTCTTAGCATTTGCAGAGCTTTGTGCTAATGCAAGTTTCAGCCTATCATTCTCATACTTAAGCTGCATTTCAGCTGATTGTCCACCTGGCGTCGAACTAAGTTGCGATGATTTCCCTTGATGTTGTGGACTTTCTGTACTCTGCTGAGAAACACTCTGTGATCTTGAATGGACTGCATTTTTCAATTCATCATCCACTTTATTCTGACAACTACCAGGTAAGGGACTGCTGCTTACCAAAGACACACTGTTTTGAGTGGAGATCATGTTGGCATTTGGATTGGGATTATTTGATGCTGATATATTGGAATTAATCATCGATGAATTTGGCGGGTCTATAAGATCTTGTTCTGACGATGGCATACTTGATCGTGATGTAATCGGGCTAACATTTGCACTAGTAGCAGGAGTAACAGATGAGCTGTTTGATTGTAATTTAGCACTAGCTAATTTAGTGGCTTCCTTCACTTCATGAAACTTCTCTATGAACTGCCAAATGAATAGTATTGTCTCTGAGATTACAGTGTACAAGTGACTGTACATTAACTTAAGACATATTTCACAAACCTTTCCTAATTCTACTTCAGATGAAAAGCCAAGACCATATATAGTATTAGCTCTAACATCTGACCATTGCCCAAATTTTTGTGATGTTTTTGTGAAGGTCATATTTGGAGTAATAGTACTGTTTATTACTGCCTAAAAGAGAAATAAAATACAATGTAAGTTTATTTTTGATATAGTGTATATTTACTTTGTTTAACAGTTCAGCCATTTTTCAGTCACCTTTGTTCCTTCAACAGAAATTATTCTGTATAGACTCCTTGTGGAGTCATAAAAAAATGAAATAGACACTGCTGCTGTAGATGCTGATACCCAAGATCTTTTTGTCTTAGGATCAATATGAAACACGTGTCCTTTACACGTGAAAATTGGTTGTTCACTGCAATTTATTAAAAGTAAAAGACTTAGGTATTTAAATATATTGATTTAATTAATACATGCAGCATCTATTTATATATACCTTGATTTATATAATCAAAATATAAATTATAGGTGTTTTAATAATAACAAATATCTTAAAGTTTATCTTTTTTGTAGAACTTTATTAGATGTATATTCCACAGAAACATAACAAAATCAAATACATCAAAAAATTTCAAATATACATATCATATTACATGCCTTAAAATTAATCCAATGGAAAATCTAATAATGTTATAATTTAGCATTACAATATTGTATAAATTTGGAAGGAATCAAAAGAAATAAATATAAACAAGACATTTTCAGTTTTCATAAAAGAAACAATTATACTTTTGTCTTAATTTCTTTAATTTCTCACACGTGCAATATATCTACAATTTATATATATTGTTCTTTAAAATACGTAATTTTAACAAGTAATAAATATACTTTATGTGAAAAATAACTACAATAAAAAAATAAACATTAATAAAGGATTCATCACTTTAATAAAATATGATATCATTTATAAAGCTGATATAAAAAGAAATAATATAATTACATAAGCTTGGTATGTTATATCGGAAATAAAAATATAATCGCATTAAAAAACTGTCGAATAGATATTAACGTAATAAATATTTGTAGGGTCGTCGAAATGAATTTTCACAATTAGAGTCTAAAAATATATGAAACGGTGCCCGAGTAAACAACTAGAATAAACACATTTCACGCGGTGTCGACTTATCCCACCTTCACTATTTTATTTTATGGTTATGCATATATGAATACAGGGGGGAGGGAAAAAAAGAGAAACATTCTGGTCCAGTTTCCTCATGTATGTACGCACCCACCTAAATGCGTATCTGCGATGATGTCGGGAATATGATAGTAAATAGACGGGAAAGGAGGATAGTGTTCATTAGTTAACGCAACGAAAGCGACACGACCTATTTTGTATCAATTGACGGTATTCAGTAATAGAAGAATTAAGGATCGTTTATCATAGTTGTATGCGACACGAAAATGGTGTGTACATATATTACACACCCTTAAAAGGCGGTGCAGAATACCACCACGTTCACTTACCCCATTGTTTCTTTTCCCGATGTCATACAAATGTTGTAAATGATAATTTCACAGACTCATAGAGAAATGAATTTAACGCGAATGCGTGATAACTATTTGCGAATAGAAATTTTCAAAATGATTAGAAAATTGATGAAAATGAATTCCACGAAAGACAGAGTTACACCAGTTGACAGCCGCCATCGGCCAAAACTGTATAGGCGAACGGCAACGATCACGCAACGACATGAAACTAGTCGAGTTTCCACCATATACCTGGATTTAATCGATTTTCCACGAAAGGTTGCTATTGCTAACCTCGTAGCTTTCTTTCAAAAAAATCACTAGACGCGGTCGCATAGCAAGGCGCATACTTATGTTTTCATAATGCGGTTTGTATTGTTATTTAGAATGTTGGTAACATAGAGTAAGCGAGGAAACGCGCGTTTGAATACGCGATCATTCTTCGTTGCATATCGAATCATCTTGTTGGTTTAAATGTTTCACCAATAGCGAGCAATGAATAGAGAAGAAGAACGTAGCAAAATAGCAGCATGGTTTCTATCCCTTTCTTGTACTATCTCCTTTTACCAGAATACAATGGATGTGTGCAACATTCGGTAGGTGGGGGTATTATGTGAGAAAGAGAGGAAATAGGAGGGAGAGAAATCGTCCGCCTTACGAGCCGTCATGGCTGATTCATCGTGAGAGACTCTTCTAGGAGTGTGATAACAAATGACATTGTGGTTGAATCACTAGGCGTGGAAATTACAGTGGATGGAGTTATTTCTAAATCAAAGCGGAAATCTCGATGCGGAGATTCCACGAAGAAACGTGATAAACGGCGTTTTCGCGTGCGCGTAACACCCCCGTGGAACGATGAACGGGTTAAGTTTTAGTGAATTGTGTTGCTTGTTTTGCTGTCCACCTTGCCCGTCCAGGATCGCTGCGAAATTAGCGTTTCTACCTCCTGAGCCTACTTATGCGTTTATTGAGGACGAAGGTTCCAAGGTTACAATTTCTTTGTCTGAAAGAGCAGAATGGCAATATACGGAAAGGGAGAAAGAGTCGGTGGAAGGTTTCTATGCAAGAACGTCACGAGGAAATCGAATTGCTTGTTTGTTTGTACGCTGTTCGGCTACTGCACGTTTTACCATACTATATTCCCATGGAAATGCAGTCGATCTCGGACAGATGTCTAGTTTTTATTTGGGGCTCGGGTCTAGAATAAATTGTAATATATTCAGTTACGATTATTCGGGTTATGGAGTTTCTGGTGGCAAACCGTCGGAAAAGAATCTTTATGCGGACATAGATGCTGCGTGGCATGCTCTTAGAACACGTTACGGTATTAGCCCCGAAAACATTATCCTATATGGTCAAAGCATCGGGACTGTACCCACGGTCGATCTGGCCGCGCGATACGAGGTTGGCGCAGTTGTTCTGCATTCACCTCTAATGTCGGGAATGCGAGTTGCTTTCCCTAACACCAAAAGAACTTGGTTCTTTGACGCCTTCCCTAGGTACGTTCAATTCTTTTTCATGCACATATCCCCCTTTATCGCGTTAAATGAAACGCGATCTATAATCTGCTTATCGTATACTATGATTCGCACAGCTAAGTTTACGCGCATGACACTATCATCCAGTTCAGGTGTACATCCATGCACGTGGTGTACATATATATGTATATGTACATACATATAAAAAAACATTTCATTCTGTATTTAAAATTTAAACGAAGTTTAAAATAAGTGGAACGCTCTGACTGGCATAACAAGTTTCACGGAAGCTTGCAGCAATGCTGCGACTGCATATATTTTTTTCGCGTTGGTGTGTGGTTTTTCGGAGTTCAAGTATAGGAAGCAATAAAAGTTTACCTATATACTTGCGTCATGGAAACCTATAAATTACATGATCCGTTGACATATACTTCGCTAATAGGTTTTGTACTTTTGGTGTTGCTTATTTGTTTGGTGTGGTGGTATTCTCTATCGTTTTTTCCTTTTTTATTCAATTAAATTATGCTAAATAATAATAATTAAATATTTGTCGATTTTCTATATTAATTTATTATAATATATTATTAATTTATTATATATACTTGTAAATATAAAACTCTCATGCTTTTGTAGAAATTTTGCACTTATCGCACATCAAATAAATATTACGTGTAAAATGAAGTTTCTTTCCTTTTTACAGTATAGACAAAGTACCCAAGGTGACATCTCCCGTTTTGGTAATTCATGGAACCGAAGATGATGTAATAAATTTTAGTCATGGTTTGGCAATTTACGAGAGGTGTCCAAGAGCAGTAGAGCCATTATGGGTCGAGGTATACAAAATTATGCACTTCCTTTTCTTTTCTCAAGTAAAGAAGGCAAGAAATTTAGTCGTATAAGTACTATCGCTTATGTTTTTAGGGTGCTGGCCATAATGACGTAGAGTTGTACGATCAATACTTAGAGCGATTGAAACAATTTGTGAGCGTGGAACTGATAAACTGACGGCGACTAAGCCTCTCCCAGAATCAGGGGGGGCAGGGAGGAGGACATACACATGTGAGCAGTCAAGGACACACTACTTCTAATAATTCAAATACTACCAGCTCTATTTCGACAAGCTCACAGACTGAGAAGCTTGTCTAGCAATCGCCTCCCACAGGGGAGAAGGCACCTGTCCTCCCCTGTGACGAAGAGTCATCTTTCGTTTCTATTGACGACGGATTCTTCTTCCGTGATCAACAGATAGATATTAATCAGAAAGTTCATTATAAAGATTCTTTAAAGGAAACATGTTCCGAAGATGATGACTCCAGTTTAGATAGTAATTCGAAAAGAGCTATACAACAAGATGAGAAGAGTATGAAAGAAGAGGAAATAGTAACAGATGTTCAAGATAACAAACACAGTAAAACGATATTAGGGAGTACCTCTATTTGCCACAACTTCCGGTTGAATCATATTAGTCAAGTTGCAAAAAAGCATATTTCTTTACCGAAAAATTTAAAAAATCCATTTGGTAAAAATCAAAAGAATATTGTTCACAGGACTTTGAAAAATTCATTTGGTCAAAGTCATAGTAAGAAAGCTGATACACAATTATCTCACACGACTTTAGTTGACATACAGGTTGAAGACTGCCGACAATACGCGATCGGAGAAAAGTCACTGTCGTCATTTTCCAATATTCCTAATGATAATAATAAAAGTATTTCAGACTGTAAAAGTATTCAAAGTCAGTTCAAAATAGAGAGGAAATCTCCTATAAATCAATTCAAATATAGTAGTATAGAATCTGTTTTGGATTCAGAATGTACGAAGAATACTAAGAAACATTGTTGTACTAAAATTTTAAGTAAAGACGTAATTGTAAAAGGTAAGAGATCCGAAGAGCATGAATCACAAGCTCATAGTGAAAAATCAGCAGAATCTACGAAAAAGTTTTCGTGGAGTAGTAAGAGTAATAAATTTGCAAGTAAAAGTTTCGAAAAAACATGCAAAGATAAAGGAAAAAGCCAAGATTCAATGGAAAAGAAACTGAGAGCTAAAAGAATTCTTTCCAGCCCGTTAAGAAAATTTGGTCGGTCGTCTTTGACAATCGAGCCAGATAAAATTATGATAAACTTACCAAAGTGTTCTCCTTGTGCTTGTAGGTTGGCTGCAAGCTCAAAGATTTTATCCAATGATTCCAGTTTACTTTCCCGATTCACTGCAAATCACGAGAGTCCCCACCACGCTGTACGTTCGAAGAGTCCATCGCATATAAACGTACAGATAGACATTAGTTCGAAGACTTCAGAAATAACATCAATGCAAACTAATTTGTTACCAAATGTAAAACAATTTCAAAAATCACGGTATACACCTCGAAGCAGAAGCGTTGGTGAGTTGTGCAACATTGTCAACAAGTGAAGCAATCTTGAATTATTCGTCTATTAGAACGGAACTATGGTATATAACAAACTGGACTTTCGACATCATCAGTTGAATGCTCGGGAAATGTTATTCAGAAGTTGAAGCGAGAACTATACAAATCGATCCTGATAAAATTTAACAAGCAACTTTAGAGACAAAGTGTTAACTAAATAATATGAATTCCACGTGTCTCGCCGAGTTGTCGTTCCATTATTCTTCCACATAACTGTCTTTAAAGAAATCATAGATTTATACGCACGACACTTATTCGGGCTGTAACAGTGCTAGTGAGACTGTGCACATAAATACATATGCGATATATACATAAAAATTATTATATTTCTAGAGATATGAGATAATATATCTGTGCATATTGAATATTCTTACTACACATGCGTACACATACTGATGCATGCGTGCGTTTGTTGTAAGTCGTTTTCGCAGCGTACGCTGTGAAACATTGTTATGACAAATATGTCAAGTATTATTATCATTATTATTATTATTATTATTATTATTACTATTATTTGATCTTTATCATCATTCTCTTTAAGACTAAGGAGTCGAATATAGCTTACATTGAAATACTTTCTGCTACCACGAATGCTATTATACTCGATTCTAGCAAGTGTGTGGCACTAAAATTCTTCGCTGAACCTATACTCGTTAATTTAAACGTCGATATAATTTTATATTATTATTGGTTGATCAAAAAATCAGACAACTTTGTAAATGCTTTTGTTGTTGATCATTTTATCATATTCTTATGCATTTAAACTTATTTCTCCGAAAGAAAAGAGAATAAGTAACGATTAATAGATTTGTTAATGAATGTGGAATGTGTTTTGCATTGCGTGTTTTTATGACTTTTATAAATTAGGTTCAGCGGTAAAAAAAATGTTACGTGAAGTCGCATGATTTTATAAGTAAATCGCTGTCACTCAGACCGGAATATATGATAGCTGTACCAATAATGGAAACATTTGTTTTTGTATTAACCCACAGCAAAGGCCTGTGCAGCGAGCAATGGAAATCTTCCAAGGTAGCAAAAAATTTAGGATAGAGACTAAAAGTTAATGGATAGCGTTAAGAAAATGTGTAAGTGTAAGACGTCATAAAAAACGTTATGTTTTAATGACAATGAATGAGATGATGGTCTTGCAAACAACAATAAGAATAAGAATGCAACTAGATAGGGACAATATTACTGCCAAACTTGATTATGAAGTAGTTTATTTCTAAAGAGGTGAATCGTTTGGAGGATCTTGTCTATAGGTATGTTTCTTGTTAGTATTTTTATATCTCGATAATGTAAATACAGTACAATTAAATAATTTTTTCTTTACTAGTGTATGTATAATGTATGCGACAACGTGAAATGACTGTACGGAGCCAATGGAATGAATCGGCGCTTGTACATGTATGTATTTCTCTAGGGATTGTTCGTTTTTATTGTTAATTTTGCATTCTCGTGAACATTTCTACCCGTCCTCGTTGTCTTTTAAACAATAAATTGCTATGAATGTCTTCAAACTACAAGTATACACTGAAATTAAATGTTTGTATAATTGTGATGGTATGAACGAACGGAAAGTGAATATATTTTTATTATCTATTTATGATACATGGCTTCCGTTGTTCGGTGGTTTCTGGCTACATCTCCACTTATCTGAAAGTATCTTATCTGCAAGAGGATATAAGATTGTAAAAATTTAATGAAAAAAATAAAGGTCGATCTAATAGATCGTTATTGAAAGATACGAAATATTTTCGTTCGTTTAATCGTAGCTTTGATAATTTTAATTATCGTTATTTATATGTGTATTACTTTTTTTATTTGTTTCACATTGCCGTTGAAAAATTTTCTACTCGATCGTCAAACATTATATTCACTTTCCTCTAGCATTAATCTTTTAGAATAGTCTATGGTACATAATAGTACCGAAATAAAAAGAGTCCGATGCTACCCTTCCATTGGCTTTCACGTAGCCGCTGTTAAATTGATCTGTATCGCAATTATTACGTAACTCGTGAAAAAAAAAATTTATACCGTTGTTCGACAAATGTCCAGTTTTATAAACGGCAGATATTTCAGAGAGGGATTTTATAGAAAACTCCGCAAAGATAACGTATAATAGTAAAATGATCGGTGCTCGCCGAAAACTAGAACCGATCGTTTATAAAACTGGATAGAAACTAACTTTTGTACAGCATATTTCGAATGCATACGCGTCCCCTCTTTCTTCTACTTTCTTTCTCGTTTCCTGTTGTGTGTTTCTCTTTTTCTCTCTTTCTCTCGCTCATTTCTTTTACTATTTTTTACTACCCTATTCTGTCTCTCAATATGCGTCAAGCAATCGACCGGTTTTGAACAGCACTTTCGTCTTTCATAATTGCATCGTGCCGGTAAAATGGTACTCAATGGTCTTTGAGGGGGGCGGGGGTATCACGCGAATCACGGTGCGGTATTCATAACTGTACATAATAGCGTGTAAGTGAAGTATTAGAAATAATACGCTCGATGTTCTGTTCGGTCGTAACCAATGTACTTACGGCAGAAGATGGGTTAAAGAGATGGGAGGGAGGAGATAACAATGATAGAGATTACGAGATCCCCTGTACCGATCGTTAGTGTCATATGTATCACGAAGTGTAACGACTGTAACACAAAATGAATTAGTCGATTAGTTGTCTGATAAGTAAATAACATGTAGCTCATTACAAAATTATTATAGGACAGGAAAGAGAAGAAAGAGAAGAAAGATGAGTATCTCGGATTGAATAACAAAATTACTGTTTTATTTAGTGCATAAAGACATGATACCAAGCGGAATAACGTTATTTCTTACGAAATCGTGTAGAATGCGTAGTCTGAAATACACTTGCTGGGCACCCGATTAGGGTTGTTTTAGAATTTTATACTTCCATCGCACTTGACTTGAGCGTACTGCATTGCGATATAGTTTGTCAAGCCCTGCGACGTTTAAATAGTGTACAATTGTTGTATAAATCATACAAAACGTCATCTGTAGGCCCATATTATTCAACTCCGCTTATTTTATCGGTGTACCTGGCGATGTCGCCGATGAATAGTCATTTATCGAATAAATCATTTCACGCCGGAAGTATCGTCATCCTTCCGTTTAAGCAATCGGTTATCACGCGTTCGTTAAAGCGGTAGAATTATAATTAAATAATGCAGCCGCTCATTGTCATGCTATTCTGTAAAATCGAAATTGTGTATGTACTTGATCTTGATCCCGTTCCTTTTTCTTTTGTTCTTTTTTTAAACGTCTTTCTCTTTTTTTTTTACTATCGAACATTAAAAATTGGTATTTGTAATTAATATTACTGAAGTAACAATGTTAATAAAATCCTATAGAAATGACAGTAAACATCATCATGTTCTATCCATTAATAATTTACGACCCAATCGCATATTCATTTTTATCAAACTACGATACAGAATTTTTCCAGATGTGACGAAGTACGTCAAGTTCCTTGAACGCGAACAAACTTTTCGCTTTGATACGCGGTAAAGGCACTATAAATGATCAAAGAGTGCAAATTCTGTGTTCTTTCTGACACGCATAGCTATTTATAAAAGTACATAAAAGTGCGCTATAGCAGCACGCGAGTTCGGAAATTATTTCATTTTTAGTATCGGTCAAGTTCGTTTCGTTGAGTCGAAAGAACAGCAGACGGTCACCGTGCGTGGTTTTAAATATCACAGCGAATAAGACGCTTGCTGTTGCAATTAATTAAAATCCCTGCTAGTTATTAGATAGCCACATAATCCTGGCTATATCCTCGAATAACGCTAATACGATGCAACGTTTGCATTGATCATCGGTATTTTGTCCCGGAGGTCAATGCGTTTCTATGATGAGGGAGAAGGAAATGCTCGAGAACCACGAGCTGGTTCGCTGGACTCGACTCAGCACCTTCGCAGCTCACCTGCGCTGAAACCTGATGCTGACGATAAAAATGAGAACAGGTTACGCGGCGTCAGCTTGAGCTCCAATGGTTGCGCTATACCTTCAGCCAGCCTACAAAGCTACTTCAAAGAAGAGACAAAATTTTCTGCTACTGCTCGTGTCTCGCGAATTAATATCTATTCACGACTGTCATCGGCAATGATTCATTTTATGCGACTCCGAGTTTCGTTTCGTACGCAGTCTACGTAAAATTACAATATAGATAGAAGGTCATTCGTTGTACGACTTTTTTTTAAACCCCAACATTGAATTTAATATTGCAAAAGTAAATTCTTATAAAACGTGTATTTTACGTGTAGGAGTCGCAAGAATGGATAATCGATAAAGTTGAGTGCTAGTAGAGTGCTAAATATATATACTTTTATCATTTATTTTATTAAGTTTATTTATAGATCTCTTTCGTCAAACTCATTATTTATTATGTCGCGAATAGAAACGTTTATGAACGAAACTTTCTTATGTTTGCTTCGAATAAAGTAGAATTACAGTTTTCTTTTTCCGTAACATGTGTTACAACGCGATCGATCTATATTATACCATTTTGAAGTTATTACGTTTTGACGTTTTGAAGTTATTAGAAAGATTGTGAAAGTATTTTAATGAATATGAAACGTTATTTTCTTTGCATAACGATAAATTGCTTTATTAGCAACTCGAACACTTTGCCACGCCCTCGGTGTGCAGCGTCACGCAGTCTGCTGAACAATTGTACTTACTTACTCCATATCACACGCCGCCGTACGTAATGTCCATTAGAGCGTCTACGCGTTGCATATATGCAAGTAGGCGTCCAACTCAGTATCGTATTATTTCAAGAAAAAGAGAACATCTCCGGGTCAAAAGGATCAAAATTATACGTGTCGTATATTAAGTAAAATATCGTTTTCCGTACAAACGGTTTTAAGCAAAATTAGCTCATGATAATTACAACGTTAAAATCACACATAGATTAGTATACGTACTAGTATTCGCGCGCGTGTAAATGTTCTTATGAACGTAAATAGACGTTAGAAATGATTATCTTTATAAAGACAAATAGTCGTTAGATAGTGAATTACACGTATTACGTGCGAAAAGCTTATCGTGTAAAACTAATTGTTTTGACGTTTAAAAATTTTCAGGTTACGAGTGTGCTTGTATTAGTACGTTCGTGACAAGTGTCCGTAGGGTCTTTGTCGCGTAAGTACATACTATTGCGTGCAGGATAGGTATCGAAGAATCGTCGAAGGCCGAAGAAGGGACCAAAGAATGGTCGGAAAGGATAGGAGCAGCAGCAGCAACAGCAGCAGCAGCAGGGCAGAGGGGAGAATGGTTGACTGCTAGAGAAAGATGGTGGGGATCGCGGGAGAAGAAGTGGGGTACAGCGGGAAATAGAGTCGGTAGTGGCGGCAGTTGCGTCTCGAGCAGCGCGCGTATTGTTTCGTTCCGTCCTATTCGTGTACCCTCTCGTGATAGCTACCGAAGCTTTTACGTGCCGATCAAATTCGTTTCTTTTTTTTTTCGTTTTGTGCTGCGTCTCCCGCCCACACGGCATCGCCAGGGAATTTATAATTACGTGGGACGTCCTATTAAAAAGGACAGTGAGTTCGGTGATGTTTTTTCAGTGTTATTTTTCTGTGTTTAACGTTCGTTTATGGTAGGGAAATAGTTTCATCTCGCGTAGGTTTTACCACGAAGATTTTTCACTAAACACCCATTGGGATTTTTTGTGAGTTACTTCTACGCGCCGAGGGTTGTCCCATACTGGCAGAATACACTTTGTACCGATCCAGACAATATTTCTGGTAAGTTTGAAAAATATGCACTTTTGTTTCCGGCCACATAATCCTCGTAGGCTCGAGTTAGTTGTTTCAAAAGCGTCATCGAATCGTTGATCGTCGACGCGAAGTGCCGGTGATAGAAGACCCTCGTTCCGCCTTAGGGTCTTCTATCACTGTTTCGAAGTTTACGAACGCTCGCAGTCACTGAGTTAGAGTAGGAGGAAAGTGTCGTGAATACGAACCGTTGTCCGGTGCAATTAAGAATGCTGGTAGCGTGCGAGAATCGCATGGCGTTTGGCACGAAGTGCAATAACGGTTAGTTTATTCTCGTTCGTACAACTGCTCTATCCTTTGTCATAAATAGTAAATACACGTGTGCAGAGACGACGCCAACGTCGCGTCGTGTTGTGATATGTGTCAAGTGTTGGTCCTAGCGTGCGTTACGCCTTAGAAAAGCGATTCCCCACTCTCTTCTCCCATTACCATTCCCTTTTCAAAGGAAAAGCCTTTTTCTATATCGTTTCGGAACAATTGGAATAGGCATTTTCGGAGATACGCATCAAGCCATATAAACATACACATATTTGATTTGAACGCTTTCGAACATTTTCATCTCATTCATGAAGGTTGACGAGATTCGCATAAACAGTGTGTTCTCATCGTTCAAAAACATTCTTCGTCCCAGTTCTCACACCCTCGTTTCTTAGAACTTGTGTCCAATACGATCAAGAACGTAAACAAATAGAGATGAGTGCTTGCAATCGAACGAATATTCGAGTTCATTTGCGTATTATTCCGAAATAAACGAACCAATGAAATTCTTAGTTTCATCGTGTCCATAAGTTTGATATACATTCTTATATTTGTTTCATGTCGTTCACACTCCATTACGGATCATTGTAACAGGATAGTATAGCATTTTCGGAGTTAGGGATCACACTAAACATGCGCGCGTAGCATCGATGGAGTGACCGTTTAACGAGGTAAATTCTTCTGCAACGTTTTCACCATGACACGTCAACGAAGAAAAATGAAAAATAAAGCGCACGGTTTGAACGTACGCGTCTAGGTATACGCGACGGAAGTTTAGAAAGTTGTAGCGAGTCGTATATATACATGCTGACCGGCTACCCAGCCATTCTGTACGCTCAGAACCGGTTTCGAGGTTTTCGCCCGAGGGGCCCCACGATTCGAACGTAACGACGCGTGGTGTTCGAACACGATAAGCTTGTGGTCACGTTGGGCCTGTATCAGGCTATAGGGAAATATCCCAAATTGTCGATTGTGTCGACTATATTTCTTTGTATAATGCATGATCGTTATGACGATACGAGACAATTTTTTCTCAAAAGTTTTACAGCGTTTGCAGTTAAAAATAGTAAGGTTAATGGCCGACTTGCAGTGTATAATAACATATAAATCGGATTAAAATGTTTGAAATATTTTGATGGTTAGAACAATCCGATTACCGGGACTGTAGCGATAAAATGACACTTTAAAAATATTTTCAACAGTAGGATATTTGTACTGTTTCCAGGTGGTTGAAAGTATGCACAACGATAGTGTCTACAAGTGACACCTATGATTTACAGGCGTACGCAGTTCACAAACATAAGTTGCGTTTAAATAGAAATAAACGTCGCGTAATGAGATTCGTGATAAGATTTGTGGCAGTGTTTTCACATTGATTACTCGCGTATTGAACCTTTGCGTTCTATTTTAATATTCACGGTAAGGGCATCGTTGGATATTGTTGCACCGACATATTTTTCACTTTTCTGTACAAATCTAAATTTAATTCGAAGCATACCAATTATATTCCACGCACTGTACAGTAATTACTGCGTTTGTATATTTTTATGATTATATGGTACGCTACATTGCCATGATTCGTTATCTTCGTTAGTAAGGGCTTACTAATAAAGCATGATCTTTATTCGGCATCTTTCATTGTATTTTAATGACAGTCCAGTGGCTGGGAACATTCGTAATTGTCTGTAGCAAATCTAAATCGATCGCTACTATAACGCCTATTATTCGAACGATGGCTGGCTGTTGTTCATAATAAGCGAATTATTTTCTTTTGTAATAACTCGAATGATTCGAAGATCGGTGGCACGCTCTTCTTGCTTCTTGCTTGAATTGCTCATCGAGATATAACAAGGTCCGTTTAGTATGCTCGATGAATATTTTTAACTTAAATGAAAATTCAAATTTAACTGATAAATTCTTCCTTTAGTAGGTATATATGCTTTCTTTTTTTCTTTACCAGAAATTGAACGTTACTTTTACGCAAGTTTAACTTTAAATGAAAACAAAGGACAGTTAATACGAAAGCCACTGGAACTGAAAATTAGCGTTTGTAAATTTGGATATCTACGGGCTAAAAATGCTCGTGTATATCATGATATTAATAGCCAGCTAAATTTTTGTTAGGTTTCCAATTGTGGAAATATGATCCGTTGTTTCAAGTAGGTTGGTTGAACGGTAATTCGATAAACAACGGTAATGGAATCTTCTGTTCTATTTTATATTACGAGCAATTAGTATTGTAAAATTAATTGGAATGCTGGTTGTACAAAATGAATAACAAGATACGATACGTGTTTGTATATGAATAATTGGAATAAAGAGAGAACGTTTTACGGTTTTTTATTAGCGTATTTTTTCAATGTTTAACGGGTAATAATATCTTATTCTTTCGCGTATTAACGATAATAGTATATTATGTGTGTATATTGACATTACTAGGAGACGAACTTTTCTTTCATTTAGTCACGTTTACTGTTTCTTGACTTTGTACCGTAAGAAAGAACATGTCGGTAGATGTAAACACGAGATGTGCATTGGGATGAGTAAAGTGTGTCATGTTTGTTAAAGAAATATGTACAGTAACCTTTTGCGTGATCCATGAACTTTCATCAAACATTTACAGACCTCTTCGACGAGAGAAAGCTGTAAAAAAGAGGTATTTATGGAAATATATACATTGCTTTGGATGGATCCCTAGCTAAAAGAGAAAGTAACGATATATTGTCTAAGACGCTGCTTATATGTAAATGCTCGTATATAAATGTACTTCAGTCGAAATATGCAGTTGCACTTCGTTTGCCGCAATTGGTTTTTCGAACGTTTTTCAATGCGAATGTTTCGTCCTGAATTATGTCAATTACAACTTACGATTCACATTTTACTGTATAAATATTTATACAGTAGGAAATTTGTGAACACAACAACAGATTATAATTAGTGAAGATTGTAACCAGTGATCGAATTGTTTTATTTGCACAGTATATGGCAAGTACGTAGCAACGAAACAGAATAATCTATGCTCGTAACTTTCTTAACACTGCCGATAATTAATGCGAAGCTATTTCTACCAAAAAGCAGTCAAAATGACTGGTCTTTAAAAAATACGTAATAATAGAATATTTTTATATCTATTGATCTATTGCTTTCCTACGGAAGCAGTTCCATGTTATGTAGGACATTTTTGGTATTATTAATTCATCTGGGACCATGATCCCTAAACGATGGTTGGCACATTTATAAAATTGTAGAACCAGTTTTCACTGGTATGGTATTTCTAGCGTTATCATCTAGCGATCTAGCGATCGATCCGGAATTCTCCTGATAACTGATATCATCGTATCGAACGATACGCGGTAAAAATTTATAAAACGTGTGGCAAGTTGTACAAAACGAGAGAACTGGTTAATTGGGGTTGGATAAACAGATCGCGGGACCCTTTTATACTTTGACAAGCACCAGCTATTTTGACCGGTGTTGGTATAAGTCGCCTTGATACAAAATTATTTTCAGTTTGAATACATAAAAAACAAAATAGAATTCATTATATTATTCTTTTGGTTATCGTTGCGAAAGTCATTACATCACTGCGGAAAAAATATAACACGAAGTAGAAATTTTAAAAATAAAATTGTAAAAACCAGTCAATTTGACTGGTGCGGTAGTTGTAGTGTTAATCGAAGTTTCAACCGACTGTTTTCCTCGTTCTCTTTAACCGAATGTAAAGCAAGAAAATCAGGGATTCTTTATTTAGATGATATTTTCTTCGAGCTGAATTTTTATACGCAACTCTTTCCATTAGTATCGATGCGTAATGTACGCCAGCGGTTATTCAGGATATTCCTGTGTGCTCGACAATCTTAATCGCGTAGCGCAAAGTTGGCATTATTCCATTCTGGTGATTTGTCACGAAGGAGAGTTGATACCGGTAGTGCGAATAGACGATTCATGTAAATCCTCGAACCGAGCGGTTTTCATATTATTCTAATTGGCAAACTTTGACTTCTACTTGCAATTTATGAACACCCTTCTTGCCATGGTACACACGTATAAATCCTGTCGTACAGCGATGATTTATCGCGTCGAGTCTTCTTATGCTTGCATTTATTAAACTCGTTCGGTTAAAATAGCGAGGATAACGGTATCTCGTCGTCGATTACCAGTTTTCCGAATCATCCGGGACATTCGGTGATTTATCTACGAATAAGTTTAACCGTATAAATAGCAAGTTGCGTATAAGAAATTGACCGTTTTGAATGTCGTAGAATCTCAGAGGTGCGTTAATCTCTCGAAAAAGAAAAAGATGAAAGATCGACCAAGAAAAAGTGAAGTTAATTCTTAGGATTATACGCTAGATCACGACACGATGCGACGTGGTGTTTGCTGGAGACGTTGTCGTCGATTATTCAGCTTTCGAAGGTGGACGGCGACGTTGCTCTTCTCCGGTCATTAATGTCATCGGGAACAGTTGATACCGCAACACGAGTAGACTATTCGTGCTAAAGCTGAGAATCGTGTAGGCAGGCTCGCGGAAGAGAAAGTGCTGGTTTACGTTCACATATTATAACGTCGACGTGGAAGTACACAGCGGACATTCGCCAACCACGATCACCTCGCTCTCTATTCTTTTCGTGTTCTCCATTTCCTTCTTGTCTAGACAAAACATTCCTTCTTGCTTTTCTCTCTGCCTGTTTCTCTCCTTCGTTTTGTTCGTGTTGCTATCTCGATGGATGCCGATGCAAGAGTAAAGAGACAAGTGGAATATTCGGAAGCGTGCCAAGTAGATATTTATACGGTAACGAGAAACGTTGGGCCTGTTTGTGTCGCGTCGTATCGCATCGTGTCGGGCCGAATACGTGGCTACGGTTCTGTCTCGCAAGTTGCATGTCTTAAATCTGAAGCGTAGAAAAGCGATGTTTGTAACGAGATGTCGTTATCCTTTGTTTCTTATTTTCAGTGTTTCTCGCTTGGATTTCGTTCGCTTGGGTTTCATTCATGGCTCACCATTCGCGTCTTTCTCGCTCTTTGCTTCGCTTTCTTTCTTTATTCGCGTGTATTTTACTAATTTGCAATTGTGAATGAAAATTTCTGATTTCAGTATTCTCGTTTGGAGAAATAAGATGGAAGTTGAAATCGTTAGGATCCATCGCCGAGTGAATTTCATTGCACGCCGTACAGCGCTAAAGTACTTTCTTGCGTGCTGTTTTTTCCTTCATTGAATAAGTATGAGGAACTATATCTATGGTGTTCGGTAGCTGGCTATTCGCCGTATGCTTCACGGAATAATATCGATTTTCGAATAAATATTCTTGTTTCTCTTTATGCTATCCGGCTTGTATCTACGATTATACGATCGTTACTTGTTTCCGTATCTTATTATTATGATATTCATAATAGTGTGCGATGTTTTTCCATTTGTCACGCCATGCTTTCGTGAAGAGTTTTTAAAAATTATTATGCAGTCGTTACGAACGAAGTTGTAGGTTGTAGAGAGTACAAGGCTCGGCCGGAAGAAACAAACTCGTCTCGTTGTTTCCTTTGTCCATTTCTACAGTAAAATCTGTGCTGCTATAAATTAACAGCAACGACATTTTCTATCTTTGGTCCCTGTAATGAATAATATCGATGTTTTTCAGAAACAATAAATCGGTTCGACTTTGATTAGTTGTTAATTATTCATCAATTATTCAATTATTCCGATATTTTTTCACTTTGTGTTTCCTTTTCATTCGTTGTAGCATGCGTAGAAAATGTCATCTTATACGTTACAGAAACACGTCGTTGTATACTTTCAAGAAAAGATTTTATATCAGCCCTATTCTTCCGTTCTCTTACCTCGTTCTCCATCCCGCAAGTATTCCGTAATAATTTCTCGCGGTTTCACATTTTCTCCTCTTTTTCTGTATATTTTCAATCAGTCTCTGTGGACTCAACCGCAATACGAAACTGTCTTACCATTTACCTTGGCTAACGTTTTTATTAGGTCGTTTCATAGGTACCGTCGTATCTATCGCCATTTAACTCTAAAACGTTCAAAAATTCGAGAAACTAGCAAACGTAATATTATAGTAATATTATATGTTACTTTCTAGAACCATTAGTTCATTCTTCGAACGATTTGTCAATCGGTCTGTTGAAAAATCGTTGAGCTAATTGTAAATGTTCGCAGCTATCGTTTCATCGATTTCATGCCATTTATTTCATTTTGTAATTTCATATTAATTACGAAATAACTTTGTATGTATATTCTGGATGCGAACCTACTGTTTACCCTGTTTTACGTTGTTCGCAGGAGAAAAATTGGAACACGGGTGGTCTGTCGAAAAGAAAAGAGTCTGATAGTTTTTCCTTCATTTTCGTACGTATTGTACGTGCAGAGGCTTGCGAGTCGTTCTTTTTCGTTGGCTATAATTTCCATTATGGAGTGTTTGTCTCGCTCGCTCCCTCTTTAATGGTGAGCAAGCAGGCGAAGTGAAGGAAGAACGAACGAACGAGTACGGCTACGGGTACGGGTACTTACTAGCAGCTCTGTCATCGGTTGCCAGAACGGTCGAGCGTGAAGGTAGAAGAACGGGGTGGGAAGAGACCATTACCCACCGAGAGTAAGAAACGGGCAGCGTGGGCCAGGTACACTCGACCCGAGAAATCCTCGTACACGTCCTACTACCGTCGAGTGGACCGAACAGCTTTATATTTCCCCTCTACTCCTTTTCTCGCGCCTTATTACATAACGTACACGTGTAGGAACATGTAAAATGATAATTTCAACAGAAATCGTGGAGCGCGCGTGTCGTCCGTATGACCGGATGGTTGAACGTCAGGCGAACATTTTCGCGACTTGCAGCCTCGCATAATTATGTAACACGCGTGGTTTGAGATGCGTTATATCGTAATAACGCGACCACGGTGATACGGAATCTACACCTCATACGTTACACGTACTCAGGTACCGGCTGCCGCGTATAGTTTTCGCTGGCATTGATTTACGGAAGATTCCGGTTTTCGAATGTGCTGCGCTCGTGGGCGTAGTCCCGATCGAGACGTCGAGATTAGGATTACCGCGCGAGGCGTGTAACGAGCGAGTTTTCGCGCCGGATAATTAAGGCAGAGATATCGGGGGTAAAAGTAGCGCAACGGATGGATAAGGTTTCCTTTACAAGATTCGGGATACGCTTTACACTCGATACTTTGCAACGCGACGACGTAGTTGTACCACGTTGCGAACCAAGCGTATCCCGATCGTGAACGCGATCGTCGAACAATTTCGGTATTTAACCCTTTCGCTTCGAGTGCCGTTTATAAGCGGCTCCATATATCCGCCATCCAAATTATGTATATACAAGTGCTATCTGTAGTCAATAATATATTTTTTCGCCATCGGCAGAACATTTTCTGTTAATCACTTCTTAACCCGTAGTACGTAATACGATGATCGGACCGAACGTAAATCGTTAAAGTTACTCATTGTTGAAACAACATGAAAACGTTTCACGCAATATATTTCAAGCATCCAAAGGATCGTATAGTGTTTCATGCTAAAAAAATCTATTAAATCCATTGACAGCGAAACGGTATTTCTCATACGGTTTTTACAAGAATTATTCTTATTTAGGACGTAGGAAAACGTATATACAGCAACCACGCACACTGTGCGTATTTCTGGCGCGCGTTTCAGTACTTCGGCGGACTGGACTGCCGAAGCGAAAGGATTAATCCCGCGAGACTCGGCGCCGATACGAGATCACTCATCTACGTTACACGATCTTCCCTCTTCTTCTTAATCTGAACGCTTTCTCGGAGAAGGCGATACAGATATCGTTCGATGATAAACAATCGTCTTTCTCCAAGTATCGACTTTCACGTGCGTTTATCGTGCGTAATTGGCCACTGGATTAGTTTCAGCAGTGTCACGATTTTACTCTACCAGACCTTTGCAAACATATGCCTTTACGTAATCTTTTACGATTGGATTGGGTTGGATTGGATTCCATTCGATCCGTTTCCCACCAGTTTTCGGCCACGTATTACGTAGCCGCGGCTATGCACGAACCTCCGGTCGAACGTTCAACTTTTCCTCCAACCACCTTGCAACCACCTACATCCGCTAGTTCCGTGCTCACTTTCCCTCTTTCTCTCTTTCTCTCGTTCGCTGGTTCGCATTCCAACAGGTGCGAAACGCGTCACCGCGCGCTCTGCCAGAGAGGGAGGACGAGCTTTTATCACGTACAGACAGACGCATAGGTTGCACGTGATGCCAGAGGGATCGACCGTTCCTACAAGGCTGAACAAATCCTTTCCTTTGTATTCGACGGCATGGAAAATTCCTGGTTAGTTGCTAATCCGACGAATCGTTGCTTCTGGACGAACAATTTTCCATGAAACTTGCGGTTCCGGCATAGTTATGCAAGCACACGCGTCACTCTTACTTTTGTCACGCTTTTGGCCATATTTTCAGAAGCAAATGCCTTCGTAGACTGCGACGATCTTCTCCATGTGCAAGGATAGAACAAGGATTTCAAAGGACTTCCTTTCAAAATACAGTTCTTCTTTCGAAAACTTTCTTCCAGATGTCCCATCCTTTTCGCGATGGAATAATCGTTGCAGGGTGTGCACTAACGTCGATGTCGTTTTACCAACAGTTCTTTGCAACTTGACTCGAAAGTTGTTGCGAGGCGTTGTTAGACGTTTTTTTTTTAAATAAAAGGCGGCTTTGTCGTTCGTCAATTTGGCCGAATATGGGAACATTCTAAACTCCAACGTAGAAACAGCTGCGTACAATCGGAAGCCGGGTTACCGTTGACCCAGAGTAGTGTGTATTGGAAAATGAACTTTTACCTGAGAGTGGCGTGATGTAATTTAAGGAAGAGAGAAATATCAATAGATATATGGACAACTAGAATATAGACAAAACATTGACATTAGTGTAGCATAGTATCATGGTTACCACGTTCATCGAATTATTCGTTAAGATGATTAATACTTTAAAAGCTTCTTACCGTTTTAAACGAACGCTGTTCTTCTTTTCTTCTTCATGTTTATCGTCCCTTTGCGTAGTTTGAAATTGCATTTTTTCAAGTGATAGCACCGTCTAGGGCTGTAACGTTCGGGATACAGCATTTGTTACACAGAATTGGTGGAAATTATAAGGAATTCATCTTGTTCGCGAGTGTTAAGAGAATTTTATATTTTATTTAATAATTTTTGTTATGAATTAGCAGTATGTGCTTGTTGTGACCAACTTCACCAAAAATCTGTATTACTTTGAAACAATGTTTGTCCTTTGTTTCTATTCTAGTGCCAAGCAAAATGTGAGAAAGACAAAGAGCGTATATCCCGTATCTCATGCAAATGACATAGACTGTATCTTTAAAATGATTAGAAAAAAAATGAATGGTGTAGATGAATGGTGATATAAAGATATTAGTTAGGAGACTATTGAAATGCTTCTAATTTCTATACATATATATATTTATTCATTTATAGGGAAATAAACATAGTACATTTCCTATATATATATATATATTATATCATTTTCAGCGATTTTTGAAACGTTTCAATGAAATCACAGTATCGATTTCGTTGTGTATGTGCAGCTTTATTACAACAAGATTTATATTTTACACTGACGAGTTTCCACTGTTCACATCTGACGTCGTCTCGTAGGAGTTCCGATTATGACATCGATGCGGACGTAAATTAATATAATCTTGTACCGTTGACGTCGACGATACGGTGAAACACACGAACCGTCCTTTAACTGCTAACTCATCCCTCAACTTTGCTCGCACACTGTAAACCCGCTTCTGCACATATACCACGGGTATAACTCAAATTGAACACGAGTTTACACAACCATCCCCTGTAACGTTCAACAAATTTCAGATGCATTAAGCTAATTTCATAATTCGAAGCGTTAACCTGCCAACCTTACTGCATCAAGCGAGTGCTTGCAATCAGTTGGCGCGACGTAGGATTTGTAACACGGTGCCCTCCGCTATCTATCGTTATCTTGACGTTTTAATCTTCTTTACACCTTACAAGATGTAATCCAAGATCCTTCCACTGGCTCGCGAATAGTATCACCGCGTTTCCATGTGTGTAGATATCGCGTTTGTACGGCTTTGAGGCAAGACGCGCGCGTGGCACATCTTCATGGTAGGACCGCTGCGCTGATGTCTGGACTCGTTGGTAATTTATATCGGGGACTGTACGCAGGCGAACGGTTAGCCTTGAAGTTTACTATAGCCAGGACGGACACGACGCGGAGAGCTGGTTGATGCTTTCCACAATCTCGTCCTCGTCGCTCGCGTAGTAGTACAACACTGGCTGCCGGCATTTCATCGCGTATCCATACGTTCCGTTTAATCTTCGAGAGACTCTGGTGGTATTATGAAATTTTTCAGATTTCTTTCGAACTTACCATGAGAAATTTTTGTCGCCGCGTACGAAGAAAGTCGAAAATGCGAGTATTTACGTTCGCCCTACCAGTCGGTAGAATCGCTGGAACAACGGCGCGATATTCGTTTGAGTTAGATGATTTCGTTTCATTAGATTGCAGTTAGAGAGGTTAGAGGAGAAGCGTGTTGGAATTCCAATCGAGTTTCCACGATACTTTCGAATAGAGGAATTATTCGTTAAGCGAAACTCGTGATCAGAATTTTATTTTTCGCTTGTTATTTTCTGTCGGACAAAAATAGAAATGTTTTATAATAGCAGAAATAGATTTATTTTCAAATTCAATTCCAGTTATTACGAATGTTTTATTTAATCGCGCTCGCTACTTCGTTTACAAAATCGAATCTGCTTGAGCCGAGTGAATCGTCCGAGTAAAATTATGAGAGAAGTTTGTATTTGTATTCTTTTTTTTTTATCACGGATATTCTATTTGTATGTTGGAAGGTACAATCAATTTCATCTTTCTCAGTAAAAGTTAAGCAAACGCTCATTTTTCTCTCTGCGTATATTTATGTCGCCGGGCAAACACATAGGTTAACGAGTATCTATACCCTTGTTTTACGATATATGTTAGCAAGTACCCAATACAATCACTTTGTATGTCTCGAGCTCAAGTATGGATGTTCAGATCGGACACGTTGTTCAGCTACGACGTAAGATACGTATTGATCCATGGCGTGGATATGCAATGTGTGCATATATACACACGCCGACACTCCTGTATTTTTCTTGATGCTTGCTCAAGTAGCGTTTAACTTTAAAAGAGGAAAATCCATTGTTAGGTAAAAATGGAATTTGCGAACGCGATGAAATAGCTTGCGGAAATAGCTGACGTTTTAGTCACTGAGCTGTCGTGAGTGATTTCATTTTTCAATTAACGTCGTTTTAAATCGTATCCACGTATCGAGTCCACTTATGAAGTTACTTTGCGATATTAAAATGTTTAATCGGGAGAAATATTTTTCATTTGCAATTTAAATCGATAGCAAAAAAAGCTAATACATACCTTTATCCACTGTCTTAGTTCTCGGTATGTAATGTGTTATTTTGTTATTTTCTCGTAAATTCACGTTCGGTTTCAGTTCAATTCTGTAGGTATTTGTCGTCTGTGTACATTCCGTACAATTGTCGTTATTATATTTTTATTAATTACTCGCATAGATAACATCGTTTTTGAACGAAAAGGTATTCCACTTTATGCGAAAGCACATTAACGACAAATAATATCGCGCTGAGTCAAAGGAATGATTAAACGCAGGATGTTTATGTTGGAAATAATTCACGTAAAATGCTTGCGGTGTCTCTGTATTAAAGCACTAAGCGTGTTTATTTGAGCGTATAAATTGCAGCCGCTGTTGTCCAAGGTGTTTTCTTATCACGTTGTGTGACACTAATTGTAAGAACGTTATGAAATTCCAGCTGAATTGTCGTTTGTATCGTTGCCTAAATCGTTAATGACCATTTCGGCACGTGCTTTCTCTAAATCGTTAATGAATAATTACCAAATATTTGTGCTGTTATAATGTTCATCTTGCTCGAATGCAGTATACGTACGAAATATCTAAACAACAGGAATTTTTCTTCAGGCCACGATTAAACGTCAATTCAATCTTTTTATCAAAAGAGACTTCTCATATTTTCCGAGCTTTTAGTAATTTCAGCAGTCCATCATATCGACGCAGTTACAGACGTTTTTCCATCTCCTAGCTTCGTCATACTAATTCCAAGATAATTGATTTCCGCTTGACCGTTGCTCGGTATTCTTCGTATCACCTTCTGAATTATTATTATTATTATTACTATTAACATCGTCGTAGGTTGCGAGAAAAAATGTCAACTGTAAGTAGTAGCATAGTAGTATGTATGCATACTATACTATACGTTGTATGCTCGACTTGGTGAAGTGGACCCATATGGAAGTTCGTGTAATAAACGTACATCAACGATATAATATTCAGTCTAAATTGATTCCAAAGGAAATTCAATTCGACTAACAGGTTTTTCCCCGAACCAAGCTACTTCTATAAAAAGAACATCTCATACCTTGGGTAATTCGTAAAGTAATTGATTGTGCATATTTAAATTACGAGAGGAACGAAAGTAGTTACTATGTCGATAAAAAGTATCTTATTGGGCGATATTTTCCATCGAACGACCTGCTGCAATAATCAATCCTTTTAATTATTTCGTTGGATCGTTTCAAGAACGACAACGAATCGTCCGACTTGTTTTCAAAGAGCACAGCAACTACTCGCATTATCGTTGCAACAACGAAGCTCTTTACTGTTTATCGTGAACGCAACGTGTCGTTTATTGAGTTTCCCTGGACGACCTTATTCCGGCATCATTACGCAAGATGCCAAAACGTTATCTTGAACGGTGTGTCTCTCGTTATTCATTCATGGTTGCGAGCAAATGCCTGTGTTAACACGTGCCACCTTCTCCAGGCTAGGTATACATATATCTAGGAAGCAAAGCGTAGCAACAGCGCTCTCGAGAAAATACACAGGGTATCTCGTAATTGTTCGTGGTGCCGTGCAGCTCGTCCTCGCATAACAAAGTTTTACGTCGAAAAAATTTATCGAATTATTCCGCTGCTTGTAGCAGCAGTTACAAGATCTGTATAAAGTTGAATGGTTAGACGCAAGCTACATCGACCTGAAATCTGGGAACGATTTAACACTTGAGGTATTCTTTGAAATTGTTTTTTCTTTTCGCCAATGTGCGCGTGTCATTATCCATTCAGGTGGCATCGCAGGGTCTTTCGTTTCCGATCGAGTCGACCTCGAAGACAGAGGTAGGAAGAAAAAAATATGAATGGTGCTCAAGGCTGATTCGACGAAACTCGCAGAGAAGGTATCGAGAGCCCTATATGCAGAGAGTACTATAAAAGAAAAGTTAAACAGTTAGGATCAAAAATTGCTAAGAATCGAACCAAACATTTTTCTAACAAGTGTTACCCATTGAAAAAGCATCGGACACAAAGGTCGGAGTTAGAGTTATAGTTAGAGTACCGTAAAAACGTTTACAGTCTAAGGGTGAACTTTTGACATTTTAAATTTTCCCGGGAACGGAAGTCGTTTCTTGGAATCTCTCGTATTCCGGATGTTCGATTACCGTTGAATAAATTTGGTGATCTGAAACTCGAGGTTGCAAGTTATTATCAAGTTGTCCAACGTATTACGCGTAGTTTGCTATGCCGATATGCTTACTGCGACCATTATTTCTACGGCACGAGTGCCTGGAACCCCGATATAAGTCGCCGAGGTACGATGTACTCGCGAAATAAACTTTTCACTCCGAGAAACCTCGTAATTGCAAAAAGACGGAATACCTATATGACTTCCTCTATCACAAACTTAAGTTGCCCCAAATAAAACATTAACTATTTATCATATGAGATTCTTGTTACACTGAATGCATATTACGTGTTGAGAATTATGGATCGTAATTGCCGAAATAAATATGTAGGAATTCATTATAAATAAAAAAAATTTTTTATTTATTTAGCACGTGTTTTACAAGATGTTCATAGATAACAATTACATGTGTTTCACTCACTACTCTTCTAGTGTCACTTCTCCTCTTCTTGCCAAGTTACTACATTTTCTCTTCTTTCGTTGAAAGGGATCCTGTCACGCACGTACTCACAAACTCACACCTACCACACTCACACACTGTAATATGCGTGTCACTGTGCGGAGGCCAACTCAGGTTGTAACGCACAATATTACACACACATGTTTCAATGGAACATCACGAGTTTGTCAGCATGTCATCAACCCTTGCGCAGGGCAGGGGCCACGCTACACAATTTTCTGTATCGTTCCACTTTTAGTATATGTACTACCAAGGTAAGGTACGATTTGTTTCCCGTATATAAAGCAACATACTACTTATGCTACAACTAGTGAGAAAGCAAATATCTTATAGGCCACCTAACGGCGCGCCGATGTACTACAAACGCAAGAGCACTTATTGTTTATTACATTCTCTACGCAAGCACATTGGAACGAAGTTTTTGATAATTAAATTATAATTTTTCTTAAAGATATCATGCATATACTTGAACTTTAATAATTTACTTTAATAATTAATAATACAACTGAATGTGATATATTTTAAAGCACGGCGCGACACATACACCCACGTCCCAATTTTCACACTCATAGCGCGATAGTGTTTTTCAAATTGCTCTTTGTTTTCTATTTTGTAGCGACATTTTCAGCTTGAAGATTCTAAAAAATTATAAGGACACGGATAGACATGTTAAAAAGAGCATCTAATAATAGTATATTTATTTGAACATTTTGACTGCCACGCTGAAATCACATGTTTCACTCAGGACGCCACAATGTTTTAACACAGCATTTTCTAAGGTGTGTTTATAATAATATTCGTAGATTACCCCTCAAAGTTATGGATGCGAACACAGTGCACCGTTAGATGCAAGATTTCTTCTCATTTTTTTTTTTTTTTTTTATTAATGTTCTAATAAAAACAATGGGGCACTTTTTGTTTCAATGTATCTCCTATTTATCGGTTATATTCAAAATGCCCTAACTGTCAATTTTCATTCAATTTTTGCAATTGTAAGAAGTTCAATCGCTCCGGTCACCAATGACCACCGTGGCGTCACAGGAGAAACCGCGGCGGGTCACATATGACCAACGTGGCAGTCAAAGTGTTAACGATCGCATAGATCTAGCAAGAAAGGTAGGTATTTGAATTTTCCGTGATTCGTGGATTACAACGAGGTAATAATTGGTTCTCGTTGATAACCGACATTTTCGATACGTACAGTTCGTAACTGATTGTCGGTAGCGAAGCCTGTTTACGAGGAGAGATTGTACATCCATCGGTATACGGAAGTTTACCGCGAACTCGAGAAAGTTTCTGCGAACGCAGAAGACTACTACGTTGAGGTTATTACCTAGACACCTACTCTAACGCGTTTACGCTGCAGGCAGGTTTACGGAGGCGGATATGGTGCACCGGCTTCTATCGTGCAACCCTAAGCTCGTTACAGAAATTTCCGACGTTGGCGACGTTTGACGGAATTTGAGGTCGTGCAGTTAGTTTGATTCGTTTTCTTGTTTAACTTTACCCTTGTGTCAGCTAGGAGTAACGCGGCGCGCCAGGTCCACGCGTTGCTAGTTTTATCCTCGCACGCACCGTCACCGCGTCTGTTTCGTGTTTACCTTCGCCGTTTAAAATTAAACTGCAAACGACCGAATCGCCAGAACCTTCTGTTGTCTTTTTCAGAAACGACCGGCAAATTTATGAAACTCATGTGTGTTTTGCGATTGCGGTTAGTTCATTTTTATGAAAATCCACCGAATCATTTTTCGGATTAAAAGAGGTGTTTATCGATGCACTTGATCTTCTACAAGTTCGTATTTGAATAATTTTTGTTACCTACCCGCATTATTTGATAAAAAATTTTAGTTAAATTCTCTGTCAAAACTTGGCTAATTTTGTAGATATGTTGGCGAATTTGTTCCGTGTTGAATTAAAATTTTTATGTTTCGTTTCTCGTTTTCAAGTTTCGCTCAATTTTTTTTTTATACATTTATATGTATATATACATGCACACTCATAGAAACTTTGTCTGCCTGTCTATATTTCTCTCTCTCTCTCTCTCTCTCATCGTTTTGTTCTTCTCGTTTATACATAAAAGATTTTAATTTTTGCATATTTTTTTACAACACATTTTGATATTGTTTCAACAAGTGCCGTAATAAAGTTATATTGTTATAGCGCAGCTTGTTTGATTTTGAGGTTTTCATGAAAATGTTTTCCCGAAATATTGAAATACTACTATAAACGTAGCGTATGTATTCTTCACGGGTTCGTGTACAGGCGTCGTTCAATCTAGAAAAGTGTTGGCAATCCTGTTTGTAATAACGATAAATCGATTGACATTGGCTGCCATACTCTTTTTGTCTATCGTATCCTGTTGATTAGAATGCCACGAACATCTCGATCGTGTAAATTATTATAAATTGCGGTATATAAGCGTAGCGAATGGGAAAGTCTGTAACGATAATTCAATTAAATGATCGCGATCAAACAAGAAAATGATCAAATAAATACGTAATTGGGTTCGATATGTTACTTTCTTATATTACTTTCGCCTCGCATGGAACAAAATATACAAAACGTAGAGGCGTTTCTTATTCCTTTTTAATGTCTTGCGTATCTCTCTGTGTGATCAAATACGATGGCATTGAATATTCTATAATTATTTTTCTCTTCGATATCTCCTATACCAATCTTTTTCGACGTTTGACATTTCCAAATCTCGTCTTTAGCGATTCGTGTAGTTTTTACATATTTCTTCAATTTACAAAATATCGAATATCACGTTTATTCGAAAGTTCTTCTCTCCATATGGCAATTTCAAACGAGCGAATTGCATACATATGTATGTATATCGTTTGAAATTAGAAAGGGACAGCTGTGTAGACGGCACAGACGGAGATGTAAAAATACAGGAACATAAGGAATATCTGTGAAATTATGGAGGTTCGCCTTGAGAGTTGGAGTCCGATTACGACGACTGTCTACGATCTCCGATAGAAGGATTAGACGACAGTCGCAGGAGTTAAGCAACCGAGCTCGAGGAACGGAGGACAGAAAACTGCAAGCACGAACTCGCGGTTAAGAGGAGAAGAGCAGAAGGACGATGGTATACCGTTAGACGTACTTACGGCTGCAGCTCGGTTGTTTCCGGTCTTTTACCGCGGTTGACGGTACGGAGAAAGATAGTCTTCGCGCTTCGCCAGGAATGTCGGCTGTTCGTGTTAAATCATTCGAAGATCGAATAATCGACCTTCCTTTTCCTAGCTTCCCTAAGAAGAATGTTTTCTCGGTTGTTAACGAAGAAACACGTCGAGCTAACTGTTAAATTTGCAACATTACATATGTACATGTAGGTATCTGTCAGATACATCTGGGTGATTGATAGTGGCGAAGTTTGCGGTAAATACGATTCAAGAGACGAACATTTTCACTGTCGGCAGAATCCTATTTGTTTGTTGAAATGAAGTTTATCGAATTACTGGAGTCGAATGAATTTTTTAGTTAGTTCCATTTCTCTAGTATTAGTTTAATAATCTGAAGAGTAGCGCAGAGAATGATAAACCGACCGATCGATAGTCCTTTACTTTGCACCAGTTTTCTCGAAATCCCGCCGGATGAAACGTTTGTGACTGCGCTTCTGTCGTTTTCAAAGCTACGTACATCGATTATTTCGTTATCGTCTTGTTCGTTTGTATCGCTTGTTTCTGTTTCGGTTACTCGATTATAATAATTTTGGACACGCCCTTTTGGCTCGTTTTTCAGAATTCGATTCGTGTTGCATGGGAAAAGAACGGGCGGGCGGATGGTTTAATCGTCGCGCGATCGATCCTGTTCACGACAAATCCATTTGAAATCGAGACGAGCATCCTAAAGCAAAGTTTTAAAACAGTTTCAGACTACGACGATCGAACGAACTGTTCCGCCAGTGGGTTAAAAATTACGGAACTCATCGAGAAGGCCGAAACAGCCGCAGCTCGGGAAAGCTGCACTCGTTACCATCGATTTATCGTTGAACGTAAACTTGCCAGTGTGAAATATATACGTGGATGGTTCGCAATCAAAACGGACCAAGTCCACCGAGGTGTCAAATTAAAATAAAATAAGACCGCGACGAACACGACGGGCCATCAATCTCTGACCGAGAAAAATATCCAACCGTTTTATGATCGATGACACACACATATAACACCGTCCACTTCCTTAAATTCCGCTTCGGCAAATATCGTTACAATTTACCGGGGGAAGACTCTGGCGAACCAGTCTGCGAACCAGAAAGTTCGATAAATTTCCAACGTACCCTTAAACCTCGCGACGCAGAGGAAACACGGTTTATTATTCGATGCGAGTGGCTTGGCGAGAATCGTGGCAACAGCATCGTCGTCGTTCTCTTTACGAGCTCGCGTTTAATTCGTTTCGATCTAGCACGAGCGTGGAATATTCAGAGGTTAAGAGAGGAAGAAGAGAGGGCGGAAAAAATAAGCACATTGCTAGCGGTCAGAAGCTGTGGTTAAATAATTTCAGCCCGTGGTCCACACTGGCTGGCCGTTTAGAAAAGGAAAGGGAAAGATATGAAAGGATAGAGGATTTCTTTGAAAAAATCATGAATGGATGTAGGCTCCGCGTTTGCGAAGTGTGTACTTTGAACGAGTATCTCGAAGAAGAAACGACGGCCGCGAGCCCTCGATTCTCACAGCGATTCCACAGCGCCGCGCCGACGTGCCGTGCCGTGGCGCGCCGGCTCTCTTACATTTTCTTTTCCCCTGTTTCTCGATCTGTCTTTACGTCAGCCTCTTTACCCCCCGTTTTCTTCTCTGCCCCTTCTTCATTCTTGTTGCTTCCCTTTCGCTTTTGTTTCTTCCTGTCCCTTCCGCAGCTTTCCTCTTTCCTCTTCCTTCTTTCTCGCTTTCCCCAGTCATTGAGGTAGAAGATAGACCAACATGAACGTACGCCAGCTGCCAGTTGTATCCCTCTCTGTTCGCGTGTCGTGTTGCTCCAACGACTGGTTTTCCCTGGACATTTCTCTCTATCTCTTTCCTCTCTTTGGCTACCCTTTGGCCGCTGCTTCCTCTTTTTTCAATCTTTTCTCTTTTTCCCCTCGGTTTAACGGCTGCACACGGGTCAGATCATGCTGCAACCCGGCTGCAAGGAGCGTCGAGTGCTTTGGACTGAAAAGCGGCTGATTTCTGCACGCTCCTGCGTCTTCTCTTTCTACCTTTCGCTTTGTACAGCGCGCCCTTCTCTCTTATTCGATTGCAAACGTGCGTTTGAACGAAACGCTGGTAGAGCTGGCCGCACGAGTCTCGTCGAAACTAGGTTGACAAGAATTTCATTCTCGGCGATTCCGCAAGTTGTTGCGGCCAAGCCAGCATCTGTACCGTATATAGCGTATATACCGGGCACAAGGACGCGGGGATGGAACATTATCCGGATAATACGTTTATAATCAACGAACGTATTGCATAGGGAAACTATTCCAACTCCAGAGTATCGATTTATACCATCTTCGACTTGCGTGTGGTGAATAAATATTTGTAGAGGCTATTACAGGCAATGCTTGTAGCGATAAACGCGCGTTTACGACTTTTTAAGGAGCGACACATCGAAACATTCGAGTATACGTACAGTACGTTAAAAATACAAGCGTTACCCACTTGCAGGAACCTGTTAGTCGCAAGAATAAATTCTAGCGGGCAACGTAAAGGCAGCAGAGTTTTCTCGCGTTCGATCAAACTATCGGAAAGGCTCTTATTTTGAAGCGTTACGCGGACCTAAGTTGTTATTGCTTCTAACTAGGTTCGTACACGGAATTTCTAGTTCTTAGCCGATACAGAGTCGTTTGGTTGTAGAAATTCGGCAAACCTTGTAATCATAACGTCGACCAATGGAGTTACAGTGTATGTATCTACATACGTGACGCCCCACGACCGATAAGGTGCCCTTTCGTTTCTTGGTTCTACCGCACAAACAGATCACGTATATCGTAATGCACCTCCGTAAACTAAGAAGCAGAAAACCACTCTTATCGTTAGCGGAACGTTATGAATATGGATATACGCAGAGTTAGCTTTGGCGAACTAAAATAATCGTATAAATTATACAAGGCAAGTTATACGACGATTTATTTGCGCAGCGATGTAAGAAGGATATGTATTGTATAAGAAAAATTTGAATATATGTAACGCACGTATCGCGAGGTGTATCGAGGGCTCGCGTTCCTTTTCATTTTAGAATTATCCCACTTAGTTTCCTACTCCATCGCTCCGTTTCGATATTTAGGTACGTAATAGGGATTATATTTTCCGCCAGCCGAGCTTTTATTAAAGCTCGACGTATCGCGTTAGATACTCGGCATCGGATAAACGGACAGATGGAATCGCAAGGAAACAAATACGCGCGCGCTTCTAAAATATCGTTGGAGATGATAAAACCAGAGGCAGAAAATTCTGTTCTACGCGTAAGGTTTTCTTCTATTCTTTGAACGCGATTCCCGTGCTCGTAGGGGTTGCCCTCGTTATCACATGGTTATACCATGTGTGCTCGTTACCAATTCCGTACACGTGCCTTTGTGCAAAGTTGGATCGGTTGATCGCAACCAGCCGGCAATAGTCAAAGCAATCCTGTACCGGCAGAGGAACCGTTAGCCAGGTTTCGTCCAACGAAGAACCAACTGATTAACGCAACGATTGATTGCGAATTCGCAGATAATTGACTAACTCGATAATCACAGCGCGTTTATCAGCGGCGATGTAGCACGTGTGCGCGCATCGATTCGCGTGCCGTGGATGCGGAAGCATAAATAGTAGGTGGAACAGTGGTTCGACCCGGTATCCCATCCGAGGAAGAAGAATATGGCTAGTTCGGCACGCTCGCGCTCCCCCGAACCTTCGATTTGCTTAAGCACCCCAGGGCGATCACGCGCCCTCCCTGCCACATCAGTTTAAATTCAGCTGACGGTCAGGAGAAGGAGGAGGGTGAGGACCAAGGGGTGGGAATCCACGATTACCCAGCGGCTATGTATCTATACGTTAACACACGGGGGCACCAACCACCGCGGGACGTGTGCAAGGTACTAGGGATTCGACCGTATGAATATTCAGGGCTTGCCTTCACGGCGATGAAAATTCGATTGCCCCGCAGCTACGGCGTCTGACGACGATGACGGCCGACGGGGAAGGGGATACGTACCATCACCACCACCGCTTTACACATATATAGCGACAGTGCGAGTACCGGTACTGGTTCTGTCGTTGCTCTGTCTCCTGCACCGTCTTCGAGCGTGCTTCCGCCTGTGGAAACTGTGCACCGGCGATCGATGACAATCGTCCACAGGCGTGTGAGGTACTTTGAACCAGCCGGTTCCCACCTACGCCGATGTATAGTATACACACGGTCATAGGCGGCGCTTTCCGATCGAGCATGGAAGACGCCAGTGTATGGCGTCGCGTCGCGTCGCCAGGATAAGCTACCTCGACGGAAATTGCAGCGCTGGGAAGTTATGATGCATTTGTTCCGAGAGATCGGCGGGATTGAATTTTCCTTATCGCGGAGTAGGTCATGGGTCGAGACTGGTTAGATGGGTTCATCGATATGCAAGGAATGCGGCTGACACGTTTGGACAGCGCATTTGCCAGTATGATAGATGCGCGTGTGTTTAACGGTACTTGATGTTCCGTTAGAAAACTTTGATCTCTTTTTATCACCGCAGCACCGATATATAGTTACGATTAGAAATGGAAATTCGAAAAAAAGGAAAGCGTGGAAGATAGCGCGCGCGCGCAGGAGAGAAACAGAGAAAGGCTTCTCATGGGTAGCGCATGTAAGGAAGTTTTTCGATGCGTAAATATTATACGTAGATGGTTGTATTTGTAGCTACACATATCTATGTATAGGTAACGAAAATTGGACGACGAGCGAACGCGCTAAGACACGGTGTCCGGCGCCTATGCGCGTAGCTGAGAGAGCAGGGTGCAGGGAGCACCTCCGTGGCACGGACACCTGGCGTATTACACACATTGGTCACGGTGTGTGCACCGCGTACGCTTGTACCTACGTACGAATCACATATCTATAGTTTACCACATCTACCTATATCCATTTATTGCATCGCGCGCCGGTTGCAATCTTCTCGTCATTCGTTTATCGGATTGCGAGCTCGTGCTGAGGAACGAGAAATATCGATTCGTCGTCGCTGTCGCGATAAAATGAATTTTGTAGCGTGACGCGAGGTAAACGAGAGAGCGAGAGCGCGCGCGAGAGGGAGAGAGAGAGAGAGAGCGGACGCGTGTGCGCGAGATGAAACGGACAAAAGCAAGGGGGTTAGGAATTCGGAGGAAGAGGCCAAGGGAAAAACGAAAGAAGGAAAACTGCGATTTCGATAGGTTTCTTTCGTAGCAAAGGAAAACGTACGGGCTGAATAGAACAGTGGCAGGGAGGTCCGTAGGAACGTAGAAATTGAACTTGTTCCGGAGACGTGTTCCTTCCTTGGTTTTATCGCGTTATCGTTCCATCGAAGGGGCGAACGAACGATCCCGTCGCGTTGCTTTCGAGGAATCGACGGGGCATCGACTCGTGGAATACGATTATGTCCTTGTGTACGTCCTAGTCTGGACGCGGTTCTCACATTAGGACACATTGTACGATGATGTTACGAGATGATCCACTTTGCATTGTTTTAGCAAATTGCAGCTCGCGACGGCTGCACCGAGGATCGATGCATTACAAAGTTACAAACGTGTTGTTAAATCCCAACTAATCGGTCGTCCATCTAAAGTACGCCTACTTAATGCGCTCATTGTTAAAGATATCGTGAATTTTAAAACCACACGCTGCCGCCTTTCTGCCTTCCTCTTATCTAACGTCACATTCAATTCGAACAACGGTAAATGAATGTACGTAGATGGTAATAATTTTTCTCGATACCGCAACTGGTAGAGCGGCTTTCCAACAAAAATAAGCCTTTGAAATTCTTCTTGCGGTTTTCCTTCCGCGGATAGACGGTCGCGTATAACTCGCCGTTATCTTTTCTCGACAGGAAAAAAACTTGCGAATACCGATTTCCGAAAAGTTACCCCTTCTCAGGTATTTTTTCTCAGGTCTTTTTCTTCTTTTTTTTCTTTGGGAGGGAGGCGGCGGAAGTTTGTCGCTGCGCGCTATAACTTTTCGATGATGCTTATCCTCCGGACTCGAGAAATATCATGCCGCGGAAGACCTCGCGTCGACGAAGAATACCTGCACGTGGGTGAATTGGTTAACTAACGGAAATTACGTAAAGCGCACTAACGCGGTCGTGTTCGCTACGGCACATTCGAGAAACTGGACGCTGAAGCACGGCGAGGCAACGTTCCTCGATCTACCTCCTTTTCACGTCGTTTTTCTTCTATCGTTTTTCTCTTGCGTTGACGCTTGGTGCACGTGCGTCCGTCTCGATTCGCGCGGTTTTCGTCTCCTACCGTTAACGCCCACCGTGTATTAATGGTGAGAATTATCCGCGAGAACGCAGACGTAATCGTACGGCAGAATGTTCACTTTTGTATACAGCATCGAAATTCTTCCCCAAGGAAATTACCGGTAGTCGACGAGAGTGGACCTCTTGCCATATACGGTTAACTATACGCGACTGCGAGCTGATTACACGCTCGATTCTCGTTGCTTGTTATTACGGCTTATTATTACGGCTCGCCACCGTTTTCAATGCTACGTTTTTACGCGACAACATCTGGTAAGCTTTAATCGTTCGGTACCTATTTTCCTATCGGACAAAGAAGGTTCGAAGTGGACACTGCAGCGGCGATGATTACCTAAGGGAAGTTGAAATTGCCGCGAATAGCTATCGAGGATTCTGGCGCAGCGGAAGATTGGAATTCTTATTATCATGGTATTTTTACAACATCTTACACTAAAGTTACACCGCGCGAATATTTGCCGAACGAATCGATCAAATATTTGCATTTCGAAATCAGGTTCAACGTATTTTCCAATGTAAATTTGGACACTTTGAGGCAGTGCGAGCTTCTCGTGTGGATCAAATATGATTTCCATAATTAAACATGTGACTCTGGTTGTCTCGGAGAAACACGGCAAGCAAAGAAATCGGTTGAATCAACTCGACGAAGATCTATGGTCGTGTCGCGGTACGAATTTACGCCATTTATTTCATCCACGCATTATATTACGTGGTGTTTTCGTGGATGATACGTAAGATTGTCGATACGCGCGAAAGAAGAACTTCGTCGTATATCGCTGATACAAGTGAAATAAAAAGAATCTGCTGCCGGTTCTGTCGCAATGCGATCTTTTAAGGCTCGAACTGCGACGCGACAACTCGCGTCTCGGAATAGAAAAACGAGAAGCGGTTGTAAAACAGCCCGTGAACACGCCACAAGTATTTGAATAGCGTAACGATTGTGACTGGCGATGAGATGGTCGAAAATGTCGTTTGCAGGTGCTAAAGTTATAGTCGAGCAGCCACGGTAACGGTTATCTTTGGACGACCTGCGAGACCAATTCTCGTAAAAAGCTGTTATAGCAGGGGGTATAAAATTATAGAGCGAACTAAGTAGCTGTGTTAACTTCTACACACGTTTCGCACTTTGTCTTGAAAATTAGAAAAATCGGCCAGTTCGTTATTAAACGCGTTGAGCTTTAATAAAGACGTGAATTACCTTATTGCTGGCTGTTATCCTTGCGAGCATCACCGGTTAACGCCGTAAAGTAGTTCGATGCTGTTCTCTGCTACACGTTGGACATTTTTTAATCCGAAGACTAATTACTGTTTTTTTCTTACGCCTCTCTTAATATTCTCTTTCATCAAAGCCCATATCCGATCTAGCTTTTTAACGTCTCGCGCGTATAATATATTTACTCTGTTCAGGTAATTTGGTAACGTTGCTTAAACGTGCTTAGGTAACGTTGTAACGTTTCGTTTAAAAATATAGCGACAAGTCGTTCGAGGTATCCGCCTGAAACGTAGAACGATGTAAGTTATTCGAACGATAAAGTTTTGAAAATATTGTCTTGGAAAGGGATCCGAACGGACTACTAATGGCGGTTTGGGCTACCGATTCTCGGTATCTACTATGCTGTCAGAGACAGACTATTTCACTCGTAAGAATGATACACGTTGGAACGTCGGTGGATGCCGGGCGATTAATTATTTATAAGCGATTGAGATTCAGACGGGCTGTTCCCTAAGGGCTGATATCGAACATAACAACCGGCAAAGGTATTTGAACGAGCGTAGACAACACAGTGATTCAAGGAGGCATTAAATTTCCACGTTTCCTGCGATCCGACGAAGTGAAGTTGCGACGTTAGACGACGCGAGACCACGTTTTCTCTCTATGCAACGACAGTTGCGAAGAAATTTGCAAGGGGAATCGCGGTTTTGGTTACACTCTTTTACATAGTTTGGCAGTCTCGATCACAGGCATTCGTAACGAGAGTAATTTGCACAAGGACGACGGTAAGAGGGTTGGGATCTGAATATTCGCTGTGATTTGGACCATTTCACCTGGTCGTTTCCACGAGAGGTCACCTGGGGCAGGAAGACCACGTTCTCTGCAGTTTCCGTGTGCTTCTGAATATTCATTCGCGAGAGTTGGCTGGCCCGTTTAAATAGCCCGCCACGTTCTCCAGCTCTGTCTCTTTCCGCTATCACGCGCGGCTCCATCTCTCGATTTCGATCTCTCTCCCTCCCATCCCTTCTTTTCCGCCGTTTTATTTCCCCGCTTTCACGTTCGCCATCGTAGTTTCTGCCCGGCCACTTAGTCTTCCACTTCTCTCGCCCCGATAATCCGCTGGTATCGTGCATCGGCGACTTTGTAACACGACGATTTCGCGGCGGGTCGTTACGCTGATAAGTAGCTACACGGAGAAATGGCGCATAACCGTTTTATCTGTGTGTACCCTTTCACCTGTACGATATCGTATATCTTCGATCATACACAACGCCATCAAGATACTATACGTACTTACACAGCTGTATTTGTATACCGCGAGGAAATGGGCTGCGACTCGATAATTCGAGTATCGGCGATACGCTTCGCGTATCCGAATTACAGATATCCCTGGAATCTGCATACGCGGTATATCTAATCGTCGGGGGTCACTGACTCGCTTTGTAGCTTCGTCACGTTGTCACTCGGATTATTTACCGTTTGGGTGTTTGCCCAGCCGTAAACACTCGCCCACGAATCTTAGCCTTTTCCATGCCGACATGCAGTACACTCGGATGGTTAAGACTCTTCGATATCCGACAGACGCCGGGTACAATTCTTGCCCGATTCTTATCGCTCTGTCGTGAGATGGAGAAAGATAGCAGTTACGACGAACCTTTGAATAATTAAGACGTCAGTTCTATTAGTATATTTCAAAAGAACAAGTTATTCGCGCGATTCTAATTTCCTTGAACATTTTTTCGATATCGATTCTTTCGTCCGCCATAAATAAACTTTCGAGACTCGTAGATAGGAATATATGTTAAAGTTTAATAACAAACGTCACTGCGATAATCAAGGTAAAAGCAATGATTAGATTTAACGATTAGCAAATTTAGATTTCTTCAAGTTAGGATTATCGACATGGAAAGATCTCAGCTGTTATTGGCAACCCTTCTGACCTGGTTTTCGCGCTTTCGATCAAACGTCGTGAAATTTGCGGAAAAAATTTGACAAACGACCGTTAAATATTCTCGGCTATCAATTTCGTTGGAGTAAGTTCAAATCGAAATATCGATTTCCGTGGATGTTGGATCTTTACCTTTGATCGATATCGGCCAACTGATGAAACATTCGATAGAACGTAAAAGAAAAACGAAGAACAGAAAAATAGAATTTGGTGTGTACATACCATGTTGGCACTAGAATTTGGCACACAGTTAGTTTGATCGGTGCGTTACACGTTTGTCGGGCCTGGTTCTATCCATCAGCCGAGTATATTCTGTTTAATTTGTTATGCAGTCAGATGGCATCGGGTTACTTGGATCGCTACTTAACTTGTCTCGCTCAACTTCTTACTCAACTTTGGTTTCGTGATGTACTCTGCGAGACACGCGAGAACATTTATTCCCGAAAAATTATTTACACTCGACTAGCTTGCCAAGAAGCGTCACACACAGTCGACTAAGGTTCCGGAAACTCCACCTACTTTAGCCAAGATCGACGTTACTTATTAATCACAGCCTGGTTTGAGCTTCAAAGAACGTTGGTAGACTCATTCATCGGCCTCGTCGCGCGGATATCTTGTGTACTTCTTTTTGGCGCCTTTCATCTACTAGACTTATCACTCCTTCCTTAGCTCCCTCGGTAGCTTTTCTACTTTTACAGCGGCTTCCGCACGCTACCCCATCCCCTGACCCCTTCTCTCTCTCTCTCTCTCTCCTGCTCTTTCTTGGCTTCATCGAAACTTGTCGTTGCGAGCGCAATCTTTTTCTCGAAACTTGTCGCAATCGAAGGTAACAAATTCCATTCCTAAACGGCCGTATACGGTGAAGGTATTGCGCATAGCGAGCCAGAGAGTCGACGATTACACTATCGATACGACGGTCGGCTAACGCGAGCCGTTGACAAATTCGTAACAACCCGCTGTGAAAGCCTATTTATCGGGATTACGTTTATAGAAACTACTGTGCACTCGTGATTACGTTTTCTCTGCTTTCGATCGATCGTCGCGGTGTGTTACGCCAACTTCGTCTACTTGTCTTTCCCTAAATTTGTTTTAGCGAACGTTTTAATCCTTTTAATTTGTTTTGTATACCTTGAGAGATCAGAGAAGGATAAAGTACATGTAGAACGGGCCATTATAATTTCTTGATAACCTTCAACGCGTACATCAATTTCTCCTAAATTTTTTCTCACAATTCGAGGCTTTTGCGCGTAAATTGCATCGCTGTCGATGGAACAAAAAATGCGAACACCTAAGTACCGTTTATTAATTATTACACGATCGGAAGAGCGAAGCTACAGTGTATCGTTTGAAAGATTTCTTTGGAAGAATCAACTGGACGAACGTTAATTTCTTCGGTGGCTCGTTTCGAAAATTAATTTTTTTGCTGCTTGTAAAGGAGATGTAAATCGTATATCAGCGATCGATATTTGTTTCTTTTACGCGACGCCAACGAGAAGCTGTTGCAATTGCTTGTTAACACTTTGACTGCCACGCCGAAATCACATGTTTCGCTCAGGACGCCACGGGAGTATTTTTATTATTCAAAATGGCAAAATAATAATAAATTGATGATGTAAGACAACATTCTTCCCCAATGGACCGTTTATCTTATTGGTGGTCACGGCTGACCACCGTGGCGTCTTGGTAACAGTTGATAGCGACGTATTATAACGAGGCTTCGTTTATTTCAACAAACCATTCGCATTCGTTATTTCGTCGTAAGCAAAACGTGCAGAATATATTGTTGAAGATATTAGGCTGAAATGGTAGAGGTCCGCGAAGAAAATGATGCTTGTGATAAACCAATGGTAGTGGTAGATTACAACAGAGGAAAATGTGCTGTAGATTTATCAGATCAAATGGTAGCATATTCTACACCACGTAGAAGAACCCTCAAGTGGTATGTAAAATTAGCTTAGAGTTATTGTTAAATACATCAATTTCAAACGCGATGATACTCTATAAACAAGCAACAAAAATCAAGGTATCTGATTTTAGAATGGCACTCGCAATGCACCTTACACAGTGCCATTCACCAGAGCCGTTAAATATACTTATTCGACAAAGATTGCGACACGAAATGCAGAAGAAAGAAGGGCAAGCGTACCTGGCACGAAAATTTTGCAGAGAGTACTATAAAAAAAATGTTAAACAGTTAGGATCAAAAATTGCTAAGAATCGGACCAAAAAAGTGACCACCTATTGTCCAGATTGTATCGATGAGCCACATTTATGTTTAAAGTGTTTTAACACGGTGCACCGTTAGATGCAAAATTTGTTCTCATTTTTTTTATCGATATTCTAATAAAAATGTTTAATTGTTCAATGGGGCACTTTTTATTTCAAAGTATCTTCTATTTATCGGTTATATTCAAAATGTCCTAACTCTCAGTTTTCATTCAATTTTTGCAATTGTAAGAAGTTCATCATACATGACGAACGTAGCAGTCAAAGTGTTAAGAGAGAAGGAGAGTCCTGGTGAAGCTTCGAGGTTTCGCCAGTTACATGGAAAGCTTCGATTATAACGTGTATTGTTTTCGATCAGAGGCCGCTTACCATTGGTACTTTGGCTGCGGGTTTGTCACGAGTAACAAAAAAATTGAAGCCACGACGTCTAACAAACCGCAGAATCGCAAGATCGCGACGTAACTCATTTTAACATACTGTATATCCTGGTAAGAGCCGATAAAAAGATGCAAAACGTTGGTGCTCGGCGAGAGAAAAGTTGGCAACGTTTATCGACAGGTAATGCTTATGGGTATTGATATGCAGTGAAAAATCGAGCGTAACGTATTATAGTATATGTCTGTGAATTCATGGACCAGCAACAGCGCAGCAGTGCAATAGTATTGTTCGCTGGACTAGGTAAAAGTGAGAACACAGATGGATCGCGTCGCTGCATGGCGATCGCACCTTACCGATTTAGCGATCAGATAAATATCGCGATACTAAGACGGGATGTCGAACAGAACGCCACACGACGGTGTAAACACGTCGCTAGAAATAGAAAAGTTTCGAAAAGACCGTATTGTGACAGTGCAGAGTGAAGGAAGAGGAGAAAGGGCGCGGTTAAAAGGATACACGCGCTTTTTCGTAAGTACGTAGAAGTAGAATCGTTGTTTGAAAGTCTCGTCGCTACGAGAGAAACAAACAAACAAACAAACGATCACGAAAACCATGGAGAAATCGCGAGCAAGATGCGATTTTGCTTCGATCGTCGGTTCGTTGAACCGCGAGAAGAAAAAAAGAAAAAATAAGGACTCATCTCGAGAGATTATAGAAACAACCTAGAGAAAGTGAAAATCGAAGATTTAAAAGTAGTTTGGGATTGACCTAGTTGTTCTAAACATCGTTCCAAAGTATTATTTCGACGTCGTACTTAATTTAGGACATAATTTGTGAAAACTGTATCTGTGAAAAGACAATGGACGTTTCTCTGTATTTTAACAACAATAATATACAGCATAGTTGATGAAGGTGATTGTCGTTGCCCGTGAATTTTCCCTGGCTCGTTTCGTCTCTTTCGCTTGGTCGTTGTTTCCCGCCGAAGCGTTTCGTCAAACCTCTATTTCCTCTGTAATCTCGCTCTCGATTTTCTCGCGTTTTCCCATGGTCGTTTGCTCGTTGCGTTTCTTGGCCTGTTTTTGGCCGGAAAGCGTATAAATACTGTAAATTGATGGTAGATAAGGTTAATGTACCGAAAGAACCGATCATGTCGTTAAAATCACGTTTCGTTCGACCGCCATTTGGAAACACGTTGTGGGATTGCGCCTGCAGCAGCGTTTTCATTGTTATCGCGATTCTATGGCCCTTTATACAAGGATTCGCCTGTTATTGTTCTTTTTCCTCTTTACAGAATAGCTGCGCTTAAACGGCATGAATAAAAGGTGTCTTTTGTTTTCTTTTTTCGTTTTACGCTTTCCCTACGTTTAGCCGATTTATATGAAGAACAGAATTTGCCCTATATTCTCACGGTTCAACGACCTGATATTTTTTCACGGACTTGTATCGAAATTCGATGAACGCTATCACTCGGCTAACGTAACCAGTCAAAGTTAACCTTCTCCGGTGACTCTACGTGATTTCTTCCACCCATGTGATACACGTGGCCGTAAGTGAATTTGAAAGAAAATGATCGAACCGAGAGAAAAAGAGAAAGGAAACGCAAGGAGAAAGAGACGCACGAGTCACCGTGCCTTAATTTTCTTCCGATTCTAGCGACTCACGTTCCGCACCTTCGATTATGTACTTTGCTCCGACTGCGCTCGTTCACCGTGTACGCGTTTGCCTACCACGAGAAATCTGCCCTCTTTACTTTAAGGCTTTGGAATCCGTTGAACACTGGATTTTTCCAACGTGACACCGATCCGACACCGATGAGGAAAATTAAATCGGATTCTTTCCTATCTCGCTTAGGGTTTCCGATCGGATCGCGACGATCGTATCGATGCCGATGGCTCGTGATTCGTGACTCGGCCGACGTAAGAGAAGAGAAAGTCGGGGCAGCGTGGCGCTACCATAATCGCGCGGGGAAACGAAGCCGACGCTGGTTGGTGGTGTCCACGATGCTGGAGGGAAGTAAGTCTTGATCCACGGCTCGTCTCGTCTCTCTCGAATCTGGAAAGTAGGCCGAGCCACGCCTAACGGTGACTCGCTGTTTCAGATGCGTATAGCGCACCTTTGTCCGCCACATTTTGTTCGCGTTGCGCTGCACTTCTCCCTTCTGTTCGACCGATCCTCCGCCACCGTTTTGCGAAATCTACGGTCGCGCGGACGAGAAGTGGCGCATCGTCGACGAGCGATTCTTGTCGAAAACGATCGTCCTTGTTTCAGGGTTGACGCGGTTCGACACGCACCCGCCCGACAAGTTAAATTCGATATCAGATTTTACATTGTACGATTTTTGATTCGCCTGGACAAGTCTCGTTATACCGATAGCATTCGTCACGAGAGAGTTATAAAAGGGAGAATATAGAACCGTGACAAGTGTGATCGATGTGGAATCCTTGAGCGGAAATTTTGAATAGTAAGCGCAAATTCAGATACGACAAATGAGTGGTAGGGTTGATTTTGCACAGTCGAAGAATGGAAACGAGATTAAGCCGTACATTTTATGCGCGATATACGAAATGGCTGGTACAACGGTTGGCGGCGCGTTGTTAGATACGCGGCACGATTCAACGAAAACCTTGTACGTATAAGTACCTACATACGTATGCATAGGTGTACATCCGATTTGCCACCTAATCGCGAATGTATTCGAAGTCGTAGCAGAGCAGCACTGGCTGCTGCGGAAGCTGGGGGACAAATAGAAGCTTGAGCTGGCGACCTCTCTGCATAATGCATACCATCGTCGCCTTCTTCATCGTCGTTGCCGAGCTCGTTCGAGTCGGCAGCGGTCTTCTACCGTTCCTTCGTTAGCCTTTTAGCTTGCCTGCTGCCTTCCTTCTCCTCTCCATTCTCCTTCCTTCCCCTTCCTTTCCCTTCCTTTCCATTCCTTTCCCTGCCTTTCTCTTCCTTCCTCGATTGCACCGTCTCGGCTGCTATCGTTGGCTCAGCTGTGTAAGAAATGGCGCGTATAACTTGTTCACGAAAAAGAACAATGATATGTACCGGTGTTTCTTTTTGTAACATCGTTTCATCCAGCGCAGCCAGCGTTTGTTAAGAACTGGCATTTTTAACGCGATCGTGCGCAAAACTTATTCTTACGACGGTGACAAACAAGATGTTCTCGGTCGTTCAAATATCGCGAAAGAATGAAAATTCTTTGCAACTTTTGCAACGCCGTACCTAACCATTTCCTACCTTGACAAATACCCGTTCCTTACCTTTTCTTTCACTAAATCGCAGAGAATTAACACTAGAACTACCGATAGTTAACACGAAGCTATTTCTACCAACACCAGTCTAAATGACTGGTCTTTAAAAAATAACAATAGAATATTTTTATGTTTATTGATTTATTAGTCTCTTAAAGAAGCAATTCCATGTTATGTAGTATATTTTTGGTATTATTAATCCATCGAGGGTTGGCACATTTATAAAATTGTAGAACCAGTCATTTTGACTGCTGTGGTATTTCTAGCGATTGATCCGGAATTTTCCTGATAACTGATATCATCATATCGAATGATACGCAGTCAAAATTTGAAAAACGTGTGCGAAGTTGTACAAAACGAGGAAACTGATTAATTGGGGTTCGATAAACAGATTGCTGGATACTTTTACACTTTGGCAAGTACCAGTCATTTTCACTGGTATTGGTATAAGTAGCCTTATTATAGCATGGCTACGTCGTATCGTTGCGTATCGGTACTTTTGCCTAAAATATCATTACAAAAATTCACCGTTTATTGTGAATATCAAAATGTATTTTTAATAAACATCTTTAAATAAATAAATAAAATGGTATAAGTAGCCTTGATACAAAATTATTTTCAGTTTGAATACATAAAAAACAAAATAAAATTCATTATATTACATACTCGTTACATCATTGCGGGAAAAAATATAACACGAAGTAGGAATTTGAAAATAAATTTGTAAGACCAGTCAATTCGACTGGCGTGATAGTTCTAGCGTTAGTGTCGCGGTTTGATGTCTTTGCTATTGCTATTTTCGTTAACGTCGTTATTGGTTCGATTTTAAGGATTTCCATATCTCAAATTCAAATTTGTTTCGTCGGGCTTGTTCCTTTCTTAAAATGGTTTGTTTGTATTTTTTCAGGAATGACGATCGGAGCGGCGATGACGAGGATTGAAAGTTACCGTTGACTCATAGGATACCCTGCAGGGCCACTCGCTACCAAAATGAGCACATCCCTGCGAATTTTGGCACTGATCAGCTTAGTTGCGCAGAACGTGGCTTGGCCGCAAGATCCTGTTCCTAGGCTGCATGTCAAACATCGTGAGTAACTTTGCCTGCATAAGCGTGTAACAAAAATCGTGTTATTTTATATAAAAAGCGATTGTTCGTCTTATACCGGTGTTTAAGCGCTTTGAAAAAAAGTATGGAACAATGGCTATTTAGCCAGACGCATTTTTACCGTATAACGTCGTTTGACGTGTAATGTATCGCTAAATTCGGTTCGTCGTTCGCCTTTGCGTGCGAAAATTTAATGAAACGAAGCCACACACTCACCACGCTATTTTATACCTGTATCGAATTATTAAATTGATCCCGCCCGACATTTTAGGATATATGTATGGATATGAAATTAAAATTAAATCAAAGAGCTATAGCCAAATGGATCTTCCATGCATTTTACGCAAACGCGCGTCGCGCATTCATTGTACGTCATTAACTGCGATGCTGGAAATAATCGCGCGTCGCAATTTACTCTCTGTAGAAACGATCGTCTGCAATCATTCGCTTTCTTTTTCTGCTTTTCCCTTCTTCTTCTTCTTCTTCTTCTTCTTCTTCTTCTTCCGTACCCTTTTCTTTGGCCGAGTTTCTTATCATTTGTCGATCGAGTAAATGCAGTTCAACTAAAAGATGTTCTTTCTGGCTGGATCCGAAAACGTCGTTTCACGCCGCGGAAACGCAGCGAAATTAATTCCGTGGATTAACGGCCGCGTTCCGTTATCCCAAGAGATTCCCGTTGAATTCGTTCCACTTAATTACTATAACGCGCGACAGATTATCCAGAACAATAAGGCACGTTTCACGGTGAATTCGATGGAAAAGCTTGCTTCGACTCGTCCTCCTCGTTCTCTTTTGTTCCTGGTTCGCGGCCGTCTTTCATCCGCCGAAATCTAATCTTTGTCGCGTAAGAACTACGGTAGAAACTAACAGCGGCATTACGATGACCGATGAATCGATGGCAATGAAATCGGCTCGTTCTCCTTTTCGTTGGATCGCCTTCCTTCCTTCAGAAGTTAATTTATCCCTCTTTTTTGTCCACGTTCCAGTCGTAGTCTCTCGACACGGTTGTTTGCACGCGCTAGCTTACCGAGAACAATAACGCACCGTACCGCGGCAATTCGCCGATAAGAAAAAGTTACTTCTCTCGCATCTCGCCCGATTCCGGCGCTTCTTTCACGCGGATCTTTTCACACGGGAAATTTCATTTCCTTCGCGCGAGATAAAGACATCGGTGACGGCGAGCACCAACTCGCTAGAAATCACACGTTTACCGGTCGAGTGCAACCGATCGGTAGGTGAACGCGTCGAAGGTTATCGCCGTGTGAATCGAGAATCCTTTACCTGGAAGAGCATCGTGGAAAGAGAACGAGGGTCAGAGGAAGGGCGAAGCAGAACGTCTGCAAAGGGACTGGGCGGGGTAAGAGGAAAGGAATTGTATACAGAACATGTAGAGATACGTCGCGCGTTGTCGTCGTCATCGTCATCGTCGTTGTCGTCGTCGTCGTCGTCGTTGTCGTTGTCGGCTGTTGTTGTTGGCTGTGTTCCGTCGCAGTCGATTCAAAGGCATTTCCGCGCGACATGAGCACGCTTTCGCCGCACCTGTGGATTTGGCGGTCTCGCACCACGCCACGCCACGCGGTTCCGTTCAGTTGTGCAAGTGCCATGCCGGTATTAAACGCAACACGCCGATAACGCTTCATCCGGCTAGAGACCAGGATAAACGTCGAGCGGATGTCGATGGAAAAGGATAAGAAAGTATCGGGGAAGCGTGGGAAAAAATCAAAATACATTAGACGCTGTCGGATGTTTGAACACGTTTGCCATCGCTGGCAAGTACAAAGCGGCGGTGAAAAGTTAATAGTTAAACGATATTTCCATCTGGCCTCTGTGTATTTATTTCACGGTAGTTTACGTTCTGTAGGTGGTAGAACTTGTTCGTTTCTATAGTTGTTGGAAGAGGTAGTATTATACAGTTGGTTGGAGCAGCTAGAAGATTACGTTACCGAGAAGTAACCAGCTGCGAGACAAATACCTCTCGTTTGTGTGCTTAATCCACGCGTTCCAAACGAATAATCCAATTCGCTTAATCGCTGTATTTTCATGCTTTTAGACGATTGACTAGCGCTCTGGCTAAAACTCTAATTGCTTTGAACGGTTAATTTAAATAGAGGATGGAGAAGCGATTGGAAAGATCTGCGTAGGATTGCTAGCAAGTGCAAAGCAAACTAACGATTGCCGAAACACACAACTAGAAAGCAATCTATCTCGAAATGATATCCTTTGTCGTGGAAACTGCAACAGACGTAACTAAACTTATTTTCTGAAATAAATTTATCCAGGTACTTTTACCGCGCACAGCGACATATAACAGCGCAGATACGTTTGAAATGCCGCAATAATTGGCATATCGGGTGATCCGATGAAAGCAGAGACGTTACGCGTGCGACACGAGCGATCGGTTAATAGAAAGAGACAAGGAAATTGAAAACGAAAATTCAAGTCGAAGACAATGAAGTGGAAAGGGGCAGAAACGTAAGGGGATAGAACAATAGTGGGACAGGTGGGGAAGGGAGGGCAGGTGGTCGGCGAGTTTAACGACCCTGCGAAATCCGCGGGTGAATCTGCCTCGAAAGCTTCGAGTCGAAGCTTTTGACACGGATCAAATATTGGCGTGTGTCGTGTCGATCGACGCGGCCACCGCGTTGGTCCGCTTTGGTAAATCCTATTGAGTATTCAATTACGTCGGGAACGACCGGGATACATACGTAGTTGGCTGACTCTAGCTCGGTTCGGATGAAATTGGACGGCCGTGCCGCGTACAAATCTACGGCATGCGATCGTGTGCTTCGTGCTTTCGGATGCATTGCTCCAATTGTGTATATGTATATTATGAAAATATACTCACGGATAATCGGACTATAGTTATCTAGGAGAGATCGAATTTTAGCAGTTTCTTATCGCTTTGTTTAAGAGTTTCTTTTTGGATGGAGCGTAGAGTTTAGAGGAAACCGAGAATGGCTGGATGAAAGTCAAGTAGCACGGACTTTTCGTCGTAACGCCGATTCGATGTTTTTTCAAATGTTGGACAAGTTTCAAGTAAACAGCTTTTTTAAAGTACTTTTGGAAAGTTGTGGTTACGAGACTAACTTTTTACGATACCTGACTTTGTCGCTTTTAACAGTTGCCACGCACACCTTGCTCTCGTAGATTTCTCCAATATTTCCAGGCAAATAGTTGCATGTAGCAGCAATTTACGTCGATCCTGTGAGCATTACATCCAACTAACAGTCGTAAATATTAGCTACGTTATACACAAGTTACGCAGAACTATCTAATTTTCTTTCGTTCTAGCGACAGTTCTGCAGATGTTTCCATAATTCTATGAAAAAGCATCTCTTCGCAGACTGCGAGGAAAGAAATAGCGGAGCAACAAAACGCTGATTTTTTACTGAGTCAAGTTACACGATGCTAATTACCGACGATATCGCAACGAGAATTGCTTTACATCTGAAGCCAGTGTTGAGAATTGTGGATCCTAATCGCCGAAATAAAAGTAAAGGAACACTAAGATTACACTTAGAATTTATATTAAAATAGTTGTAGATTTATTTAATTTCAACGAGAATTGCTTTACATCTGAAGCCAGTGTTGAGAATTGTGGATCCTAATCGCCGAAATAAAAGTAAAGGAACACTAAGATTACACTTAGAATTTATATTAAAATAGTTGTAAATTTATTTAATTTCAACGAGAATTGCTTTACATCTGAAGCCAGTGTTGAGAATTGTGGATCCTAATCGCCGAAATAAAAGTAAAGGAACACTAAGATTACACTTAGAATTTATATTAAAATAGTTGTAGATTTATTTAATAAACGATTTCCAGGATCTTCGTCGATATACATTTGCAAACGTCTCAGCATCTTCTATACCACACTGCTAACGGAACAGTTACATTCATCTGTGTTTTGGGACGCTGTGCACACACATACTTCCATACACTCATATTCACATACGTCATTACTACGCGGCTAATCTGGTCTAGCACACAAAATTATACATATGTCAATAGCTAGAAATAAGGTATCCGCGAAAAGGGGAGGCAAATTGGTCGCAGGAACGTGTACTGGCCGTGAAGGTGAAAACGTGGCATTCGATTTATCGGCGTATTCTCGTTTCATCGGAAGACGGGAACAAGCGAAACGCGTTACAGCAGTGGTGCAAGATTGGGCGAACCGAAGACGCTGCGAGTGAACAACCGTGAGGGAATAGAATATATTGTCACACTTGGTACGCGTACATACAGGTAGCGTTCATTGCAGCGGGAATCGGGTGCAATAATATGACGGTATGTAGGTTAGCCATTGCATCGCAACCAAGGAAGCCATACACTCGAGTGGCTTTTGCCAAGAGTAAGCTCGTTAGGACTCGGAAGAAGTTTGTTAAGCTGCGAGAACGCGCGTAGTCGTCAATGGTCGTCCGAATATGCGGCTGTTGCAGACTTATACAGTCATCTCTGTGTCTATATCGCTATAACCATTTCCGATCATGATCATGAAAGCATCTTAACTAGCTTTCATTGGCGCGCAAATTTACACAACACCGGTACATTTTGTATCCGATCGAAACGATCGTTCGAACAGCACCGGTACATTTTGTACGCTTTTCGAGACTCTTTGGTGTACGATTTTTGTTCGTGTAGAACGAAATTGTACTTAATACTTAGCCAACTAAATAGGGAGATCTCTCCTCTGTGAAGAAGAGGAAGGGAGATCTCGTTTTTTGACTTTAGTAAGGCGGTTTCCTTTTTTTATTGTTACTATCAGTTATCGTTTACCTGGAATTCTTCCCAATTAATTACACCACTTTGTCTGCTTTCATAAAGTATAGTATGTAATAGAATATAGCAATTTAGTGGTGGTTAAAATTAATGAAAAAGTTACAATTTCAATTATGACTAAATAAAGTTATAATCGAACGGTAGTACACTGTAAAAAATATTAATAACATTATGAATTTTTAATTTCATTGGTTCTACAATTTTATAAATGTGTCAACCCTCGTTTAGAGATCATGGCCCCAGATGGATCAATAATACCAAAAATACACTACATAACATAGAATTCCTTCTGTAAGAAAGTAGTAAATCAATAAATATAAAAATACTCTATTACTACGTATTTTTTATTCCATTATTACAATTCTTTCAAATATTGTATTTTTACGAGCATTTTGACTGGTTTTGGTAGAAATAGCTTCGTGTTAACTACTGGTAGTTCTAGTGTTAATGTTTTTAATTTTACCTAGATTTTTTAGTATATACTTTTAATTTTGACGTTTTGTATAAACGATATGTGACATCGTTAAATAAAATCATTACCGCAAAATATAATTAACTATTTAAATAATTTTTTGACTTCTTTGTTCTTTAAGCAGTGAATATTAGTCCTCGATGCTTGGAAAAATGCACGGTGGAAACGTATAGCTCGTTGTGACACACGTCGTTGACTAAATGTTAACACAGGAATATCTGCGAAAAAGGTACGCAACGCCGAAGAAAATCTCTGGCAGAGTTCCAAATAAAACGACATTACCAGTGTTCTATCGTTAATTGGAACTTGCGCATTTCCCTAACGGGTGTCTTTTCGCTAAGAAATTAATCCAACCGATTGTCTTTAAACTTGCCCGGTTTCTGAATTTGTAAAGGGGTTGAAGTTTCTAGGAGTAGACCAAGTCTAGAGAAGCGTAGTTAGACATGGTAGTTTGCATTCACGAGGTATTGTATTTGTTCGATGTTGGAAATTTGTGACGGTGATACGGCCGTTAATCATTGATACATTCATCAATGTAAATTCAAGCGAGATATTAATGCACGTTCGCGGCGCAGTCAAACTATCGTGCAACTAACGGAACTGTTTTCGAACGTGATTCCAACAATAGTTAAATATTAACGCAATCAGCCATAATAATCGGCCGCTATCTTTGCTTGTGACAACGGTTTTACCTACCGCTCGAATCTCTACGACATTCCTACAGGTATACATTTGAAACGATGTTGTGTTATTTAGACGAGTAAACGTTCAACGTGTAGGTTGTATTCGCATTTCGATAAAACGACGCGTGATTCATATTAGAACATCTGTAAGCAAGTGAATAGTCGAACAGAATTGGCGCGCGTGGAATGATTTTTTTATCGTTTCGCAAAAAAATGCTTCCGATATTTATTAACGATCTCGTGTAAACGTGCTGGACGCAAACGTCGGTCGAGAGTTTTACTCGGCGCCTGTATGTACATAAGTACACATACGCTGGCTGAACGAGTATGACGCATGGTACAGCTACAACAGGAACATTTATCCTCGTTATCCAGGGCCAGGCTCGCGCCAATATCGAGAATGGAAAGGTGAAACTACCCTGGTGTAACGTTGAATGGTCACACCTTTCCACTGGAACTCGTCCTATAAATGCATTATCGTTTTGCAAATCTTTTCGCCAGTCTCTGCCCGCCGATTTTCTTGCAATGCTACGGAACGTATTCCTTCTATTCCGTACAGTGTACGATATTTCCGTTTAAATAGCGCAAGAAGTCGTATTTTAAAATGTAAGTCAGCACGACGACGGTTTATACGAGCCGTACAGATGTTTATTCCGATGCAATTCAGCTGCATGCATACACAACGCGTGACAGAACAGGTAGCCCGCTTCTATTAACTGTTCTTGTGTGTAGCGAGCATAACGACCGCGTTGGGTACCTGGACTCGCTGTTTATTTATAGTTGAAATTCAGGTACAATGCCGTCGACATGCTCGAGATTTTAACAATTATTACCCCGGCGTACAGGCCGAGTTAATTCATTCACGGACCTGCCGCGTCGCTCGCTCGCACGCGCGTCTCTGTGTGCGTGTGTCACGTTAAAAAAGAATAGAAGCGAATAGAAGCAGCCAGCAAGATAATTCAATTCTTCGAATCCTGCGTGCAATTCGGAATAATAGATTTAGATAACGCGGTGCCAGATTACCATTGAAATTATAATCAGAGTTTAATTAGTGGCGAACGGTTGGCGCTATGTAACGACGTATCGATCGCCAATCGTGTGATATTTAAATCCGAGCGGAATTCTTGGAAAAATAGCATTCACGGAATCGAGCATTGTACGTTCTCTCGACTAATCCGGAAATAGCATAGTGATCGATTGCAACCGGGCTAGCTTCGTATTTCTACTTACTAGTTAATCTTTCGTATCGCGGTTTAAGATCTCCATCGGAACAGGACCTGATCTGACAGAAGTTCGCAAGTTCTAGCAAGTTACACATGGCTCGCACATCTGCAAATCCACTTTCCTACCGATTCGTATACCGTGTTATCATAACTGGTGGGCTACGTGTTCCGTTTCACTAAGGAATATCGTCGATTTCGTTTGCCAATAGCTTTTCCACGTAATTACCACGTTAGTTGAACGTTTATCGATCGGAGAAGCCATCGATTTTAATCATACCTTAACTATCGATGAATCTATCATTTCTAGAGTGCAGAGATAAATTTTATAGCGGATACTGTTGGTCGCTAAGCTGTCAACCTTTTCCATTTTGCAGCCTGTTTTCGAGTATCTATTTTTTGCAAACAGGTGGCAAAGAATGGTCGAGAACGAAAGAAACGGTTTGCGAGTTCCAAACGATTGCAAGAGACTCGAAGGAAAACTCTGGCGAAGCTGATTAGATCCGATTTAACTAGAAACGTTAGCCGAACAGAGTGGTAACGGGATAGCGATTATCATCGAAAGGGACCGACCGCATCGTGATTTCCATTTGCTTTTTGATCCGGTCAACTTTGACCATTAACAAAAGCGAGCGTGGAACTACGAAGATTCGTTTCGCTAGATTAAGTTATCTCTATGTAGTTAGAGAGTTGATTTAGTAGCTGGAATCGTTGAAGCGGTAGCTCCGTTTAATAGTATCTAAATAATAGCATTTTCTGCCTCAACTAAAGTCTTACGTAAAATGAAAGTGGCAACGAGATGGTAATTATCGAAACTGTGTACTAGCTTTTATCAAAAGCTTTTAGGGCTTTTATTAAAGCTTCCAGCGCAATCTTGCTAACGGTTTTAGTGCTCTCACCTACGGATAGTATCTTACGCGCGTATTCTTCTATAGTTATAACAATTATCGATATTATTTCAACAGGAGTTTTTTTAAAACCTTTATTTGTTTGTCATAAAACGTGGAAAGGTTTTTATCGATACGTGGATACTTTGAAATTGGAAATATAATATTCTGCGAGCAAAATGTCAGTAGAATTAACGATTAGTTTTATTATTTATAGGAAGATACGTCACGGAGATATTTATCGGCTGGAATCGTTTTAACGCTACTAATTCAGTTTTAAAAGCTCTTTTTCACTATCAACGATTTATGGCCAATTTTTTTCGTTACCGACAAAATTATTTCATTCTATTATATTTGCAAACTTTAAAATATCGGCTTTATGCCGAAATCACAAAGCGTCACTGTAACTTTTGTTCGCGTAAGAATAAATAAATGAAAAATTTGTTTAACAATATACATATTATCTTGATTATCCTGAGATATACCATGCCGATGGTTAAATTAATTCCGAATTGTCACGGAATTATTTTTTACCGACAAAATCACAAAGTCGAAATTTCATACGATACAACGATATGGAAAGGTAAATAATTGAATTTTTCGATGCCGAAAGGTTCGTACGCTACATACCTAGGCCCGGCATCTCGAAATTTTAACGCACTCGTCCATCAGCCGTATCTTTAGGATCAAAGGTACGCTTAAGTCGTTGTTGCAACGAGCTTTCATTGTCAAATAAATAATAAATGCGACTACGTCGATCGCCAATTACACATAACGTAAACACGGTTGATTCTACAGAAATGAGAATTATTTGGCAATGATTTCGTTCGTATACTTTTTCGTTCAATTTACGAATCGTAACAAGCTGTAATTTTATGGGCAGAGGACATGCTATCAAAGCGTCAACGATGTATACCTTGTAGAAAATCAGCTTTGTCAAAAAACTTGCCAACTCTGTACGAAACTATATCTATCGAGGAAAAGCTGTCTATTCCATAAAAGATTCACATTCGGCTAGAGCTTACGCATTGACGGTCAACCGCCGCGGTGTTGAAGCGGAAACGATCGAGTTTTCCAAGTTGAACGAAGCAACGATTTCTATGGATAAAAGAAGGAAAGGAGGGAGGAAAAGGGAGAAAAGGAAAGTAAAGGAAAGAACGGTTTTCGAAGTGATTGATCGTCCCGCGAGAACGACGCCGCTTTCGTCCTGTGAGCCGCCCTGAGAGCCGTCCGAGCGATCGTCGCGTCGCGTCGCGCCGCGTCGCGCCAATCCATGACCCGCACACGTTTCAGGACGCCGTTTCGACGGATAGATTTATTAATGTCCGGGGATAGAATTCTCCGGTGGCAGGACTGACGGGAAATCAATAAGACGCTGCCGTGATAACGTTATATTAAGAATAAATAACGATTTACGAGCAGCTTAGCCGTGGAGTTGGCGATCGACCGATGGCAATAGAAAAAGGCAGACATTCACGTTCCACGACGACCGTCAAGCGTATTAAGCTACTTTTTCTTATTTTTTCTCTTTTCTCTTTTCGCATATATGGCATAGGCGCGAGATATGCGTGAAACCGAGGCTGGAATTTGCCGATAATCAGCAAGCAATAGGAAATCGATCGATCGGCAACGACAAAAGAGGCTATAACGAAAATAAATATGTATCGACGGAGGAAAATACAGTTTGTAGTGTTAGGACAGTGTACTTGGAAGCGGAACGACGGGACCATGTTAACACTAGAACTACCATACCAGCCAAATTGACTGGTTTTTACAATTTTATTTTAAAATTCCTACTTCGTGTTATATTTTTTCCGCAGTGATGTAATGACTTTCGCAACGATAACCGAAAGAATAATATAACGAATTCTATTTTGTTTTTTATGTATTCAAACTGAAAATAATTTTGTATCAAGGCTACTTATACCAACACCGGTCAAACTGACTGGTACATGTCAAAGTGTAAAAGAGTCCTGCGATCTGTTTATCGAATCCCAATTAACCAGTTTCCTCGTTTTGTACAACTTCCCACACGTTTTTCAAATTTTTACTACGTATCATTCGATATGATGATATCAGTTATCAGGAAAATTCCGAATCAATCGCTAGAAACACCACAGCAGTCAAAATGACTGGTTCTACAATTTTATAAACGTGCCAACCCTCGATAGATTAATAATACCAACAATGTACTACATAACATGGAATTGCTTCTTTAAGAAACTAATAAATCAGTGAATGTAAAAATATTCTACTGTTACGTGTTTTTTAAAAGACCAGTCACTTTGGCTGTTTTTGGTAGAAATAGCTTCGTGTCAACTATCGGTAGTTCTAGTGTTAACTAATCTTGAAACGTCGTGTTTATAACGCAGGCAATTCGATCGTTCCATTGCGGGAAATATTTCGACAAGAGAGAAGGCTAAGAAAAATGTGAAATTTCGTACTTGATATGTATTTACGTTACGTCGTAGAACGAACGGAAAGAAGACGTCTAGTGGAAAGTCGCTTTGAGAATCGTCAAGTTATATCAAAGAAATATATATATATATATATATATATATATATATATATATATATATATATAAACGAATAATAGATATGGGATCGTTCCGAAAAGCTATCGAGTTGCAGATATTCGCGTTCCAGTTACGACGGGACGTTGGTGGTGGAAAAACGGGGCTAGAGACGAAGACAGGAAAGATCTAGCCTTGTATAATTCAAACATTCCTCTTGGTAACATATCGATTAAGCGCGAAATGGCAAAGCTGCACGGCAAAATAAATATCCGGTGAAAAAAGACCGCCCGAGGAGAAAACCTGGCCTTTTACGAACCTCTGTATGTACACTGGCAGGCGCGTATTTCGAAGATAGATAACTGGGAATATCGAGGTACAGGCAAGCACCCTCTCTGGTTGCTTGTGTGTAAGTAAGCCACGGTCCGAAACATGTAGTAGCAAGCAGTTACGATCGTCTATGCCAATGCACCGACACGAGACACGAGACACGAGACACGTTCATAGATATGCACGTGAAATAAGCGGGGATAAACGAGAGGAACGTCGTTCACGGGTGATAGTACGCGATCGCATACGTGTGTATAGACAGCTGTGTGAATGGTTGGTTTGGGTGATGTGTCGATGTTGGTGTGCGAGTGGGTATCCAGCGCGTTGCTTTGTGGTAGCTCGTCAGCGACATGCTTCAAAAGTGCCATCGCCACTCGAAAATTTGCAAGCAAACATTTAATCGATGGCTTTTGATATGCTTACTTTAATACACTTCCATTATTCTCTGTGCAATCGTGTTCGACCAATCGATATTTATTATCTTTTCTGTTTGACGCGTTTAGTCGTTCGGTTGGATCGTCGATGGTTTTTAATCGAACAGCTTTTATCGGATATATAGTTTACGAAGCGTTTACGTCGCATCGGTTCCCTGATTAAAAATCCTCGAATATATTTGATTTTCACGTCCGCCGTGTGAATTGAATTTCCATGGAAACCTATGATAAGTAGATTTGTAAATAGTATCTCGTGTGTCTCCTCGGAGAATTCGTAGGAATACCAGGAAATTCGTAATGTAGCGTGAATGAAAGAATACCGGCAAAAGTAAACACGGAGCCCGTAAAAAGAAACGAGGTGGAGGTAGAGAAACGTCTTCGCGTTAATCCTGCGCATTTTCCCAGCAACGTCTTTATCTTTATATCCCCCGCATTAACATCTACCAGCATGAAAGAGATCAAAGTGAATTTTCTGGTTATCCGTGGGCCAACAATCGCACGATCGTAGATCACAGGGAAAATTGCGGATGCCATATGGTTGCCGTCGCGCACAGCGCGATGCTAGTTGCGACTAACGATATAATAGCCCAGAGACACGGGTTTTTCTAGACACACCGATGCACAAAATAAAAGAGATAAACGGTACAAACGTGCGATACGGATGACTATGTACAGGTATATGGAGAAGAAAGTTTAGATAACATTGGTGGGTATGCAATAAAGGCCAGAGGCTGATAACGAGCGACGAGGCGCGGTTGAATACAAATTTTCGTTCGGTACCGGCGTGTAACGTGGAGCAACGCTCGCGTGATAAGTTTGGAAAAAAGAAAATATCACGCGCGTCGTGTCGAATAAGTTTCGATCCGTGCACGATGCAGATTGGTCGGTGAAACAATTTTATTAAATTATTGTCGCGTCCAAGCGTGTTTGCGCGACATGCACGGAGAAAGGAAGCCTTTCGTTTGTCGAATAAACCGCGGCGGACATCGGCCGATAAATATTCGATTATCGGCACGAGGCATCGTACAGGAGAATCACAGTCGAGCGTTAGCAAATATTTGCAAACGAAAAGAAAAATATGGAATCGCGATCGGGCTTGAAATCGCGTGATAATACATAAGTATTTGCGATCGGTCCGTGGCTTGACGTCCAGTTAATTTAATGAAACTCTCGGTCGAGATATTTTTCATTGAACGCTCGACCGACGAGAGATTACGCGTCGATGCAATCCGCGCGATCTGTAAACCAAACGATGGGAAATTGAAAGCTGTACTTGTCTGCTGTACATTGGATTACGGATGTTTCGAGTAGGATGGCATTAAATATGATTCCGACCTTTCTCCGTGTCGTCGCGTTACGTAACTCGTGACAAATCAGTTCCTATGATAATTTCCAATTTTTTTTTTACCAACGAAATGCCACGTGTCGAGTGTCACGTCGGAGACACAAGAAATCACGAAACCGATAGATCGCCGGTGATCTCTTCGCGTCGCGGTTCGAACGTTTCACGAATAAGGTGAAAAAATTGAACTTTGTACGCGATAATAGAATTTATTATGCAAATCCAACAGAGTGACTGTTCAAAGTGTTGCAACAGAATGACTCAAAGTGTTACAAGAGACTGATTCAAAATGTTTTAACAGACTGACTCGCTTATTTTGCTGGGTTTTTATACTGACGTTTTAGTCCCTCGGAAGGGTTGTCGTCTGGTGTATCTCAGAGGCGCCTATTCCGCTACTATTTGGTTATTGTTTGGATGACTGTGATATGCAGAATGTCTAGCCTATCCTATTACTGTTTCTAAGCGGATGGTTTTCTTGAACGTGTGACACGAGCAAAGGACTACTGGTATACAGAGACGGTGGAGATGATCAAATTGGAAAACGTGAGCGAGCGATTCTGCGAGTTAAACGATGGAAATTGGGTGATTTTTCAATCCGTTGCGTTGACTGCTTTTCCGTCGAAACCGTGTGCCCTTTTTCTCCCCAATTTCTCAACGAGCATCGCCCACTTTATTAGAAGAAGGTAGACGTTCCTCAGACACAGCGTGATCAACAAACATAATCGCGAACTGAAACGTTGTAAATATCGAGCAAACTTTCTTCGTTCTTTGCGATCGAATCAAGAACGGACAGTGAAAAAGTTGCTCGACTAGATGCTGGCTGCCGTTTAAGTCACTGGAATATCGTGTTGTTAAATGCGGAAATAGGCATTAAGCCTCGCAGCCAGTCAAATTAGTCGCATTAGACACGGAGGTTAATGAAGTTAAAAGCACGACCAAATTCTTCGTGAAAATTTCTGTTATTCGAGTAGCATTTTTACAAGTAAAATAAATTCGTATACGTTTCTACGTTTGACAATTACGTTGTTGAAAATTAGAGTTGTATCGTGCGTTACTTTTCTCTTTTTATTTTTCTCACATGGCTTCTATCTTGTAGCTGTATCAAAATACAGCTGCGCGATATTACGAAGATGAAAGTTTTAAGTAGTTCATTTTTCTTTAGAAAATGGTATCGAATGGTAGCTTTTGATAAATCCGTTTTAAGAGTAGATGTAACAGTTGGTAGCGGAACTCGTTAATTTTCATCCGACCGAGGCAATTTTCAAAGAGTTAGGTAGGTGTACGACAAGCACGGCGAATTTACAAAGTGATTTAATTATATTCAAACACACGGCAAGATTAAAACGTAAAGAGTATCCTAGAGTACACTTGGTGAATTGGAGAAAATTTCACTCGACATAGAAAATCCAAAACGCAGAGGTGCCAACTCCGGCGAGCAGTTAGAATAACGCGGTGAAACAGTGCGTTCTTCTACTTATCATTTCATCGAGTTGTCAGCTGGAAATTTCATATACAAGACAAAGATTAGAATATCTTTGAACGTTACGTTGTACGTGTACAATCTCTTCGGAGAATCGTATCGTTACCATCTCCAAACGCATCCGTGTTTAATTTTCTGTCTTACTTTTATTAACATAATTAAATTACAAACGTCCGCACGTTTCCGGCGAGAAACAGCGCGTACTCCGATATAATCAACGGTAGCTAGCTTTACAGGAGGAAAACGAACAGATGAGACAGAGCATCCAAAGACCATTTCGGAAGGTAAAATTTGGCTGGACGTTAAAAATTGCGCAACGAAATGCCGCTAACGAAAAGGCGTTGAAATTATACAGCCGACCCAAGGGGGAAATCGAATACGAGATGCAAATCAGAAATTCTGCGTTGTATTTTAGCGGAATGAGAACCGCGCCGGTTTAAATCGTTGAGAGTATACAGTGTAGAATGTACTTTTCCTGATTTCGCGACCAGTGCTCTCCAACGTCACGACGCTACTCTTCTCCAGTTCGTGGACGACAACGAGCATAATCGGCCACCGCGACGAACTGGTGTTGACGTCTTCGTAGTTTCCCTACAATGAAAACTTACCCCTTTTGCGAGGCAATTTACCCTCGCGTTCAGAGGTGTATCTCCATTAGCGAAGAAAGCAGCGTATGTACGCTTGGCTGGCGGAAATAAGAGAATTTACAATTCACGCGTGGAATTTCAGAAGCTTCGTTACACGCTTAGGTTATATTCTTTTCTCTTTTTCATTTACGAGTCGCGTATACGTGCGTCGAGGATCCTCCTCTAGTCGCTTTCATTTCTTCCTGTTTCCTTCTCTCGTTTTGTTTAGCCGCAGAATGAGCGAAGAAAAGAGAGGAATAATCGGTACATGTAAGAGGTAGATTTGTTTTGGCTCTTTATATCTTTGTTTCAGTTTACTTGATAAAACATATTCCGTGCTCTTACCTTTCGTTCCCATGAAAATTTCATCTGCGAAACGAATTAGAAAATTCTGAAAAATTTCTGCACAATGTTCATATTTCTGATGGCATAAGGTATCCATATGTTTCTCGAGATCAATAGTCTGGCTTGTCGCGGCATTCATATTTATTTGGGTCAACTTTTACAGAACTTTCGTAACTACCTTTCTCCTTATCGATACAGTTTATTTTAAGATGGATCATCGATCGATGATTTTGTTGAAAATGACAACAGATGACAGATGCGCTAGTTACAATAAATGGTAACTAGAAGATAGTTCCAGATACAATCGATAGGTTTAAGTTGCTCTTTTGTTTGTATCCCTAGTCCATGTAATTAAGTGCAATAAAGGTTTTTCGCCTCAGAACGGTATAATAGATTTATCCAAAGAATAAAATAATAGCTATTACGATCCTACCTCTGAATACAGAAATAACAACAGATTTTTAGATTTGTAGAGCTGGCGACTGAAATTGATCGCGTGAAATGTTAAGGTGATTGTTTTCTCGGAAACTGGAAATTATAGGTGAGACGAACACGTGTCATTAACACTTTGACTGCCACGCCGAAATCACACGTTTCGCTCAAGACGCCACGGGAGTATTTTTATTATTCAAAGCGTATAATGGCAAAATAATAATAAATTGATGATGTGAGACGACATTCTTGCCCAATGGACCGTTTATCTCATTGATGGTCATCGGTGACCACCGTGGTGTCTTGGTAACAGTTGATAGCGACATATTGTAACAAGACTTCGTTTATTTTAACAAACCATTCGCATTCGTTATTTCGTCGTAAGCAAAACGTGCAGAATATATTGTTGAAACGTGTAGAAGATATTAGTAAACAGTATTTGCTCGTTCTCTATACAGGGTGGTTGGTAACTGGTGGTACAAGCGGAAAGGGGGTGATTCTACGCGAAAAAAGAAGTCGAAAATATAGAATAAAAAAATTTTTTTTTTAATTTTTCCATCGAGACAACGATCTACAGTGAGATCCGTTATAACGTACCGCACGCGTACTGAGCGAAAATTCAAAGTCGATTTTCTCGAAAACAAAGCCTCAAACGAAAAATTTGTATTCTATATTTTCGACTTCTTTTTTCGCGTAAAATCACCCCCTTTTCGCTTGTACCACCAGTTACCAACCACCCTATATAATAGTAAGGTATGTTCACACTTCTAACTTCACTTATATGATTATAAAGCAGCATCGACGATTATTTTCTAAGGTGTGTTTATAATAATATTCGTAGATTATCCCTCAAAGTTATGGATGCAAGCACAGTGCACCGTTAGATGCAAGATTTGTTCTCATTTTTTTTTTTATTGATGTTCTAATAAAAATGTTTAATTGTTCAATGGGGTACTTTCTGTTTTGAAGTATCTTCTATTTATCAGTTATATTCAAAATACCCTAACTATCAATTTTCAACAATTTTTATAATTGTAAGAAGTTCAAGCGCTCCGGTTTCAATGACCACCGTGGCGTCACAGGAGAAACCGTAGCCGGTCAAAACAAATTATGTCGTATTTGTCGATCTGAATTTTTCAGAAAGTGAATTCGATGCTGGGTTTTTCAAATGGAAGTCGTATTGAGATAGATGCAACAACGATGCCACACGTTACCGAATTTCATTGGGAAACGTGCGAATAAAACATAATATTTGTGCATTTTGGCCATCTCTTTCTGAGAAAGGTCATGTGCAACTTGTTTCCCGTTTCTCAAATACGGTAACATGTTTTATTTGTATATTTTTCAACAAACTCCGTACAGCGTGCGACGTAGTCGATATTGTTATCGTTATACAGGTCTATGGTACTCTAAAAAAGCACGCGGGTCCTATAAAGAATAAGTTTAACAAAAAAAAAAAAAAACCAAAAAACGAAATTCCATAAACTAATTAAAAATTTCACAAATCGTTTGGAAGATCAAAAATAATATTAGGCGTATCGGAGTCACGTTGATAAGGTTACGTACGATGCGTTCACACACACACACACACATATTTATTTGTTTCTACATGAACAGAGAAAAGTCGAGTCGAGATTGAAATACCAACTCTTTATAAGACGAAATTCTTTCAATCATAGATTGGGTATTAAATCGGGGAAATCCGTAGGACGGGTGAAAGCCGTGGAAAAGTTCTCGAAGACGGTCAGAGAAAGAAGCTTAGCCGTTTTTTCGATTAATTTATCGTTAGGATTTTATCGGAGAAGATCGTTGTTGCTCTCGTGTCTAAGCTCGCTGCATTCGGGTTACGCTGTTGCACGTGTATAGGCGCACATCTACTTCCCGTTTTTCATTTGCTTCCGACGTGGCATGGTAATTATAAGTAGAGCCGGGTAACGTACTGCAGCTCGTGAGAGCGACGCCTTAAAGCACGCGAGAAGAAGAAGAAGAAAAGGAAGACGAGGAAGGAGATGGAGAGGAAGTAAGGAAAGAAGAGAAGAAGAAGCAGCCACTCGGTTCTTTAAGCGGCACCCTCGCTCGTATACGTATAAGCGTTGTTTGAAAAGAGGCGCGAGTAGCATGCCTCTCCACTCTCTACTGCAATTGTAGATACATACGTAGCTTTTCAGTTCAATCTCGAGTGCACTTCTTTCCTGTTGTACGCCACGCACGACGATCGAAATTGTTATTAAGTGACTTTTCTCGCGACACGCTTTTCCTTCCACCACTCCTTTTACAAAACTCTCGTTTTTCTATTTTTTTCTGCCTCTTTCACTTCTCCTTTTCTTCGTGTATTAATTTGCCGGTTCGTTTATCCGTTTACTCGTCTCTACGCGCTTTTCCCATTTTCCATCTTATGTACCTGTGTATTTTACAAGCGATTTTTTTGATAGAGAGGCTTCTTTTAGTGCAACGTTTTTCGTTCAACGAACGCCGAGGTTTCATCGAATCGCTAGAAATCTCGCGATCTATCGCGATTGAATTCTTTGTACGATGAGCTACGAATGAATTTGCTCTCCTATGAAGCGTACTTTATTTTGGCGCTGATCACGCGATGGCGCTTTAATTGAACCAAACGCGAGAATTCACGCACTTGCATCCTGGTTGTTGGTTATTACGATACGGACACAGATGTTAGTAAATCAGGTACACTTGAAAATAAAGTTCTTAGCAAGCCATTGCGACTACATTAGCAACTTCTCAAAATTACGGTTTCTTGCAATAGAAATTTCGATAACAAGATCGCAACAAGTGCGACGAAACGAAGGTTTTTGTTTGGCGCGTCTACCGATCAGACACGTTCGTCGTGGACGACTCTCTCTCGGTTCTCCGTTGCTCTCGTTTTTAGGCGAAAAGAAAGTGGTGCGACACGTAGCATCTTTCTGCCGACTTTTTATCACGGGTGAACGTTTCATTTTTTCTTGGTTTTATACGTTATTTCGTGATACAGTCGATGCGAGCAGAGGCTGTATACACGGCGTGTTGAATATAGAGTGGTAAAAAGTTTAAGAGGGGCATTTCTAGCAGATTTTTCCAGTCGTTCTGTGTAAAACGTTGCAAAGGAAATACTCGCAACATCTGTAAAGTTTACCGTTTTAGACGCGAAGCGTGTAAGCGTTACTTTAAGGTAAACAGCGAGCCGCCATTCAGTGCGTTTCAGTACGTTCGTATACCTTCTTAACTGTTTTATAAGGCTTCTTAGCATGCGCTGCTTGAACCGAAACGAAACCGTCGCGTCGACGTGCTTGTGTATTTTTCTATCGCCACTCGTTTCGCTATGAAACACTTTCTTGTATCCAGTGGCGCGTTTTCGCAAATACTCTCGGTCCGAACTCTCTACCCTGTGGAAAACGTACACGCGCGCCTATCTTCTATCTATTAGGTTGTCCAAAAAGTGTCTTTCTTTTACAGACACGTCTTTTACAACAACGCATCCTTATACAATCTGTCGAACGTTGTGATCTTTATTTTGATAGAAAAAAATAGATCACACGTAATTCGATGAAATAAGATAAAAGGGAAAACGTGGTGCATCGATTATTTCCTTATAAAACGAAAGAAACTTTTCGGACGATCTGATATAACGCTGTTGTAAGCGTTAAACGCCAGGAAATTCTTTTCCCACGAAAGGACGCTGTTTTCACGGTTCTCGTCTCGACTAGAGCTGTTTCTTTCTCGTCGTTGTTTCCATTCGAGTATCTCGAGGCTGATTGCATTTCATAAGAAATAGAAATATCTACGTGCTTTTTTCAAAATTCCGGCCATATCGAGCCGTGAGAATCGCCATTCTCCGTCTCGAATAATATCTGCCGACTTCCTATCCTATCCGCGGACTTTCCACTTTCGACTTCCGACTGCTATTTCGCTCACGCTAAAGCTTCCGGTTATTTAATATTATTACGGACAGTCAGTGGTCCGCGTACCACGTATTTTACCTTTCTCCGTGGACCCTCGATTTACGCGGACGATTAAGCTCCGCGTGTATACAGCGTGACGATCAAATACTCGCAATAGGTGGACTAAACTCTAATATCTCGCCGAAGAATGAGAAAGAATCATATCGTATGTGTTCGTCAAGGTCCGACGAAACTCTTTCTTCTCGAGATATAAACGCTCGTTACGAGCTTCGAGGTTCTACGAGACTAGTTACGCTTTTTGCGAGTTATTACCGTTATTATTAGGTTGTCCGAAAAGTTTCTTTCGTTTTACGAGGAAATAATAGACGCACTACGTTTTTTGTTTTATATTATTTTGTCGAATTACGTACGGTCCATTTTGTTCTGTTGAGATAAACACCGCGACATTTCACAGACTTGGCTTCACGTTTGTACGAAGCTGCACTGTTGTAAAAAGCACGTTTGCGAAAGAAAGACACTTTTCGGACAACTTAATATTATTATTATTATTGTTTACCCTTTGCACTCCGAATTTTATTTTAATTTCGTTAGCAACAGCTCCCAACGTTTTTAAGTGTTTTATTTGAAATTTCCTTGAACTAGATAAATAAAGGAAGAATCTGATTCACTTAAATACCAGTTTTATTCACACTATTGTCGTATTTTGTAATTTTCAAGCGTATGATATATCTTGAGACAATTTCCAGGATGCAATCCTGGTTTTCTTTTCGCAAAAAAAGGTGAGATTAAAGAATGTCGAGTGGGACTCGACAAAGGGGCTCCTGAGATAAAAACTGATGTCGAGTCACACTCGACATAGGAGTGCTAAGGCTTAATACTTTATGCGGTATTCTGTAAAAATGTTAACTACTGTTAAATATACGGTAAAAGAAGCAATGGACACTATAAACGAAACGTTATGAGAGTGTTTTTACATTACATGCTTGGATAATACGAAACCGTTATCGATGTATTCGATGTAATATTGGTCGCTTTGAATCTTTCGCAATCGCTTGAAAAACACCTGGGAATTCAGGTTGTATGGTTGTCAGAGCAGCCGGTCCCCAGAGTGTTAACGGGATAAACTTTGAGATTATAAAGATGCGATGCAGGGGAAAAGACATTACACGCGAAAATACATAGAAAAAGAAAAGGAAGAGGGAAAGATATACACGGAGGTCTGAAAATCACGAGGAATGAAAACTAAAATTCGTTTGACTGCCACGTTGAAATCACATGTTTCGCTCAGGATGACCAGAGAGTATTTTTATTATTCAAAGCATATAATGGGAAAATAATAATAAATTGATGATGTAAGACGACATTCTTCCCCAATGGACCGTTTATTTTATTGGTGGTCACGACTGACCACCGTGGCGCCTTGGTAACAGTTGATAGCGACGTATTATAACGAGGCTTCGTTTATTTCAACAAACCATTCGCATTCGTTATTTTGTTGTACGCAAAACGTGCAGAATATATTGTTGAAACGTGTAGAAGATATTAGGCTAAAATGGTAGAGGTTCGCGAAGAAAATTATGCTTGTGATAAACCAATGGTAGCGGTAGATTACAACAGAGGAAAATGTGCTGTAGATTTATCAGATCAAATGATAGTATATTCTACACCACGTAGAAGAACCCTCAAGTGGTATATAAAATTGGCTTTAGAGTTATTGTTAAATACATCAATTTCAAACGCGATGATACTCTATAAACAAGCAACAAAAACAAAAATCAAGGTATCTGATTTTAGAATGGCACTCGCAATGCACCTTACACAGTGCCATTCACCAGAGCCGTTAAATATACTTATTCGACAAAGATTGCGACACGAAATGCAGAAGGAAGAAGGACAAGCGTACCTGGCACGAAAATTTTGCAGAGAGTACTATAAAAAAAGTGTTAAACAGTTAGGATCAAACATTGCTAAGAATCGGACCAAAAAGGTGACCACCTATTGTCCAGATTGTATCGATGAGCCACATTTATATTTAAAGTGTTTTAATACGGTGCACCGTTAGATGCAAAATTTGTTCTCTCTTTTTTTATCGATGTTCTAATAAAATTGTTTAATTGTTCAATGGGGCACTTTTTATTTCAAAGTATCTTCTATTTATCGGTTATATTCAAAATGTCCTAACTCTCAGTTTTCATTCAATGTTTACAATTGTAAGAAGTTCAAGCGCTCCGATCACCAATGACCAACGTGTCAGTTGTAGTATACAGAGCTATATAACCATAAGATGGTGCTGTATTTGTACGTAGAAGAGTCGTTTCTCAGCGATCTGCGAGTACGTGAAGAGAGAACAATGGAAGGATCGCGCTCTGAATGTCGTTGATATACGAATTACCATACGAAGGCCAGAGAATACTTCCACATTCCACAATAAATCTAATCAGCTGGCGATAGAATACTCTGAGAGTGTTGGTATTCGCAAAGAATTTAGAGACCTTGCGAATAAGTCCCAAAATCTTAAGACTACGAAACATATTACCGTAACGAACTGTAAGTGATAAGTTGGACCCGAAAGTGATACCTAAATCTCCGCTTAGCGTGGACAACGATATTCTATTTACAAATAGTACAACTATTATGAATTAAACTATCTTCCTCGCGATTATGTTTAAGGACACGACATTGGTCGAGTCGAGTGACAATTTGTTTGTCACATATCAATCGCGAAGTCTATTAAAACCATCGTGAATTAATCGGTCACTGTGATAAGAATTTAGCAGGAAAGTTTGAAATATATCGTTGACAAATAATAGAAAGAGTGGCGGATGCAAATCCGAGCCTCGAGGAACACAAGAAGCAGCCTTAATTTCTTTCGAACGAGTACTCGCAAAGCTAACAATTTGTATCCTCTTAGATAAATAACTATTCAGCTACGAGGGTAAACTACCATTAACTTCCAGAGATTTCAGTTCGCCAACTAAAGTTATTAAACTAACCGGCTAACCGATAAACGTTATTTGTTTTCGGTAAAAGCCAGTCGCAATTTTAAAGGAGGGGCATCCTTCGTTTCAGAAAGGCAGATTATTAGCGCTACAAATAGCAGAATACGAGAGGAAAGTTGGATTAGTTAATTTCGCGCCACCCTGTATGCATATACGCGTATAGAAATAGATAGACGCGTGGAGTAGTAGATATCGGAGAATTTGCTGGCGGCTCGCTCGCTCACTCGCTCGCTCGCTCGCCATTCTCTTTCCTGCGGTCCTTCCTGTTCGGTCGGCCAGTCAGCGGGAAACTTTACGAGTGGAGCAGAAAGGCATTTCGCCTGGCGCGCGTCACTTTCCTCCGCATCGACTTTACGATCCCTCGTATTTATACGATCGTCGCTTTATACGCGTGCAAACTTCTTACTTATACGCGGACACCGCGACTACGCGAGAACAGGCTACGCGGAAAACGCGGCTACCTACGACCGACAGCTCGAACGAAATGGAATAATAAGAGGCGTGCGTGAAGTAAGAGAGATCTCGCGGATGGGCATAGTTTACGACGCGGAATAACTTGTCCCTTTGGAACGTTAAACTCGCGCGTACGCTAGTTTATACGCGCGCTGCAATGTCACATATGCGCGTGTAGTTCGTGAACAACGACCGTTACTGTTATTTTCCAGCCACGACAACCAGACGAACGCGTTAAAAGGACGCCACCAGGATAAACGAACGCCACGACTCTCTAGATCAGAAAGGTTAATAGACGTGCACGTGCAGCGAGGAATAGGTAAAGGTCGACTGGTATTCGAGGTGGAGGTTCCAGTGCATCGTCGCGCCATTGATGCGCACGGGGGATATATCGTTGGTCGGAGAATAGGTTAGGCTTAATAACAGCGAGGTTGAGCTGTTGCTGTTGCTTCTCGGCGCAGCAAGGAGGCGTAACTGAAGACGCGATCGCAACGATGATTTCTCGCGCAAGTACTAGCGGAAAGTGCGCAATAGAATTTTTTGTTATCAGACACGAGTTCGCTGTTGGAAGAAGAACTCGCCGCCAGAGTTTCTCAAGAGTACCAGATAAATCTTGCGTTTAGTTTCGTCTTGTTAATTTTCTCCGGACTTGTCATATAAATGGACGTTTACAATTGAGCGAAACGAAGTTTACAAGCTTTCGCTACTTCGCTTCTTTTTATATCGTATCACGGGCAAACAGTTTAAATCCTCTACCGAACAAGCACCAAATTTCTAATCACGCGGAAATCTTATCTCCCTGGATTCGTTCCATTTACCTTTCGTATCTACTTTATTCGAGAAACGAGGCTTATTGCGTGGGCACAGCCACGGGTAGAGGAGCAGATGCTTAATGTATCGAAATAATCAGGCGAAGCGTACGAGGTACGGTGGAGGAGACGAGAATGAGGATAGGAAAGGCGCGAGAAAATTGAAACGTGGGTCAAAAAGGGACAAAAGGCATCGATCGACAAAGCGTCTGCAACATTTTCAACTTTAATTTTACCCTCGATTCGTTTTGCCGCCTATCGAACGCTATTCCTTCGAATACCGCCCGATAGAGACGCCTTAAAACGATTCCGAACTGGATCTCCTTTTTACATTTCATCGGTTCTACGCGTTCCATGTTTCGCTTTATCGCGAAGAATCGCATTTCGAGCTTCGAAGGGAACAAGATCGTATACGATGCTCTCAGAAAATCGTTCCACGATCGCCTTGCGCGTTTTTTCAAATGATCGAGCAGAGAAACAGACAGACAGATGGACAGACAGACAGAGGTGGAGGAAATTAAGCGAGACGTGACTTGGACCGAGAAGGCGAGTCTCGTTGAATTTTCTGCGTACCAGAGGAGCGGTGTTTAACGATTCTAATCAGGATAAGGGGAAGCAACAACAATGCCTTCGAACGACGCATAATAGCGATGTATTACGTCAACGCGACTAATTACGAAACGCGAACAGCGGAAAAGCAGATCGGTTAGAGGGGACGAACGCGAAACATCGATTGCCATAAATCGCCGGGAGCACGGTGCGAAGTTACGTTGGCGTACTTTGTTGGGTTGTATAGCGTAGCAGCGGGAGCCGAGAGTACGGTGCGATTAAAAGAAAAGAAAGAAATAGGAAATGGAGAAGGATGGAAAGAGAAAGAGGGCAGAGATCGGAGAGTAGAGTTTGTTAGTTGGAAAAAGCGGAGACTCGATGATCGCATTCGAGGGAACAAAGCGTGTCGCGAGGTTGCATTCAAATGCAAACGGAGAAAAGTTAATAGGATTTGGCGACTTTACGTCGGTGAAAGTTTGGCGAACGACGGTCGTTCCAGCAATGAAATGCGCCAACTAGAAACAATTTTTGATAAATTATACGTCGTCCGACGAGTAAAAGAAAACGAGGATGGAGGAAGGGAAAGAAGCGCGGACAGAGAAAAAGGGAGACAGGGTGCGTTGTTGGCGGAAGCTGTAAGGCGGAAGCGAGACGATTCTGTTCTCGACTCGGTCGTTTTTCCGTACCTTCGTCGCTGCTTTTTCTTCCGCATTTTCACCAACGCTACGAATCCACGCGTCTCCGCTATGTGCGTACCTACCGAATGCGATTTAATATTAGCGCTGCTGTCTACGTACACTTACGTTTACTTACACGTACACGCACACGTAATCGTAAGCGTACACGTAAGCGGAGGACCCCGCTTTGCATACCGCCAACTCGTCCGCATTCATTTACACTAATGCACCGCGATTTGCGTTGCATTTGTCGCGGTGCGCAACGTAACGCGGTACGACGAATGTGCGGTCTGCCTTTTATCTTCTGTACGCTCGTAGTCGCGTGCTTTTACCATGGTGTTTGTCGGTTACCGCGTGCACGTATACGAATGCGAACGCGCGAAACGATGTCCGCGAACCGAGCAAGCCAGAAACGAGCCGGAAATTGCCATAGTAACGGAAGAATCCGTCGAATCGAGGACGCTTGTTTTCCCGTCTACAACGTTCAACCGATCCGTGGTTGGCCATGTCGAATGCTCAATCCGATCCATCCGGTCCAGCCACGGAGTCAAAGGGACGCACAATTGACCGTTTGAAAATGTCCTCGTAGTTGTGTCGTTCTGTCTAAAAGCGCAGAGATTTTGTTGGCGCTGACGACGCTTTGTCCGCGTAATTATTTTTCCAGGCAAGTATCGTGCGGGTTTTACTTGTCACGATTCGACGATACTCGCTTAATTGGATCTATACGGAGGGGTATGTCATTTGAAAAAAGAAAACGGATTTGTCGCGAAAAAAATAAACGAAAAACCAAGTATAACGTTTCTTCGCTCCGGGCTTTGCTTCCTTTTTTTTTCGCTCTTTTGTTTTTATTTTCGAGCGGAAAGTGGTTTCAAAAATCCATTGCACCCGTGTTTTGTTAATTGCCATCGCTGCTGGTCGGTAGAACACTCTGCGAACTATTTCCGCTTAAACTGTAGCCTTAGGTGTTGTCATAAACCTAGAAATCTATTAATAGCGGCGATACGATCGAATATCGTTCGCAACTTCCCGCTAGCTTTCTATATCATTTTAACGAAACATTTTCCAAGCATTGGAGAATGTTGAGACGTAGAGTGTTTGATTAATCTCATTTCGGTCGACTGTCGAGTTACAAAGGTAGCGTCGAAGCTGAAGCGAGAAGTCGACGTTTCGGGGATAATCGGGACATCCGTCGGTGCAAGTTCTTGGTCGCTTCGTGCAAGTAACTACGAAGGATCGAACTCGAAGAAACTAATTTCTTTCGGTGCCGAGGTCCGATATTTGCAACTGCACCGAACTCGATGAAAGGACCGTGGAACGGTAACGCGTTTTCCTAAAAGTCGATAGTCGGTTGCCAAGCAAGTAAAATGATTTCAAGCATGTCGATGCATTAAACTCTCGAAACTTCAAAGTCAACGATAATCACTTACGTTTCTAGAAATATACGTTTATTTTCAACGTATAAAAATCAAGAGCCAAACGATTAATTAATTTCAAGTTTAATTCTGCATTTATCATCGCGTTTCTTAAGAATATTACATATACATAGGTGCATGCTATAAATAGCGTGAACTGGATAGGAACGAACCCTCTGTTCATATCGGAAAACTAATTATCTTCGCTTTATTTAACGATAGCGCTGCAAACTTTTATTTAATTGTACCAATCGATCCGAATATAATGTTTTTGGACGCTAGTAGCTTTAAGGATCAATGGTCAACACGGTTACGTTAACGTTAAATTTCATAAAAAATGCAACCTATTTCCTAGAAATAGTTGGTAACTGAAAGTTTGATCGCGCGTACAAAATTACTCGCTCGTCGTTAGTCGGTCGTTGCAAATGGAAAATATATTTGATAAGACGTACAGTATTCCTTCGTAAGTATGTATAAATAGTAAGCGGCGGCAATTTACGGTGCAGTTAGGCGTGTGAAAGAAGGGTTGAAAAATCATGGAATCGCTCGGTCATGGAATAAGAGCAGGGCCTGGGTCCGATTAACCACCTCCTGCTGTATTAATTAACCGTGAGCGCGGGAGTTTCCTCGCTCGCGTCTAATTTGCTCCTGGCCGTTTCCTCCCATTGTGAATATTACACGCGTGTGCGCGCGAGCTGGCTTGTAGAGACGCGTCGGGGTCGCGAAAAGAGGTGCAACGCTCTCGCGCGACGATTCGCGCGCGTTTCTCTCTTCCGGTGGTTGGTGCGCGCGAGCTCCACTCGCTCAGTCGGCCAGCGGTCGCCTAATAGTTGTAAATCATCTAGTCAACGCAGCTAGTTGTATTGGCCGCCGCAACTCGGACGTGATTATACATCCAAGGGTCGACTAAACGCCGCGCTACCGAACGTGCTGCCCATGACGATGGTAAACTGGGAAAGCCTCGTTACCGAGTTAGTAATCGCTGCTCTACCCGCGTCCGGTTGCTTCCAGTTCGTTCGCCGATTCTCGCTGTGATAGACGTTGAAGGAACTGCGAAATTGCTGGCTTTCTCCGTGTGTTGCTCGCCGTTTCCCGTGATTTTCTTTTGCACCGAAGAAAGTCACATTCTACGAAGAAAGGAGTTTCAGGGAAGTGCTATGAAAGATTCGACAGGTGGAAACGCAGAGACGTTGCTTTTCGCTGCGACCACGATTTCCCTTTGTTTGCTAATTTATTTATCTTCATCTGTTTTTCTGCAGAAGCTTTGAAAGAAGCTTTCAAGATACCGTTAAAAATTGCCGCGAATTATCATTCGCGTGCAGGTAAATGGCAATTGTTTCAGATCGAGCGCAATTAAATGGTAATTACCGGTGGTTATTTGTTATCGTACTCGAAAACGTAGCACGGCAATTGTTGCAAATTGATAGATGGCTACAGATGCGCGGCGGACGACTATTTCATTCTCCTAGTTTTCTATCGCATGTACGCGATCGGTGCGGCGGTTATCGATTGTAAAAGCCATTAGATATCACTTACGCGGAAGCAAGTTGGTTATGCTTGGTAGATGCGTTGAATACGATATACATGTTCGCAACAGCGTTGCAACGATTTTACGACAGAGAAGTTGCTAAACGGTGGAATAATCCCGTGACACTGGTGATTAGTCGTCGACGTCGGACTCGCAGTTGCACGCGGTCGATTTTTCCTTTCGAAAAACTGCTGCAGCGTGTTAATTCGCTCGGTTATTCAGCCACTTGGTTTCCCGTTCACGGTCGATCTGCCCGTTTAATTATCTGACCGTGTATTTACTTAACTAGCCGACTAATTAAGATTTTCTTTTAATCGGTACCCGTACCTCGTTTTCTCCGATATCTACGTACATACGTATCCGAAGAGTCTGCGGTTAGTTTGTTTGCTCGCCTAATTACCCGGTCGCGTATCTCTTTATGCATCAAGCCATGCTATTGCAAGTCGCCAAACGTGTTTGCCAAGGCGGAGAAGGAAAACTCGAGGCCCTTTCTCCTACGTTTCGAACGATGGTGTATGGACTACTCTGTACAGAGCGATGGTAAATGTCGTTTATTGCGAGGTGTGGTGGTCGCATTGTGACAGCCACGTGCACACAGAAACGCCGGAGAAACGACGTTAAACCCGAAGCAGCGCGATTTGCGTCATTCCTCGCTAACATTCGATTTAACTTTGCGTGTTAGATAATCAGTATGAAAAAATTGTACGGAATACAGGGAGCACGAGCCAGACCTTGAACATACCCACCTACGCATGATAAATGGATTCTATTTTCATGCGATTTTACAGGCGTTCGCTTAAAAATAGACTACTCGATGCGAAAACCGTGGTGTCTGGCGCTTTCCAAGAGGATTCCCGTGATCGTCGAGAGGCGTTGTTCCGATATTATTTTTATAACGACACGCAACCAGATTATCGTTGTTACCAACTGCGTGTAATTTACCGCGATGCTCGATTTCGCTCGGTTTTAACAAGTGCGATTAAATTAATCATTTCGCGCGTGAATTCGAGGAATAATGAGCGGCGATCGAAAACGATTTTTCGTCGAACGCCGCTGGAAAATTACCTTTCACGGTATCGCTTGGCCACGCTATAAAATGTTAAATCAACGCGATATCATCGCCAGACATTCCAGCCTCTACATATACGTACGTATGTACGTGTAGGTATGTATGCGATTGTAAAAGGAAGCGTTCATTTTCGTTCTGTAACTAGCCGACGATATCGTTGATCGAAGATCGGATAAAATCTTGATGACTCCGGTGCACACGGGTTTTGATCCGGCGTTACTTTTAAACTGGCCGCGGACGTAACAGCCGCCAACAAAAATAACTAAATGCCATATTATTGGCAAGAGCGACCCATTTTCAGCGAGCTCCGCTTGCAGTTCACACTCTCCTCGCTTACCTAATCATTATTTTCAGAATGCTACCCACCACCAGCGAAAGAATTTCTTGCCTATTTCACCATGCGCACGAAACAAGGGTCTCGCGTTAACGACACGGACAAGATTACACGGTCGAAAATCCCCTTGGTGGATAAGCTACTCTCGCTGTTGAAGCGAATCGAGTTGGCCGACACACACGCACACGCACACGCACACGCACACACACGCACACGCACACACACGCACACGCACACACACGCACACGCACACACACGCACACGCACACGCACGCACGAAACCTTAACCTCGCTAACCTGTCGGTTTCTTCTTGGCCGAATCTGGTGAAATTGAAGCAGAACTCCGGCGTAAACCGGACCGCAAGCGCGAACCACGCGCACTGTGGCAAGGATGGTTCGCGCAACCATAGTTGCGTAAATATTATGTAAATAGCCAGGAGGCTCGTGGACGATGTTTATACCTCGCGTCGCAGTATGTTTCGCATTGGTCTGACCGCACCACTGGCAAAGTGTCGTTGCTTATATCCTCTGAGATATGCACGACTCGCGTGTCTCCCTTATCACTTGCCAAGATAACTTGCACTTTGCATACGCGGCATAATTCAACGCCAAACCTTCTCACCCCTGCCCGTCTGCCATTCACGGTTCTCTGCCTCGTATCTCTGCGGCCCTAGAACCTTTATCCCTCCCTCTCTCCTCCCTTTCTCCTCCTCTCTCTATCTGCCTGCGTCTCTCCTTTTCTCTCGATTTAGCTTCGCGTACCTCCTATACGCCCGGCGCTTACGCTTCTTACCTTCTCGCCTAGCTTGTCCTAGTCGGCTGGCTAGGCCCCTTGCGACCTCTTCCCCCGACGGCGTCGTTTCTCGTCGACGTTTCTGCGCAGTTCGATCTCTGCTTGAACGCGCCTCTAGCTTGGGAAACGAGTTGGGCTTAGGGAATGGGTAAGGAGAAGGATGCCAGGGGGAATGGCCGATGAACCTTGGGTGTATCTGCATGTTCGCAGGCCACGGTATCAGCAAGCCGGAACGCGCTCCAGCCGTCCTTACATTTTCGCACAGCTATCCACTCGCAGCCTCCCTTTTCCGCCGAGTCTTTTCATCTACGCGCTATCTCGAAATTGCTGGAGAATATATATATATATACGTACCTATCTATCTGTTATATAGCGCGCGGTGCATTACCGAGAAAGAATCGCGATAAAGTCGTTTACGCGTTGAAACTCTGTCCGAGCCGTTCGAGTTTAGGCAAAGCGACTTTGAGCGAATATTCGCGCGAAGCCGAGTGAATCGATGAAACGAGGATGGCGGTAGAGACTGGGAAGCATATTTTTAATCAGATAAATACGTATTTTCTTAAATTTAGGCAATCCGAACGAGGAATCACGACGATGCTGCAATAAATAGGGGAATGACGTTCGCACGGATGATGGCCGAATTAGGAAACGGCGTAAGCCGAAAGGATGCCAAGTTCTTCGTTAATATTTTAGACCGTTTCGTTTTATTCGTCTGTTGAATTGTCTCCGTTGAAGCAAGCTCGGAAGTTTCTCGCGCAGCCTTGGAACTTTGTTGCTGTAACGCCGGCACAAGCGCCGCGCACCGTTCAAATTATAAATAGAGATTCAACGAATTCTATTTGGTGCGCTAATAGAACTCGTCTCGAGAAACTTGGTCCTTTAAAAAATACAACGTATCAATGTTCTCGCGGAGAAGCGGTAATTTATAAACGAGGGTAGATTGGAATGTAGAAATAGTAATCGCGCTTATTTAAAGCAGCATTTTAGATCGAATTAACGATGAAATCTACGTGGGCGCTCGTTCGCGCCGTCTAAGCGTTCGTTTAGCATTTCCGTCGGAAAAGTCTTTGCATCTTCAGCGCGGACCCTATGTAGAAATTAGCGAGTACCAGGAAGGTACGGGCAGAGTGATGCAAATATCTACGAGAAGGAATTTTGTAGCAAAATTTACGATACCGGTTGGAGCAACGATAAAGCAAGTTAATTATTATTTTTCCTCTTGTTGTTAACACCAGAACTACCGGTAGTTGACACGAAGCTACTTCTACCAAAACCAGTTAAAATGGTTTTTAAAAAAGTTTTTAAAAAATACGTGATAATAAAATATCGTTACAGTTATTGATTTATTACTTTGTTACAGAAGGGATTCCATGTCATGTAGTACATTTTTGGTATTATTAATCCATCTGGGACCATGATCGACCTAAAAGAGGGTAGAACCAGTCAATTTGACTGCTGTGGCATTTCTAGCGTTAGCATCTAGCGATCGATCCGGAATTTTTCTGATAACCGATATCGCCATATCGAATGACACGTAGTAAAAATTTAAAAAACGCGTGGCAAGTTGTTGAAAACGAGGAAACTGGTTAATAGGGTTCGATAAACAGACTGCGGGACCCTTTTATACTTTGACAAGCACCAGCTATTTTGACTAGTGTTGGTATAAGTCGCCTTGATACAAAATTATCTTCAGTTTGAATACATAAAAAACAAAATAAAATTCATTATATTATTTTTTTAGTCATCGTTGCAAAAGTCATTAGATCATCGCGGAAAAAGAATATAACATGAAGTAGGAATCTTAAAATAAAATTGTAAAACTGGTATGAAGGATTCATACGCTTTGTGTTGTTACGTGACATTCGTCGTTCGAATAAATAAGAATATTTTATAGAGGGTAAGTAATTATTTGTAGTCGCGTTGCAGGATCGGACTTTAAAATTTATTCCATCACACGATCGATACGATCGATTAATTGAGCGAGTTTTCCAGTTCTCGCGTTTATTTTATTTCTACGAATATCTACCCACGATGAAATATTTCGAGATAACAACTTGGGTAGCTTAGTCGCACGCGGTCTGTAGAAGTTCATTGTGAAATGTATTTTTAGTTCGAAGGCAGATTTTAGTTGAGAAGGCGGACCAGCGTTGGGCGAAATTTTATTCGGCTAACAGATAAGGAACGAAAATAAGTTAAAACATTGAAATTTTATTCGTCGCTACTGAATAAACATACAATCGAACGAGTATTTATTCGAACAAGAATACGCGATGGACGAAGAAATATGCTTAATGTACCGAATGTGAAACATTTCTTCGCTCCTTGTTTTACGATTCTTTTCATATTGGCCTTTCCAATTAACGTTTATTCCAAACGTTAAATCTGAAAATTTGGTAAATTTGTTATCGACGTGTAACTAAATATCGTTCAAATAATAAATAAACTGTACGGTAAACGTTAGGTCGTGCGTCTGATAATCTGCCTGTGACAAAGTTTCGAAACATCGATCGTAATTTTTTTTATCTTTCGCTTAATTTGCATAAATCGTCTCTGATGATAATACACGAATTTAACGCAGTATGGAAAATGTCGCAAGATATAATTAGTTTTTTAACGACTAGATGAAATTACCTCGACGAGTATTTATAACTTGTTATTTAACAGAGCAATGGCCTACCGAAAGTTGGCGCAAACTCGGCTCTCCAAGTAACTCGGCCAACAGATTTTGATAGTACGCGTTCGCGCAGAAACAATCGGTGGACGGAGATGTAACGCGTTAGGAAGACCGATGTCAAGCGATAAGAAACACGCGAATTAATCTTGCCATAAATTTCCGTTTCGCGAGTTTGTTCTCCTTTGAGTAATTAGCCTTTGATAATCCTCTCTATTCACGACGGAGTTTACGGGAAATGTTTCGAGTCCCCTTTGAGAATGGTTTCGCGTATTCGATGCATTATGAATGTCTATGCAAATCAAACGAATACGAATTAAACATCTGTTACGATTAGTACGATCTATTCATTTACGCTAGAAGACGAATGGTTCCTTCCCATTGGAGAAAAAAAATAATTGCAAGTTTCCACGAATTATCTGGAAATATGCGATTCAAAGAGGAATAGATTATTTCCATTTTTCTTTTCTTCTAATTTCTTCGTGGAAATTTGATAGACCTTATACGTATAAATTAAATAAAATCAGCTGGCTTTTTTGTATGCAGGTTGTTTGCGACGTAAAACGCGTGCCTTGTAAACTGTATCGAAGGAAAATAAGCAACGATGCAAATCGGAGATAAGATTGCCGTGCTGGAATTACATGATCGTAAAAGCGTGTAATAAAAGTTTAATTGGTTAGATTGATACGTTCTTCTTGCAGCGTTCACCGATACTTTTACGGATCGCGTACAACGTTCTTCAGTGCGATAAAATTTACTATTTCATTATTAAACGTTTCGTCTGTTAATTTAGATAGAACGGCGATTTAATTCCTACAAATTTTTCCTATTTGTATTATACGGAGGAAGTGACGTTATTGAGATATATGTAATTTCGTGTACTACACTGGATTAGCCGCGTGGTAGCGGTACACATATACGAGTACGAGTGTGTGTGGGAGTACGTGCGTGCGCAGCATCTCGTAAAACAGAAGAATGCAACTGTTCCGTACGCATGGTGAAAAAAAGATGGCGAGACAAAAAGGGCGCTGAGGCGCGTGCAATGCGTATCTACGAATATCTTGTAAATCACATATTAAATAAATATGAAACCATTTTAATATCGTTTCTACATGTAATCTGAGTGTTCCTATACATTTATTTTCGGCGACTAAGATCCACAATTCTCAACGGACGTATTGGCCAACGTTCAGCTCAAGTACGAGCGATTTCGAGTATTTATTCAACTCTCGGTTGCCTTCTTTCCAGAAAGATTTCGCTTTTTTCCGATGTTAAATTTAGAAAGAAAGATCATCGACAGCCAAAAGATTTCCGAGTATTCCTTCGATGAAAGAATTAATTTGGATAGGCCGATGATAGTCATAGTCGCTTTTAACGCGTTAGAGATAACGTTCGTTCGTTGTTAAACAAATAGTCGATAAGCAGTGGACAAAGAACCGATATGCATGATTATCTATTGATTTTGACTCGGGTTCTTATAATAGCTTCGTCTAATTCCTCTGGATATAAAGCTACAGATACGAAATACTGCTATTCTGTAAAGCGCACTAAGGGAAGATTCTATGCAAATTCCTCAATCGAAGTTTTAACAGAGAAACCAAAGTATCGAGGGAATTGTTTCGCGACGAGACTCGAGTGCAACGTTAGAACTGCTCGAGTGAATGTTTTTACTTAAGTACACAAGTTTTCTACGATTAACGAGTAAGCTACCTCCTTTGGATACGGATGCAACTCGCATCGAAGAAACTTCCGTAACAGCGACAGATGTAAGTGGAACTGGGCTATCGAGTAGCCGGTACATTTATGGTGGTTTAATGTAAATCGAACGGAACCAGGGCGAGTAAGTCGAATAGCAAGTTCTACGGTTTAGTTATTTGCAATGTACCGCAGTAAAATACAAGCGGCTTCCTGTCTAAGACAAACCATTTGCATTTGTCGATACGCTATTACGTTATACCTCTATACTATTTGTCTACCGATAAATTGTTGGAAATAGCGGGAAACCATGTAATTGTAGGATACGCACGCGCGTAAGGAGTTTGTCGAACAGCAGAGACAAGAAGAGAGACAAAGATACTAGAGGCAAAAATGCGTTGGAACGAAAAAGCAAGAGATCGAAGGAAGAGAATTATCTCGGGGAAAGAAACCGGTACAATTCGTCGAGACGTTGTTACGCTGTTTTTGTGGACAAAAAATAGCGGTAGGTACAGAGTATGTTTGAAAGAGGGAAGGAAAGGATAAAGGTAAAAATATGTTAAAACGTAAAAACTTTGAAACTTTGTGGAAAGAGAGAGAGAGAGAGAGAGAGGACCATTTTTGAAAAAGAAAAGCATGCAATTTGTCTCGTTCACCGTTTATTTCCTTCGCTTCCATTAACTCGTCGAGAAGCAAACGCTCTGAATGCGCGTTACGAGCGCAGAAGAGAAAATGATAGTTTAATGATTTCCTTTGCTCTTTAACGTTGGAGCTAAGAGATCGTCGTGATAAAACCGAATGCCGGTCGTTCCCGAGAAAATTCAAACCGAACCAACCATTCCTGAGAGAATTTCAAGTAGGACCACCGACCAACGTTCGCAGTTTGTGCTCGCCAGATGAAGAGAGACAGAGGAAAGAATCGTTGGGAACGAACGTATCCAGAGATTCGCCGGAATGCACGGTCTACTACTATTGTGTACGACATTCCAGCAGGCACGGTTTCATGAATGGAGGGCCGGTAAAAAGCAGCCGGTGGGTCAACTCGTACCAGTTGACTCCGATAATTGCGAGGCTCGAGCAGAGATCAGAGGGCAAAACGAGTCGACATTAGCCTGTTAGCCTATTAGTCCGAGCGAATGCGCCCACTGCGCTCTAACACGCAGCACATCGGTCAGCGTTCAGTCACTCTGCCACTCTCTGTCATCCGCTCGTCTCGCGATTCAGCTTCGGTTGCGTAGTAGCAATCCGATGCGTCGCCGTTGTCCCTCTTTCGTCACCATCGCCACAGCTACCCCCGTGTAATTGCGTCGCGTTAACCCTTTTCTAGTTAGCGTGTTGTTCGAAGCATCGAAGTGATTAGGTGGTTAGACGGCTAGGCGGCTGCAAACCCGGCGTTCCTTTCTCTCGTTCTTCCACGCTTTTCGTCTCGTGCTCGCTCAGCTCGTCCACCGATGGCTCGCGAATGCCATTTCACGGCTACTATTTCACTTTACCTTCTCCGCCTCTACCCTTTGCCTCCTCCTCATTTTCTCTGGTATTGCATATACGGTTGTTGCTCGCAGATACGCGCGGCACACGCGCGGTACACACGCGGCAGCAACGTACGAGTAATGGCCGGGTGCATTAGAGGAGTCCGAGGAGAAAGGAGAGAACAAGAATGCGCAGCACGAGCGTATCTCGCTAACGCACGGCATCCGACCTCTCTGTCTCTCAGCCTCTCTCCGTCAGCGACTGCAAACGCGTCTGATCGTACGGCATTCTCTCTGATACGCGTTTAGTATCTTCTCTCAGAGACACGAATTGCGCTGCCCCAACGCTGGAATGCACCGGGGTATGGGACCACCGCGAAACTTACGGATAATAGGGTGAAATACCGGTACATGCGTGCACCTGCGCTTCCACCAAGGTCGAAATAGCAAGCTGTTTCGACTTCTATCGCGCTAACGAGACTTCCAAACGGTGCAGAAACACGGTCTTTAAATTGCTAAGACAACGGGCAAAGTGTGCGTGTAACGTTCCCGTGCGTAAGCCTACCCAAAGCAGTCGAAGAATAAGGATGGAAAAATAGGTTGCCAGAGCGAGACTTTGACTACCGTTATCGATCTAAAGCCGGCTACCTTTGGCTAGAGGGTTCAAGCGAGCGGAGTCGTCCGAGTGTGTCCCCTTGTGGCAGTAGCCCAACTCGACCTATCGAGATTATTAAACGGAGCTTTGGCAAGAACCGCCAATTTCGGACGGAGCCACTTTCATCCCCTGCAACACGTTGTGGAGAACACGCGCGCATCCGCCAGCGCACCAGCCTTTACCTCCTTTATCCGTGAGCGGGTTCTACCGGACTTTGTTAGACCAACGATGTCTGAATGCCTCCTGGGTATACTACCTATGCTCGTGCATGCATGAGCCTGTTCCTCTTGACCATGCTCGCCGTTATCGAGTGTCCCTATATTATATATAAACAAACAATTTGGTATTTACGCCGGCTACCGTTTTCTCTACACGTGCGTGGATGGTCGATGCGTATGTTAGATTCTGTCGCGTGTCACGTACGCTCGCACGACCGACCGTGTCTGTTTTTTTAACCAGAGACGATATTTTCGAAATTGTACGACGAGAAAACAGATTGAGGCTGGAGGAAGGAATTGAGGAAAGTACGTCGTGGGATTATCGACTACTGATTGTTCGTATTGTTTATACTTTTTTATACTCACTTTACGAGTGTTACTCGAATGTAAAATCTTTTAATTTACAAGACAAACTCTTCAATCGTTTGATCTTATTTTTGCTCGCTTTTCGATCGTTGTCGCGATTAATCTTTCGTTTGCCACGACTATCGTAGATTTTCTCCTTTGAAATATTTCTCGACACCACGGTAAACGATTGTGAATGATGGTAAAATTTTTTTCAATTAGTCGTAAGAGGCCAGTATGATACAGAGTTTCGCTCTGATTTCCCCTAGGTATTTCGAAAAAGTTATTAAACGAAAACTGCTTTCGATAATGCGATAATCACGTGCAGATAGGAATGTACATCCTGTTAATTACGTATTAATTTGCTCGTCGTTATTGAGATTGCAAATTTCCAAATCAATTTCAGCTCCTATTGATAAACTTTATCCGGTGTGCGCTTTAACATTAGTATTAATATAGTTTCATGATTGTTAAATCAATAGTGTATCAACTCGTTGCAACTGTTCTCGATATCGATGCCAAAGGATGGTGTTTGTTACGTCTGCTGGAAAACCAATCTACGAAACCTGTATATTCTTAGCCTGATGAACGTCGATCGAGCATGCGTTTACGAATTAATTTCTCAGCGCTTCGTGATAATTTCTCTACGCTAACGCAATAAAACGTAAATCGTCGTTGATTGCAAGTAAAAAGTGATAATCGGTATGAACAAAATGTCATCGCACAGTGTAACGATATGACAATGCAGAAAAACTGTGATTCACACGGCGTTACAGAGTGTTGAAAGGCGTCGCCTTGTTAGAAGACGATTCGTCATAGGAGTCCGTCGAGTTATCGCAGCTCTACGTACAATAATACGAGCGACTAAAACACAAATGTTAACTTTAAACTGCTTCAACGTTTCGAACTAGCCTTCCCATAAAAGAAAAAAAAAAGAAAAACTCGGAACGCGAGTTACGATTTGTCCCTTACGTCTTCTTAAACTCAATTTATTATACAGGTGCGTTAGGTTACAATAGCTCGTTTCTTATGGAACAAGAAACGTCTCCCGCCGGGAATCTATTATCACGTCGAACGAGCAGTAAACGCGAATTAAGCCGTGTACACGAGGGAGGGGAAGTCATCGGAACAACGGCGTTACGATGCACGCGACGATCCGCGAAATTTGCATTATTTAACTTCTCGCTCCCGGGACGGATTGCCACGTACGTATCAGTGTGCATGCACGTGGCTGTAGAATCGTGACACGCCAGAGTCTAACGACTGCCATTAGAGCGTGCTTCTCTTTCGCCGTAAAGTTCGGTTTTTATCCTCTCGAGTTCATCCGGTTACGAAGGAGAAATCCTTGGCGCTGCTATTCGTCTCGGTCTTCGCTGGCAAACGAATCGCACCGAGTCGGGATAAAGACGACGCGAGACGAGCGTAGCCGGGCCGAGTTACGCCATCGTCGTCGCCGCGCCACGCCGCTCCAGTTTTTTCGCGGACAAGATCGAGTACGGTCATTCGAGTCGCACCGGGAAGGCTGAATTAGTTTCATTTCACGGCAACTTTCTTCCGCGTGTTCCCTTCTACCGCTATAGCTGACCGGATAAACTTTTCCAAGATGTTTCCTCGCAATGTCGCTGCATTCGTCACGAGAGTCCCAGTGGAGGAAAAGGTCCGAGTTCCTCGCTTGAGAAACGACTCTGGGGCAAGTTTTCTGCGCGCGGAATGTCGGTCAATTAAGGACAGGATCCTGATTTCTAATCGCCAGCAAGTTGCTCCTTCGATTCGTCGAACGTGGAAGATGGCAAGATGGATCTTGATCGATCGGTGCCGAGTAGCAGCGCGACGGCAACTTTATCAAAGTGCATTTGGCAACGAGCCACCGATATTGCACGCATCGCGACGAATTGGACGTACCGCACCAGACGCGCACCAACTTCCCAAGTAATTAGAATTTTCGGATTTCACACGGTGCGCTTGGCTCCAGCCGCTTTTCCACGTCGTATGGGCGAGGCTCGTCACGTTCAAACGCTTTCATTATCGGGCTCTTGTTCATAAATTCGAGTATACCGAGCATCCAAATTGCAGGAAACGTTCGTTTTATCCTGATGAAAGTTACCGTGATGTATCTAAAGGTTGTGTGAAAATATATCGATCCTTTAATACATATTAATTAGCGCGTAATAAGATACCTGGAAAATGCATTCCAACGAAACAGCGCAGTTATTTATGCACTTGAAAAAAATGAAACGCGACGATCACGGGAATATCGTGTGCTAACTAGCAACCTGGAAGGTCTTGCTAGAGTCGATTATTGTAAAATACGAACGAGAATGCAGCGGGCGCGTTTTCGGAGACGATAAAAGATAAAGGCGTTTGTCAATTTTGGAAGCAATTTTCTCCGACTTGTTTCTTGTAAAATTAATTATCGCGTAATTATCGTAATAGCGTAGCTTCTCCACTAGCCATGAAACGTTCAAGACGAAAAATTCGAACGGAAGATGTAAGTTCCGTCGGATCGATTCGTTACGTCGACTTGGAAACCTAATAAAAGCTTATAAGATTATAAGAAAGTTATAAGGAAGACAAAGCTTGGAGCAAATACTAGTGGAAGTAGGTAGATGCTGCAAATTAACGAGAAACGTCTATCATTGCCAATATTGGCAACGATAGGTTCTTCAGAATCGTGAACAGATCGTGACTGGTTTGATTTGCGACTGAAAATTTCCCGCAGATTGGAAAACACACGTACGTATGAACGCGTATATCGCGTCGCGTAATTTCCTCGATCCCTGGAATCGCATTTATCAACCATAACCGTATCGCGCGTGGTAAAACCAGCGAGTCCCTTGGGCTTCGTTAACTCTGCCAGTAATAGCCGGAATCGGCTTCGTTGCATCCTGCGTAAGGGAGTACGTAGCTACATAGTTTCGAACAGAGTCAAACGGTTATCAACTCGATAGTATAGGATTTTCGTGACCTGTCTTTTACGAACGCGTTCGCTGATGTGGAGCTCGTTGACGCTTAATTCACGATGAATTCGCACGTTTCGCGATTCGTGGCGGCGTGGCGTAGCGCGACAGAACGAATGGCGCGTGAGCGAACGTGGACCAGGTTGTTCGGTGCCTGCGCACGTATAAACCCGTTTAAAACGGCGTTTAAATTTAGAGGCATTACCGCGTTCGGCTTCTCTCCGCTCGCATATAACTGTGTATGGCGACGGGGCTAAGGCGTTACAATGGAAACTGCTATTAAACCCTGGTCACGGTTCCGTCCAAAATGTCGGCCGGTTGATGTTAAACGCGGACCGAATAAAAATTTTCCAACCGGAGCGACCATCTTTTCTATCCTTGTATCGACCCTTTTTCCTTTTGTCTTCCTCTTTTCTCTCTGTATCTCTCTCTGTATCTCTCGATCCTTTACTTTCTTTCTCCTCGACCATCTCGACCGTTCACCTCTCGATTCTGTATATTCGCACGGTACGACGATCCGGCCTTGCCATGACGTTTTGCAGCGTAGCTCGTTGGTCGAGAAAGAAGCTGTTACTCCTTTCCGGTTAATCGAAGTCCAAGCCGGAAATATTTCTCGTATCGATGTACTCCCTGAGCTTCCTTCTAGCTACGAACGTGCAGGGGGTTAACGTCGAGCTGCCGGATACGTAGAACGTTTCTACTCTGCCACTCTCCCCGGAGATACGACGAGAGACGCGACGGTCACGAAGGGGATGGCTAGAAACTGACCGCAATCCTTTTACGACTTTAAGCGGCAAATGAAAATTCTTGGAGCAGTTTGCACGACTTGCACGCCGCTTCATCCCATGCCGGTCATACAGCCGGCAATCTCCGGAGAAGAATTTCGCTAAGGTTTGATTATCGCTGCGATACGACGCCACGCCACGCGACTGGACAACGTGATTTTAATTTTTAATTTTCGTTTAACGAATATCGATGTCGGTGGAATGTTTTCTCCTTTTTCTTTCTTCTCCGCGCGTCATTCCGCTCGATCGATTTCACTTCGTTCTCGTGTCTTCGATCGTCGATCGAAAAATTGAAACTGTTCCTCGTTCGAGCCAGAGGCCAGCGGCATAAGTCGTCCTTAGAATACGTTCGTTGATGTTAGAAACGATGTCTCGTTCTCCGTCTCTCGGGAATGTTCCATTTATCCACATGGAAGATGTATTTTCCGAATTACTATGTGTGTCGTTCCCATAATTTACATTTTCTCGCTTTAAACGATTGAGAAAGGGCAACGATCGTCCAGCAAAATCGTATTGATTGTAGAAATTAAAGATCTGATGCGTGTACGTTACGTGTGTAAAGGAACTTTTCTCTTAACCTCTTAGGTACGATGCGCCATTATAGTGGCTTTCGCAGATGTCATCTCATATTACGACGCGCCACTATAGTGGCTCACTCTACTACTCATTCGCTCACCGTTTCAACTAAACGATATTTTTCATTTGTCTTGCTTCATATTTTTCTTGTCCTCGCAACGTTTTATAACAGTGTTAACAATATACAGACAGAATATATAGTCTTTGTTTTTGATACGTCAGTGTCGGATATCAATTGTTGCTTTCCGTTAACACTTTGACTGCCACGTTGGTCATGTGTGACCGGAGGGCATGTCGACGCAGGGCATTTTGAATATAACCGATAAATAGAAAATACTTTGAAATAAAAAGTGCCCTATTGAACAATTAAACATCTTTGTTAGAATATCAATAAAAAAAGTATGAGAAGAAATCTTGCATCTAACGGTGCACTGTGTTTGCATTCGTATAATCTACGAATATTATTATAAACAAACCTTAGAAAATAATCGTAAATGTTGCTTTATAATCATATAATTGAAGTTAGAAGTGTGCACATACTTTACCATTATATATAGAATGAACAAATACTGTTCACTAATATCTTCTACACGTTTCAACAATACATTCTGTACGTTTTGTTTACGAAGAAATAACAAATGCCAATAGATTGTTGAAATAAACGAAGCCTTGTTATAATATGTCGCTATCAACTGTTAGCAATAATATAAACGGTCCATTGGGGAAGAATCTTGTCTTACGTCATCAATTTATTATTATTTTGCCATTATGTGCTCTGAATAATAAAAATACTTTCTGGTGGTCCTGAGAGAAACATGTGATTTCGACGTGGTAGTCAAAATGTTAAAATAAATGTACCATTATTAGATGCTCTTTTTAACATGCCGATCCCTGTCCTTATAATTTTTTAGAATCTTCAAGCCGAAAATGTCGCTACAAAATAGAAAACAAAGAGCAATTTGAAAAACACTATCGCGTTATGAGTGTGAAAGTTGTGACATGGGTGTATGTGTCGTACCGTGTTAATATATCACGCTGAATTGTATTATTAATTATTAAAGCAAATTATTAAAGTTCAAGTATATGCATGATATCTTTAAGAAAAATTATAATTTGATTATCAAAAACTTCGTTCCAATGTGCTTGCGTATAGAACAGCATTATCCGTCACAAATTGCAGTGTTGTATCGTTTACGCGTAATTCGCGTCAAACTCTGCCGTACAGAGTTCGACCGTACAAAATTCGACCGTAACTAAGAGATTAATAGCTAGTGAAGATAAAGAGGTAGAGAATGGGAGAGAGAAAAGGAAACAACACGGTTCTCGCTGTTCTTAAAGAGCTGCTGTAAGGCAGTGAGTCGCGCGGAAAGGGAAGGAAACGTTGCCTTTTCTACGGGAAGAAGAGTTCGACAAACGAAAAGGATCGAAACGAACAGGGTCACAGGGGATGAGGGTAATAGGAGGACACGCGCCAGTACTCTTTGATAGTTCTACGTATCGGACGAGCACTTTGCGAGCGGTTTCTCTGATTTATTGCCATGTTTGTTTTCCGCCCTTATCTCGTCCTGTTTCCTACTGTCTCGGTAAAGAACATTAACGACGAGCTTTCCCACGCCGAGTATAATGAAACAATTTTATTAGATCGACGAGAAATAAATGGCATCCCTGGCGTGCCGACGTTTCAGCGTTCAAACGTCATTCGTACTGTGAAAAATAACGCGAGAGACTATACATAAGAAGTACATACTTACGGACCAGCTGTAGAATGCTGTTTTTCAATACGCTATCGCATAACAAGTTATTCACCGATACGTAACCTTGCCGTTATTTATTGGCAGCTTGGAAAAATTAGTTTATCGGTACAACGTTGATTCGTTGATTAAAGCTACGACAGGAACAACGAAGGAAGCAAGTAAAATGTAGCTTTGTAAGTTTTCGGGATCTGCGTTTCAAGGAAGAAAGAAAACTGCGGCACAAATCGCGTTAAATCGTTATTTCTTCCTGTGATTGGACGAAGAAGGAAAATGGGTGATGAGGAGCGGAAAAAAGGCAGCTTATAAGTAGTTGTTGGTCGTTGCACGGTACACGAAAATGAAAATTTTCTCGACGAGTTTTCGCGATCTCGCTTCTTATTTCGACCACGTTACTTATTCTCGTTTCCTGGTTACCGAGGCTCGCTGTCGCAAACTCAAACGTTAATTCTGTTCGCTTGCCTGGCGACAGTAGAATTTGTAGTCGAAACTTTTGAATTTGTCGAGGTACGAGCCAGTAACTCCGCCTTGACCTGATGAAAAGATTCTTTCTACCACTAGTCGATACGACGCGAAGAAGGACAAACGTATAACAGGAAAGGAAACCAGCCAAAAGTACATTTAGTATTCGTTTTCTAATCTGAAGTCCGTTTCAACTTTTCTGCTTTATATTTCGTGTTTGATTTTCGCTTTTCCATAATCTGCTCATTTTTCATTTCGCCTACGCTCCAAGTATATATTCTACGAGATATATCTTTCTTCTATCGTAATCTTGGAAATATAGTAAAAATATCGATGTTTCGATTGAAATGCATCAAATGTCCAAATATATTAACCTTCTGCACTCGAGAGGCTATTTTTCGTCGCCACGGCGTTCCGTGTAGCAACTCGAGAGGAGAATAAGAGACGATAGTCCCTGTTTATGCTAAATTTCGTCCTCTTCAATTGATTTTTGCGCAGTATTGGTTCGTAAATAGATTCCTTAACTCTTTATACTGTTTGTTACAAAGTGTGAAATGTTACACTTTAAGATGAAAATGAAATATTTGTGCTCAAGTTATTCCGAAAATGTGGTTCTGGCAACGTCTGCGACGTTAGTTCCGATTCGACGATCGTGGCACAAGTATCACAGTTTCGTAAATTTAGAAGCTCTAAAAAATAGATTTGGAAATTTGTCTAATTAATTCATATATTCTGTAAAAAGCAGAAGAACGAAAGGCCACCTAACCACCTGTGATTTATACAAATTTTAGTAGATCAGTTGAGAGGGGATATTCTTCCACGTCCATTGCTAATTTTAATGAAATTCGGTTAAATGGAAATCTCCATGTATTCTGTTTGTCATTAGGATGTATTGACAGAATCCGCAATCACTTAATTGCCAACACAATAATTTTAACAGGTGTGTTCTTACCGAAACAAAGCAGGAGAAGGACACGAAACAACTTATTATTATTGCGATACTTGTCCCGACAAGCCGAGGATGCATCTTGGCAGATGTTTCATAAATTATCATAAAGTAAATGTAGAAAAGATATTAAAAAATATATACAGACTATTAAAATATAATATCTTTTTAAGTTAATTTTTGTATAAAATCAACCACCTACAAGACACTCGTCACATACGCGCAAAATCACCTCGAGTTACTGCTACGCCCAACTGGAAAGGCCATCGAGTGCAAAGGTTTAATACAGAACGTTCGATCGTTGCACAAAAGATCCACATCGGGGAAAAAGTTTGCGAATCTTTTCCAACCGATTATTAATCGATAGCTTTATCGTTACGTTGGATTATAGCGGTGGCGCAACAGGAAACGAAATACCGTGGTGGGGTCGATTCGGTATAAGCGTTGGCAAGAAGCGACGAAGAGGGAAGCTTGCCTGTCGTGTAGAGTGTAGAGATATACAGACGACAAAGAAGAAGACGAATGGAAAGGAAATAGATGAAAAGAAGTCTGAAGAAAGAGAACAAAGAAAATCGTATACAGTTTTCTTTGTCTGACCGGGAGGGGAACGGCTTCCGTCTGCATTGATTTCTCATTTACCTCGCTGTTTGTTCTTCGGCTCGTTTCTCTCCACGGCATCGGTACTTGAAACTTATTGAAGTTTCAATCTATCTCACGCGAGCCAACTTCCGTTGTTTAAACATTACGAAACGATCTAGTCGAAAAAGATTAGTCACGTTCGCGAACTGCAAGCTCATAAGCTGCCATGTGAAACCAATTGCCTCTCTCGTCGCTTTTATCTATTTATCTAGACACGGCACCATCGATAACGTTTTAATTCAAAAGGAAAAATATGTTGTTCGCGTCTCTATCTTTTTTTTCTTCAAAAGTTTCTTCCTACATAGGGTGGCGAAAAGTTAATCGGGTCAAATAGGAAAAGGAAAATTCATATAAACTTAGGTCCGAAAATGCTTAGTTCTAGAAGTTGTAGAAAGAGTTACAAGCGTTTAAAGATTTCCGGGAAAGTTGCTCTTACGGCTCGTTATACAGAATCGCAGACAGACAGAAATGTATTTACTGCTGTTTCTACAGCGGCAGCAACGTTCGAAGGAGTTTTCGACACTCGTTAGTCGGACGAATGAAAACCTGTATTTTTGCTGAACGAAGAAATTTCAAACGTTTATTACAACTGCCAGGGCAATTGAAAAAAATGTTCGAATGCTCTTGACTCTTCGATAAAGCATTTTCGGACACAAGTCTGTGTCAACTTCTTTTTACCTATTTCATCTCATTAAACACATGGTACAACGTACAAATTTCGTCCCGACGATTTCGTGCATTCTATTGGGTTGGCAACTAAGTGATTGCAGATTTTTTCAATACCACCTAATGACAAAATCCGCAATCGCTTGGTTGCCAACCCAATACATTGTAGCGGCATATGCGTCTTAGGACGTTTCGATTTGAAGATGCCTCACGTAGTTGTTTTGCCACAGAGGATTGACACTGTACGACGCACATAATGTAATGGACAAAGCAATTTCGCTGCAACGTGCAACCGACAAGTTCAAACCTTCCACCGCCCCCCTCCTGACTAGTATAAATAGACGACCATGTTCTCCAGACATAGTCAGTCACGCGAATTAATATGAGTATCGAGTCATCGAGATCGTCAGTAGAGCGAATAAGTATAACAATTAGTATCAGTAGCGCAGTATCGCGCGATCTTATAACTGATATCATCGAGCGAGCAACGCTTGCGATTAACTTTGCATTCTACATTTTAAAATATCTGTAAATATAGTTAACGAAATTAACTCGTCTCGCTATTAATTTAACCAACAGCACGCCTCACCGTCCAGCACAACATATTCTATTTCATCGCAAAGGATCGCAGCGGTTTCTTACACGTATTACATATTTATATTACATTTTACATACGTTATCTCTGCTCACGAATCGCTTTTACGAAGAGAAGCAACCTCGTTTTCCTTTATCGTCTTCCTATCTTCTTACCTTTGTCTTTGTCTCTTACACTCGCGCTTATTCTTCCGTGGCACGCGAGCAATCGCAACACGATTCCGATTCTTTTTTTCGTTCCAATTCTGTCGCAAAATTCTCCTTTCGCTTCTTTGAGAGAGCGCCACAACGATGCCAAAACGACACGGTACCAACCCCTAGACTCTACTCCCACCCCATTAAAAAGGATAAATCGTTGGCTATCGGTTTTGGTTCCGTGGTCCGAAGAAATTCGGTTTACGCTGCAAGGCGAGGAAAAACGTGTCCTTCCGTGGCGCCGCGTCGTGTCGAGATATCCTCTCGGTCGAGCAGAGAAAAAGAGATAGAGGAGAAGGAAGCAGAGCGGTAAGGAAGTAGCGGAAGGGAAAACGTGCACCGCGTTTCTATATAGAGCCAACTTTACCTATTGGAGTAGGCGGATACTTACATGGTGCGCGGCAGTGGCACGCGAAGGTACGATAAGAATTCCACTCGATAAAAAACAAACATCGGCGAGGCAGAGAGGAGAGGAGCGACGGTTTGCCGAGGTTGGCTAGAAAATAGATCTCCCCGAAGATTTTCAGCCGCAGGAGCCACGTGAATCCGAGCGTGACGGGGCACGCTGTAAACGAATTCAAATGTATGCCGAGCAGCCACATTTCTTCTATAACTCGCAATCCGCCTGACACAATTGTCTGGCTTCTACCTCTTTTTAAGTAAGATGACTTTATCGTTGAAGATCGCGACACGGATGGATCCGGAGAGACACAGCGAGGCGGCTATCGTCCAACGTGTCATTTCTCCTAACGACGTTCCAGTGGTTCGCGTATGAGAAACAGGGCTGTTGACTCTGCTACACCGTGCCACTGGCCTATTGTTTTCTTGTTTGCCTTGGACACGCAATGGGTGGGACGACGGGGATCGTTTTTCCCGGGTGAGATCTTGTTACGTTCTCTCGCGGATCGCGCGTTTTATCGCTAATCGCTCGCAGGAGTTAATTTGTTTCTCTTCATCCTGGAATTGTTCCCTTAAACTTTGTGGTAAATTGTCGTGGAAAAATTGGCGTTGGTCAAAGCGACGCTTCTGAAAAAAAAAATTTACCTTTGTTATTTTTTTTTTTTCAATGTAATTTCTCGTTTTAGAACGATGCCAGTGCTTTTCATCGTCAGCTCAATAATAACCCTAAATTTTTTCGATTCCAACGCTTTCATTGTGAAACGGAAGAGCTGGCTCGTGATATTCTGTTACGTAGTTTATGGAAAAATCGGTCGTCCGCTGTATATACGAGAACGATAACGATGCTGGTTGAGAGGTTTTGCAGGCGGGTGGTTCGATAAAATAAACTTGGTTTTAGAGTCCGAACAACTTCCCTTTAATTCATAGCGTAATCATGCGTCTACAACAGTTATTTCATTCCCTGTTCGTTTTTCCATACTCGTAAGTGCCCGCGCGCTTTTCCAAAATGGCAATTACTCTAATAGAAAGCACAATTTCAAAAACTACGCTTCAGCGTCGTTACATTGTACGGAACAGATGCGACAAAAAAGAGAAGATTCTCTTTGGAAACAATTAATATTCTCAATTTTGTACTTGCGTCTATATCTTTGAAATAAGTTTGAAACACATTATCTTGTATATTTATTATCGCTATATATGTAATATGTGTAATAATACATGTTTGTAATACCTGGCTATATATTAAATAATTTGGATGCTATTATTCATACGTATTTGTCAATTGTAAATAATCCTCTTGACACGAATATTTAGGTCATTCAATTCTATATATATCTGCAAGTTTTATAATATAATTTTGACCCGCTATATAATTTAGCCTTAGGTTCTTTCCTCGTATTCTGCGTCTCGTTGCTCAATAAGAAATTTTCAATTTTAAATCTAAATGAAAAATTACTATACGCGGATTAATTCATTTTTCGAGTACGAATACGAGTGCGCGTAAACAAACAACCAGTTGCTTAGTTTCTATGTGTTTCCCAATCACGTGTATTAGCGTTGAGTATTTACTAGTCGATTCTCATTTCAACCTACGGAATAGATGATCGTTGTTCGTAATTTTCGACGGTTGAGAAGCGAGCTTTAAAGCTTCTGCTTCGCCAGAAAATTGCTGTTAAATCCAAGCTGAGGATCGTTCCATTTAATCGCGCGCGTAACGCGCGGCCGAGTAACGTCGAACGTTTAACGTAACAAAGATGCCAGACGGTGTTTGGCTGGATGCACACGTCGGCAGAGAGACACGATTACGCGAATTCGAATGCGAGCCAGCGACGTGTCCTCGAGTATCACCCCGACTCCAATCAGGCTGACGCGAACCGCTGCTGCTTCTTTTCTTTCAATTTTAGCATGCGGCCGCGCGCCGCCGTCTCCCGCAAACGGCAGGCTCGAGGAACGAACGAACGACTCTGGCCGTCTGCCAACTCTTGCCTGGCGTTTCACTCCGGAGACGTTGCTCCACGCCTGTATTTATTTCGCACGAACACCAGCCGACCGACCGCTTTGTGTAATTCGCATCGACGTGTACCTGTCCGCCTTTCGCATTACGCCGAGCTCGCCTGTAAATTCCTGCGGGCACGCACCGCCATAGACGACCGCTTTCCTACGGTTATTCGAGCCAGTGCCTAGCATCGCGTTCCACGCGGTATTCATCTGGGATCTATTTTTTCTTGCAAAGCGCAGATTCAACGTGCAGACCGATGCTACACCGTACGAGTTCAGAGTGTAGCGTCACGGACCGTCGGCAACCAAGCGTATGGTTTAAAGTGTAACCTCGAGGCCGATGTAGCATTTCTTTGTACTATCGAACGCACGCTCATACGATATAGCGTAAGTTCAAAGTCACGCAATAAGGCATTTCTGCGTCGCATAGCGTAAGTTGAACGTACGCTGATGATACAGCGCCGTACAAGTTCCGAGTGAAACGACGCAGGATTTCCTTGTTGCAAAACGAACATTGTACGCGAGCTGATGCAGCGCAGCATGAGCTCGCAGCTGCGTGCTTTGCATTGCAAAACACAATTTCTGTTTCAATTATCGCGTAGTTTCGAACTACGGTAAAGAATGTATGGAAGACGGTACTCGTTTGATAACCGTGCCGCCTCGTGTTTAACGCGTTAACGCCGTGACTCGGTCGTTTCACCGGAAACGTTGATAATCAGTTTGCAATAATACGATGAAAGAATGTTTAATTCGGTAAGACCAAGTTCGTCGAAATATATAGAAATACAGAAAAGCGAGCGCTAGCGCCATATTTCGTCCGTATTTGAATCATTTTGAATCATTGCGAGTTTAACGTAGCTGTTCGTTGCGTCATTCGTGTCACGCGATAAAATGCGGCGCATACGTAGGTTGCCTGGTTTTACAAAAACCTGCACTGCGCTGTCTGACCCTGCGCTTAACGTCTGCTCCACTTGCAAAGTAGTCTAGTCACGATTACCGAAAATAACGCAACGAAGATAAAATGAGAATAGTCGAAAATAAATCGTAAGTGGAATACAGAAGCATCATGCGAGGTCGGGATCGATCGACCGATTTGGCAAAGGGGTAGTTATCGATATCTCATCCACCTCGCCGATACGTCGTAGAAATCAACGTCTTGAACAACTCTTTGCCTAGACATTTGCAAAGAACTGTCCACACCACTACAGTGAATTCTGTGTATAATTGCGTGACAGCGATGACGAAAGCTATTTTCTCTTGCATTCAAATTGAAGAGGATAGGTCTTGGTCGATAATTTTCAAAATACGAATGAGGCAAATAAATACACGCGAGACTGGCAGAATCGATGTAGCTTGGAAACAAAGGCAATGAAAAAGGCGCGAAAGTTACAGCAAAGATTGGACAGGATTAATCCGGGACTACGTGCCTCGAATATGGAAATCTCGCGTTGACAGTCCAAACTATCGCGCTACTAATCCGGCGAGTGTTTACTCTAGCACATAGCAGCCACTAATAGCTCCGAGGAACTTCATTAGGCCGCTAATATCCCGCTGAACGCGATAAATCTTCTTTCTGGAAGAAACCCGGAAAGAAGAAGGAGGCACAATTATCCGGCTAATAGATAGCCGCGCCCAAGGGATCACCGCGAAATAAATAGACCATCTGGATTTAATTGTACACTGGTGCGCGTCGATGATTCTTGGCCTCTGTCCGACATCGAGCTTGTAACGCGGTCAAGATGAATATTACGTGCACGCTAAGAGACGGATAGTAAGCTGTGGAGACGCGTAGTGCACAGATTGTGGCTCGTGTTTCAGATGTAACTGGAGCTTTAATGTCCGCTTAGAAGCGTCCAAGTATCGTACCGTACACGTACACGTACACGTACACGAAGGTAGGTAGAGTCCGATTCGAGCAAGCAAAGCCCAGCCGAACAGCGAATTTAAATACATATTTTTCTGGAGGAAATCCGCGCGGAGTAATTATACCTACACAGGAAGCATGTGAAAAGAACCAGCCATTGTTTGTACGTCGTCGTTTGAATTTCGAGAGGCGAAGAGCAGCCGCCGGATATTCCTATTCTCTTTCTCCGTGCTTCCGTTTCTGTCTCCGGTGGCTCCTGCTGGCGAGATGCTGATTTAATCGCCACATTAATATTTATGTCGGTTTTACTTTATTCGTAACAGTTGCGTAACGTAGAAACAGAGTTGCAGCAAACAGACGGGCCGGAGCCGTTGCTCGAGCTTTCAGATTCACCAATTTCGTGGCGAGTGTCGCGGTAACTGCCGATCGCGAAAGAAAGCGCAACTCTTGCGAGAGATCAACGACGCGATTGCACGAGATCGTTAATGGGAAACAGAATTTGTCGTATCCTTCGATGGAGTGGAAATTCTCGCTGGTATATATGTAAATCGGATTTCTGGTGGAAATTACGAAATTACGGACCTCTGTTCCATCGAAGAGGAGACATTTTCACGCTTTCGTAACGATCCTTGTCAGGTATCGGACGTTGAGTTTGCAACATTCGTAGCTACAAGGAAACGATATTTCGTTCACAGTATACCGAAGGCAGGGAAAAGTAGAAGAAAGTACGCGGAAGGGAAAAAGCGGTTTCGTAATATTCCCGATGACTTTGAAAACGAAATAAAGAACGTATCGTTAGTAGGTGGAATAGCATTACCTCGACAGTTAAAATTGCAAATTCGATTACGCGCTTTGCATACGAGCGTAGACGCGCGTGTTCTCTTACATGCATTGCGTGTAGATTATACAGATATCCGTAATTATAATATACCAAGCTGTGTATCTACATAGCGATATTCGCAAGGCAGTGAAACGACGCGTAATCGATGACATTCTCGAGTTATTATTAGAAAGTGAAATTGAGGTTACGCGTTTTAGGAACTGGACGAAGGAATCGATCGCGTTGCTCGGGGTCAAAGGAATCGACGCGACTACTCGATCGCGTGTCTTCCGCTTGCTAAGACGCACGACTGTGAAAATTGCATTCGAATATAACTACGCGTAAAGGTAAACGTCGGGCGCAAAAGTTATTTAAAGCGAGGCAAACTCATGACTGATTCACGCTGAAGTTTCGGAAATTGGTTACGGGCAACGGTAAACGAAGATAAATCATCGGCACGGAAGTTTAGTCGATAGGGGAAGAGTGCGAGTACCGCAAGATAAACTACCATCGCACAATACCCAACTCCGATCACGCTTGGTCACATGCGCCACTCTCCGTGAACTCTGTAAATTAATTAAATTCTTCAGTTTTATTCGCAGACACCGGATAAAACATCCGGAATGAAAAACGAAGCGACGCCACGTTGCGACAGCGATCAAATTAACACCGCAGCGCCGGTTCCCCCGCGTTAAACGACCCATAGAGGAGGCTTGTTTAGAATTTTCGTCCAGCTCAAGCATTAGGTTGTCCGAAAAGTGTCTTTCTTTTACAGATACGTCTTTTACAACGATGCATCTTTATACAAACACGAAACCTAATCTGTGGAACGTTGCGATCTTTATTTTGATAGAACAAGGCGGATCATACGTAATCCCATAAAATAATATAAAACAGAAAATGTTGTGCATTATTTCCTTATAAAACGAAAGAAGCTCTTCGGACGACCTAATATATAAAACTTGCTAAAATCAGCTCTCGACATTCTCTGTTCTGACATTCTTAACTGTCACTCTGTTGGATTCGCATAATAAACTCTGCCAGTATATCTAAAGTCTGACTTCTTTTTCTTACCTTGCTCGTGAAACGTTTGAACTTACGCGAAATCATTCGAACGACGCGAGGAAACGACCAGTGATTTTCTTCATTTCTTCATTTTCTTCAGACGGGGCTGCTCGATGAGCGAGCGTCGCTCTGGACGAGACGTATTGACGCGCGCACTTGAGGAAATATACACGTTGAACGTCTGCGTTATAAAAATGAAAACTTTATTTAACCACTCGCGCTCTGGTATCGATACTCGTTCGATAGTGTCGGATACGAAGCGTGCGAACTGGAATGCACAGCGTCGATCGCGTTGTCATCCTTGTTCCATTGTTTGCCGCGGCTAATTTTGCAACGGGACTCACTGTCGCTTGTTGGCCGATAGCTGAAATCTCGATCTTAATTATTTATCGCGGGCAGGCGCGCTTTCCAAGCGGAACAAAGTTCGTTTCCTTTCCGAGAATGAATTTTAATTTCGACCGATTAGCGAAGTTCGTGTTTGCCACTCGCCGGGATTCAGGCTCGCGGATATTAACATACTTTTCTCGTTTGCTTCCCAACTGATTAAAAACTTTCTCATAAATTTGTCTCTGTAAACGAGTACCGGTCGCTAGGGTGGTGTAGCTCTAATTCAATTAAACCAAGTAACACGGTCCATTGATTTAAGATTCCAGCCGAGTTTCGCAACGTTCTCTCTCAGCTCATCCCCTTGGCGCGCCGCTCTCGCAGCTCGTCACGAGCACCCGTTTCTTAATATCGTCCCTGGTTCGTCGCGTGAAAGCGTGCCAGCTCGCGAGATCAACGCGTCTGCAATCTACGCTCCAACACTTGTACGGTAATTTCACCGGTTAACCGAAAAGAACGAGTTGACTCGTCGTTCACCTCCACGGTGTATTCGTATCGAGACATCTTCCGGTTTTGCTACGTTATCGCGTTCCTTTCATATCTCCTTGTATACTTTATATCGAATTTTAACCCTTAACGCTTCAAGTGAGCCTCTCAAGCACCACCGATGTACTCCAAACGTATTTTTGGATCGTTATCGGTAATTGTTTACAAATAAAAAATAATACTCTTCAGTGAATACTGTGAAACCTGTGAATGCAAACCCGGTTTGCATCCCAATGGATGTTTTAAAAAATTCCACACATTACTCAATTATAGTTGATATTGTAGGATCTTACTACAATTAGTTTATTTAAAATGGATTAAACAGATGTTGGTTAAAGAGGAAACGATGGTTGTTTAACGTGAACTAAATACGATAACGTATTATAATTAAGACAACTAAACAGTTAATTTGCAACTTTCGTCGCCACGGTTCCAACGCTTTCACGCGGACCACACTCTCTCGACAACGCAATTCTCGCACTCTTTGTTAATTCGTCTTTCTCCCTTAGCATCCCTTTGTCTTTTCTCTTAGCCCCGCCACGCGCGTGTTTTCCTCGTAACTATTCGATTGAAGGACCGACGATACATCGATGGCCTGTCGGCACTTAAGTTTTCTCGCGATATTGTTTATGGTTTGCCCGATATCTCTTAGGTCTTCCGTCCACGATATTACAATATAAATGTAGTAACGTATGGATTCTTAGAGTAAGGACAAGTAATGATGGTAAATTTAAAGTTTAGTGTAGTTTAATAAGTGGTATTCAATAACAAAAGGAATATAAATAGAGTTTATTCTAGTTTAATAAGCGATATTCAATAACAAAAGGACCGACTATAATATCGTCGCACGTCGATTCACACTCTGCTTCTCAACTCTCTGGCCGTTGTAGCATTCTTTTGTCTTTTGCTAGGCCCACCGCACACGTGTTCCGCGGACGCTCGTAGCCAGGGTCACGTAGGCCTTTCCGGCAAACTATTTATTTGAAGGACCGATAACGCATTGATGGAGCCGACAGCGCCTCGGCTCTCGCGACATTGTCTATAGTTAACTCGATGTTTCTTAGGCCCTTCTCCCCGATACTACAGAAATATTGTAATCAAAATTATATTACTTCCGAGATGAATAAAGATTGTTTCGAATGACTTTAATATTGTTATTTACACGTCATTGTAGCATTTAAAATCTGACGCTTAAAAACTTGCAAGTCGAAGTATGATGAGAATAAGTTGGACTTGCCGGTCGATATTTACAATTAACGGTTAAGATCGTTGCGACTAATTTAGAATTCCTTGTCGAAACTGAAAGAGTCCTACAATTACTACTACTAGTAACGAAATTCTATTTATTCTTAGCCTCTGTTGGCGCTTGCCGAGCAAGTTCTCATCGCGCGTTGCTTCCTCTTCTGTTCGTCGGATGCTCACTCCTCCTTTGTTCGCCGGAGAGAACGACAAGATCTGCATGCGAGGTCCGCTTGCGTGGACGCGCCGTAAATAATATATGGAAGAGTCTGTACGGCGATAAAGCTTCGCTACGCGTTATTACTATATTACACGTGAGGGGCGCAGCGTTCCCTCGTCGTTCTCGTATTTCTCTCTTGTCCATCGTCCGCATGGTCGTTCTCCGACCAACGACGACGACGTCGTCGTTCCTCCCTTTCACAGAGCCGGTACGGCGCGGTCCGGCGACGCAACGCGGCCTCTCGTTCTTTACACGGCACCGCCCCGGGAGAAAGTAGAAACGAATACAGCAGCCGTGCACTAGCCAGCGCGAGCGTGCGTGATCCGCGTCAATGTCGATCACGCGATCTCGCGTGCAACATGTACTCTTTTACTCCCTCTGTCTCTCTACTCGACCACCCCCGAGGTAATATAGCAACCTCCATTCGCATCTATCCCTCCTTCCACTCTCTTTTCCTCTTTCGCCAGACGCAACTTGCGTATACATCCGACGCGTATCTATCCAGCACATGGAATCTACGACGAGAACCGATCGTTTCAAGATTTCTACTTTATCCACGTTTCGAGATACCCCGTATAAAATTTCTCACTCGAACGTGTATCTTCCGTATGTGCTATATTTCCATTTCGTTGTACGTGCATCTCGAACGATGTGTTTTACGTCGTCCAATGAATAATCTTAAATCGAAGCGAACACCGATAAACGAGACGGAAGGTGAGTTAAATTTCTTAGCGTAGAAGAGGACAGTTATTTTTCTGAAAGATCGACCAAGTGCTCGTAACCAGGATCGCGAAAGAGCCGGCGAGGTATCGGACCAGAGAGCAGAGGCGATTATTCGCAAATATTTTCCTTTAATACGAGGCACTCGTGGGCCTCGCGGCGATAAAAGACAAAGGCTGGGAAAAAGTGTTTTCGCAGTTAGTAGGACAGGATTCCACGCTCGTTCGAGAGCACAATTTTCATAATCGCGTGGAACTGGTTGGCGAATAGTCGCGCACCAACGATTTGCCACAAAGTCGAACAATATGGGTTCATTAGAGAGGAAACGTTACACATGTTCCTGCTTAACGCGCCTCGTGCTCGCCGTCGTACACTGTACAATATACGTGTACGATATACATACATATACTTTCCCTTTCCATGCCCCTCTTTCTCTTTCTTTCCTTTTCTCTTCACTCTTTCTTTCGCGGTTACGAGTACGGGGTGCTAGCGTTCAACGATACCGGTGCTGTTCGTCTAACGGCCGCTCGTAACCACAAGCGTTTTCCGCTCGAGTAAAAACAATTTCCATAATGGAGGGGACACTTGGGCCGAGCCGCTGCTAATCCCGTCGGGTTATCGTGTTAGCGAGCTCTGAATCGGCGCGAAGGGTTCGTGCGTCGCGTAAACGCGATCCCCGTGCTACCAGCGAACCGCGTATAACACGTGAAATCGAGCCCACCGAACGAATTGGATCGTCCAAGTCGTATGTACGTCGGTGAATCAAATTACGTCCGCTGAATCTGTCGGCAAGGTTCCCCCTTCGTTCGCGCGATAACCTCGGCTGACGCGTAACGCGAGGCTACTGATTTTACGATCGCAAGAGTTTCTGTCGGAGATGGGGTTTGACAAGATTCGAGGTATTAGGTTGTCTGAAAAGTTTCTTTCGTTTCATAATAGACGAACAAGAATTTCTGTTTTATATTATTTTATTGAATTAGCTATGATCTATTTCGTTACATTTCTATTATTATGTTCGTGCATAATTTAATAAACTAATATAAAACAAAAAACATCGTGCGCCTATTATTTCCTTATAAAACGGAAGAAACTTTTCAGATAACCTAATGTAAGCATCTCGCGAGTATTTTGAAAAAAAAGAAAAAAAGGAACGAAGGAAGAAGCTGATACTTTCGAGTATATTCGAACCCCGACTAAGAGTTTCTCTCGCGCGATAATTTTCTTGATCAATGTAATAACACGGAGTAACATCTACGAATAACAAGAAAGTATTAGGTTGTCCGGAAAGTGTCTTTCTTTCGCAAACGTGTTTTCTACAACAGTGCACCTTCATGCAAACCAAGTGTGAAATGTCGCGGTGTTTATCTCAGCAGAACAAAATGGATCGTACGTAATTCGACGAAATAATATAAATCAAAACACGTTGTGCGTCTATTATTTCCTCATAAAACGAACGAAACTTTTCGGACAACCTGATACATATATTCGTACGTTTTGTAGCCCAAGCTCTAGTCTAGAAAGTCTTGGGGAGAACCGTTTTATTTCAAACTCGAAACGAGAACGTAGTATCAGGTGAGAGAGATGCCTATTGAATGAAACGCGAATTTATCACCACACTGTGGGTATTTTATCGCTGAACGTGGTCCGGAAAATGAGTTAACGGAGTCAGATAGACAAAGGTAGAAGAGGAGAGGACATTTTCGGGTTCGTACCGATCATTTCTCTGATAGATAGGACTGTGCCCTTTTAACCAGCAGGAAGTCAGCCGATGGTAGTACATTTTTCGATGAAATATTTTTGCTAAACCACGATATTGAGGTTGACTGATGGAAGAACTGGTGTATGAATTTGCAATATAAAAATATATTGAAATATCCTCACTCCAGATCCTCACTCTTGTAGTGTTACAATAGAGGAAGCTATGATAGGGAGCACGTTCATGTATTTATAGCAAAGGACATTACCAAAAAGTTAACCTTGTAGCTCTCTAGCTGAAGGCTACAAGAAACAGCAATAGAAATCTACTTACAGTTCCTTTGTTTCTAGACCTTGTAACCCAAAACATATTTTATATTCAAAAGCACAATAATATGGACCTCTCCTTATTTCGAGTTTTTTTGTTTCACTAAATTCTATTCTCTTCGTAACAGGGGTCTCCAGGTCACCGATACACAAAATTAAAGATGTAGAATTTTTTTCAGTAATTACTTCAACACACGAAGTACAGAAAAGCGAAAGAAATTTTCGTAGGTGCCAACGATAGTTGGAACAGCCGTGTAATTCTTCGATCTTTCTTTGTACATGGTACGCGTATGCGGGTCAGCAGAGCGGGTCGCAAAACGATGAGAATTTTACGACGACTGGAAGGAAATTGCGCGATACTCGCGTCTCTTTTTCCCAATTACTTCCGCTCGTTCTGATTTGCGCGATCGTTCTCCGAGAATTACCCATCGCTGCACGCGTGACGGCGAATCGGAAGGATGCACATTCAACGAACATTTTCCACTTAAGCTTAAGCTAAAGTGCCGTTTTCGTAATCGACTTTGCACCGATATATGTACCCTAAATGGATAATATCGGGGCAATATCAATACATGTATAAATCCTTCGAGTTTCATAATACGCATACGCCTGCGACTCTTAAGACGACGCGCGGTTCCAAATTTTCTAATAATCCAACGTCGATTCGGCCCGTACACGTTCTCTTCCCATACTTTCATCTTCGTGCTTCGTTACTCGTAGATTACGTGGAGATTGTCCGGTCGACACGCCGTGTCCCAACGTCCGATAATTTCACGCGACTTGCCGAGCACCTGCGAATTTATCGCTAATCTTTAACGAGTTGCTTAATCTCGTCGGTGCTCTCGTTTACCTCGACATATTGTCATTTGCGTCGACGATTAAAAGCGTCCGAATTTATGGTACTTTGGAAAAGATGTGATATATATACATACTCATATATGTTGGGAATTTTGAGTGGCCGCCCGTTTAGGTCCATTCCCTTCTTCAGGAAATTCCGAATTACATGTCCTCCCCGAGCTGTAAACCTAATGACTTCGAGGTCAGGTGAAAAGCCCCGGGAAAGGACCAGCCGGAAAGGCACGATGGACAGACGAAACCCAACGGCTGGTAGGGAGAATCAGCAACGTAGAAGGATAGTTCATCAACAGACATCGTACCGTGCGGGTGAAATACTTCACTCCCAACAAGATCCTACCGCTGTGTTCATAACATCAAACGTTAATTTTATACAACAAGTGTAAATAAAGTGCTAAATTACGCTACCACTCGATCTATTAAATCTCCTTCACCTTGAGCGTTGATTCATTCGAGGTATGCGATATCGACCGATCGGTTTGACCTGAACGGTTGCTCTGTAGTCGAGAATTCGCAACAATATATCTTATTTATATGATAGTACACATAAATCGAAAAACATGAACACAACGCATTGTCGCGTATATTCGATTTCTTGAACTTTGCAACAGATACCATTCATGGTCGCTGTTGCTAACGCAAAAAGCCTTGTCCTGACTACGCTTCCCTGCGATGTAAAAACGTATCCAGCAATCGCTACTGAGTAAATCCAGATTGATATTACCCCGTAAAAAGCCAGACGACCCAACTCTTCTGCCTGCAATAACGCTTTTCCTGCCCATTTCTTATTCGCGTTCTTCCATATTTCATCGGGAAAAGTAAGTACCTTATCTTAATTTATTCCCTAGACTTCGCATCGCTTGATACTTGCGACGATCTGAAGCGCGTCTGTTGGAGCACGTGACGAGTGCCGCCGATACATGGCACACCATGTCCCTCGTAATTAAAAGTTTTATTCCGACCATGACGCGTACAGCAGCCTGACGCGACAGTCTCGTTAAAGATCAACGCGCGATTCGCGGAATGTGTAATGTCAAGCCTGTAAAGGTAAAGGTATATATGTACCTATAGCTGCTTGATAAATGATCGCACGATCGGCTCTTGGCTAGAACGGTACGGTTATTATATCTGGATTATATATCTGGCACATCTCATGACCAGAACCTCATTTCCACTCGCTTGGAATTATAACGTCACGATATATTATCCGAGGCGTGTGATATACGGTGGCGGTTATTTTTCGTTTCGATCGAGGCATCCTATTCGTAGTGGAAGTCGGTCTTTTCGTTATCATTCTCTCCATATCATCCCCGCAGACTCGTCACGAGCCTGACTAATATCGGCGACCTTATCGCCAAGCTGTGACTCGACCTTTTTCGCCCAAGATTTCGCCAAGATAACCCGCCGAACGAACTTTTAGCGACTGTGCTTGCTCTAATATTTCAGCGCGTCTCCCTCTGCTTTCGCGAAACTTACGCCTTGCCCGTGCTGTTGCTTAAAGGCGGATAAGTAGCAAAAAAGGTCCATGTTTTTACATTCGCCGAAACACGTGCGCGTTTTAAAAACCTTCTCTCTTGAACCTTAGAAAAAGATTCGTAAAAAGGTGCGGGGTTTCCTGGGAAGCGACGCAAAGTTCGCCATCCTTCCTCTCGTTTTGCTAAAGTCGACGATCGCACGATCACGCTGTGCTTCTTTGTTCGACTATGCGTTATTACGCGAAGCGAGTTGGAAAAAGGCGCGACATTAGCGGGACGATTACCCGCGCGGTGTAAAATTGATATCGCGCTGCCAGTCACCGTTAAAACCTCTCGTCGGTGACATCGATCAACCTAATAACACGTACACGGTGTACTCGTTCGAATGGAAGCGGAGGAGAGATCCGGCCGCTAATGACAGCTCCTTTCGGTGTGTCGAATATGATCGAGTTCGCGTTACAGAAATTCGCCAGCCCGCTCGCACGGATCTCTCGCTAACGATCGGTGCTTGTCGACTGTGGCGCATTCGCCGACACTTGTCACCGGAGAAAATCGGCCGCGTTTCAGTGTCGACTGCATCCGTCGCCGATTGAGGAAAACCGAAGTAGCACGTATGTTTACCGTGGCCAGGATAAAAAGGATATACACGAAGATGTATAGCGGATACGAGAAATGGACGTGAACGATGTATGTTTTTGGTTTGGAGGAGGAATTGTTCGTGATCGATACCATAGATTTCATACATAGGACGGAAACTTTGCAAGAACGCTGGCTTTTAACACGTTGGTCGCCACGTCACCCATATCTATGTGACAGTTATACTTCCGTGGGTGCCCCGTAACCCAAATATGGGTGACGCTTTTCTTGTTCGAGTTAATTAAGATATACAACATAAAAATATTAAAAACACATTATACCATACTTTTTATTCATTTATATTGTGGATGAAATATTACATTATGCGTATTCGTTAAAACATTCCGTTGATTTTGGACACATCGAACAATATATTTTAGTTTTTTTTACGCTTTTTCTCGCTTCTTGGCGTGCGACAATTTTCCTCTTCTTCTCGTAACATAGGGTGCACATCCTTCTTATAGGCTTGCCCTGCTGATTCTTACGAATCTCCAAATGGTGGGACACCTTCTTCGTTTTCTTGCCATGGTTGTCGAGCACAGTATTTTCTCAGGACTCGGAAACGAGAATTTGCCGAAATCTTCTTATCTGTATTTTTTTGTTTCTGTTTGGTACACAATATGAGCATTTACTATAGTTGTTCCTAAGAGTAAATGCTAATTTTCGATACCACTTGATGCTTCTCCGTATCGTAGTGACATACGAGACCATCTGGTCACTTCTGTCGATACCAGTTTTTCCATTATTCTATACTACTCTCCACACTTTCAAATATATTTTCACGCTGTCTACTGAACATTTTGAGGATGAAAAAGTCACCGACGCGCGTCTCACAAGAAGTATGCTTTTCGTAATACTTAAACGCACATTTTTCTATCCCTTAAAAACGATCGGCGAAGATCGATGAGCATGTGTATTTTAAATACACTCACCATACGTACTATTAGGTTGTCCGAGAAGTTTCTTTCGTTTTATAAGGAAATAATAGACGCACAATGTTTTTTGTTTTATATTAGTTTATTGAATTATGCAGGAACATAATAATAGAAATATAACGGAATGGATCATACTTAATCAAATTTCAGACAACCTAATACCTCGTTGCTGCTATTTTAAAGAAAATAACTGCCAAACAATTCGTATCTGTCGATGAAAGGGATAAACTGGATTTTGAAATATCGTACGAAGCAAAGGTTTGAAATCGGCTGCTGCGACAGGTCGGTTGGTCGGTTAGTGACTCTTCCGAGTCACGAGCTGCAGAAATATACTGGAAGACCACAAAGCCATTGACGATGCGAGGTAGGATGAATCGTGGTTTGCGCTCAGTCATTGCCATCGCCAAGCCGCGACTGCTCCAACTTGCCTGGCGAATCGTGTCGGACGAGATTGTGGGATTAACGTAACCGGTTGCGATTGCGAAACTCGCGCCGGCACGTTCAAACGCGATTGGATCTCTTTCTTGGCTGCGATCCTTTTTGCCGCTTCTTTCGCCAGCGCGTTAGCTCTCGGCGAAATTAGCCGATCGTACAGAGACGAGACGTCCTACCGGTTGATGGTCCTCGTTCCACTTCCTAGCAAAACGAACGCTGCCTACTTTTCTGTCGTTTCTTTATTGCTCTTTTTCTCGCGTATATAGATTCGCGATCGAAGCGTTTGCCGCGAGAAGGGAACGGGTTTGACTTCCGTTCTCGTAGTTTTTAAATCGTCCAGCTGGTTTTTACGCGATGATTAACGCAACGTTCGTTCGAATAGGGCGCGCAGTTACAACCAAGTGGAAACAGCTAACAACAAACGACGAAAGTTTTGAGACGTTTCGTTCGCAAGGAAGCGGTGCGTGCTCGATTGCGGCTACACACTGTGAACGCACGAGTTTCCTCAGCAACGAAAATTATTTCGATATTGTTTTGGACATCCGACTTTCGGAGTGCGAACATTTCGACGAAATCGAAATCGTATCCTGAAAAAGTTTGCTTTTAAGTCATTTAATTATTTAATTATTTTTATTATTTATTTATTTAATTAAGAGACGATTAACATTTTCCCTGATCGTCTTCTTCTTTTTGCTTCTCGCCAGCAGCGGTTACTTGGAAGCTACTGCCAAATAACGTTTCGCCAAACTCGTTTCGCATTTTCGCTCTACTCTCTTTCTCTTTCTCTTCGCCTTTAAACCTAAAAGTACCTAGAAATATTTTCCAGAAATAGGTACGTTTAATTACCATTATAAGAGCGATAGCACGCATAGTCCACAACTATCGTACAGTGCCATGCGTACAGCTTTACTCAGGAAAGGTGAAGCTCGTGAGAACATCTGCGCCAGAAGAGCAAAAGATACAGAGTGATTTTTGAGATATTCTCGTCCTCGCCGATCGGTCAATTGTAGAGCGAGAATTCCGTAATCGCAGTCGATTAAGTCGATGAAGAGAATCAGAGGTGCTCTTAACCAAAGATAATACGCGAGACGACGATAGAGCGGTAAAAGCCAGCTCATCCGGCTTTCTCATTCTTTTTCCTTTACATGTGCCATGTATTAGGTTGTCCGAAAAGTGTCTTTCTTTCGCAAACGTGCTTTTTATAACAGTGCAGCTTCATACAAACCAAGTCTGTGAAATGTCACGGTGTTTATCTCAACAGAACAAAATGGATCGTACGTAATTCGACAAAATAATATGAAACAAAAAACGTTGTGCGTCTATTATTTCCTCATAAAACGAAAGGAACTTTTAGGACAACCTAATACTTAGCCTTCTTAGCGGAAGTTCGTCTAATCGTCTGTATCGCCTTTTTTCGTCTGAAATCGCGCAAGGAACAAAATCGATCTGATCGCGCTGCAAACTGATACACGTACCGATAATGTTCGTTTTATGCAAACAACGCAACCAACGGGTATTCAGTTTGAAAGGCGGAAGCCTAATTGACCGGACTGTAACGAACTTGTATAGCCGAGGACCATTCATCGCGATTGCATTTCTGAACGAGTGTTACTGGTGTACAGGTTGGTTGGAAGTGTGGCCGATTATCGATCGGTATTGCATCAGGGGAACGATACGTTAAATCGACTTTGAATAATTCCGTAGTTTGCCTGTTAATCTCCGTTTTCACCTCGATGATGAAGAAAAGGGGCAAACAAAGGCAGGGGGACAGAGAGCGGAAAAGAGGGACAGGAAAGAAGAAAATATGGGAGACAGAAACGAGGTTCGGGCAAACGAATCCTCATAGAGACTAATCGATTGGGATTTTTTGGCGATCGAAAAAACCGCGAAACGTGGACCGAGAATGGATGGCCCAATTTTCCTGGCTGAAACACGCCAGACGTTTGGGAAACCGTGCACGGTGACGCGAATCACGTAGGTAAACCAGATCTCCGCAGCTTTTACAGGTAGGCCGCGTGTTGGGAACGCGACAGACACAAACACAGAGAAATACAGGGAAGGAGATGGAGAAAAGAGCGGCAAGAGGAGGAAAGAGACAGACGGGGACAGGACGAGAACAGAGAGGAAACTGGTTACGGACCCTGACTCGACTTCGAATGCGGCACAATGCATCGCGCGTACGTGTATGCGACGTGTACGGAGTGTACACGAGGAAAACAAGGCAATTCGTGATACGGCGCCGCGTTACAGAGGCGCGCGCGGACCTCGTTCCGACCCTCTTCTCTTTTCTTCCCTTTTCTTCTCTCCGCTTCTCTTTCGCTTTCCCTCCCTTTTCCACCATTTTCTTTCTTTCCCCGTGTTTATTTTCTCCGCGGTTCTGTATCTCGTTCTACCGACACAGCGTCGTTTCGTCGCGACCATAACGAGAGCTGCTGTTTTTCCGAGATCGCGATCGTTCTATCGCAGGGGACGAGAACGGTGCGTTAGCTGCGCTAACAGGAAATCACGCGGTGGATGCGACAAGAAGGATGCTAGGAGATGCGATAAATAATGCTACTGGGAAGGATCGAGGACTGTGGATCGTTGTGCTGTGGCATCGCTAACCTTCCATAATCTCGCAAATAAGTAAACTAAATCGATTGTTGTTCAAAGATGGTTCGTAGTGATTTATCGAAAATTCATATTTTTTATTTAACTCGCTGTTCTCGCGAATTTTCAACTAAATAGCGATCGGTCAGGTTCAACCGATCGGTTGATATCGCGAACCTTGAGTGAATTAACGCTCAAGGTGGAGGTAAATTAAATATATCGAGTGTTAGTATGCAGGGCCGGTTTAAAAATTTTGCGTGGCCTGAATACACATTCAAATCCTTAAGTTTTACAACGAGGAATTATTTATTTACAAATGCTGTTACACATTATATATTTTTTATAAGCAGTTTTTTTGAACAAATCCAAGCAATATCTTTTCGCATCCATAATTCGTTTTCAAGGGGCAAAAAATTCAATGAAAGTACAAAGTCTGCAATCATGTATGACTTTTGCAAAAAATTATTGATGTAGTTTAATTTCTCTAAAAAGTACATCTCTCTGAAAGCGGCTGCATCTTTTTATCTAAAGTAGTTTCCAGGGTATGAGGGCTTTATGGAGTTACACTGAATCATTGCTCCTGAAAAAATGTCTTGCATTTGTTAATAGTATCATCATTCTGTAAACAGTTAATCAAAATCGGTGTTTTTTAATTGAGTAATTTTCGTAGACCGCGAGACCTCTCAAAACGCGGAGGCGGATTCCGGCGAACGCGCTGAACCTGCCTTGCGTCGGCCCTGTTAGTATGGTTCGGTAATTTTTCCACTTTTAGTATACACGCAGAGTTCGACGTTCTGATCACGACGGTTGTACGATCTTGTCGAGACCGAAGACGGTGTAGTAACACGAACAATACGAAGCTCTGGCGAAGACTGTGGTAGGATGTTGTTGCTACTCTCACCAGAAGCTTCGTCTCGTCTTTATATCCTGACTTTCCATCCCCGCGTTTTCCATGGTTTATTGTTCTCTCGTGAGCGCACATCCTCTGGTATTGCCAGCTGTTTACCTTTGCCCTGGACCATCGGGCACTTAAGGTGTTTTTAGCCTCTTAAATCAGGTCCACGTCTTAAGGTTACAGCTTGGGGAGGTTGGCATTTCGGACTTTCCCAAAAAAGGGAGATGTGTTGTCCGAGTCATAAACTGACGGCCACTCGAAATTCCGAACACTCGCATCGAGGCAAGCTACGCTGCGTGCTAATACGTAGCAGCGTGTCGAGAATAGGTAGGTAGGTAGATAGGTAGGTTTTAACCCTTCGCATTCGAGGACTTTTTCGGTCGGGCGTAGCAGCTACTCCGGATGATGTAGCGTATACGTGACGCGTGTCTTACTTTTTTTTTTTTTTGAGATTTAAAGTTTATTGAGTCCAAGAATACAGTTTTAGGTATATTATTTACAATAAACGGTGAATTTTTGTAATGGTATGTTAGGCAAAGGTACCGATACGCGGCGGTACGACGTAGCCATGCTGTATTATGTGTCGGCGATTTACATTTTTCGTTGTATGATACAGCGACGCGTGTCTTACAGCTAGCGTGAAATGATTTTATATACCAATTAACTTAGAAAAACGTTATATTCTAATAATTCATCTATATTTACATCTTTGAAAATATGATTTTGTAATATTAATTCCTGTATTTCTTTTGTATGATAATTTTTAAAGCATTCACCAAGATGCATTCGTGATGAATATGTAGCGTCACATGAGCTAGAGGACAATTCAAATCATGTTGTCGTTTTACCTCGGAATATCGATATCGTTAGGTTACACGTAATGTAATAATAAATAAACTCCAGCCAAAACAATGTCGCCGCTACGTGCAACCGTCAAACGTAGACGAATTCAAATTTTCCAGCTCTCCTCCAACCAGTACAAATAAACTAACGCGATCGTAAGGAGTTCAGTTATCAGTCAGTTATCAGTTAGTCGCGCCAATCAGTATCTACCAGTTACCAACGAGTTATCAGCGATTATTTTAGCGATTATACACTGCCTTGGCGAATTTGTTAGTACGAGCGATTATCGTCTGTATTAATTTATTTATTATTTTAAATATACTTGACGGGTTTCAACAACGAGCAATCTCGTCCTATAAATCTCACGATCAACCATCCTCTACATAAGCCTCCAAATTGGTAACCCCGACGTGATCTGAACACAACTAAACCTGTACAAATATAATTGATCTCATTTTTCAACAGTTCAAAATTAAGTTCATCTTCATTTCAGCTAATTTCACTTCTGAAAGTTATTTTGTTAGGGTTTTTAAACTATGATATTTTTGCCATGATCGTCGAATACGAACTAACGTTGGAGACGTTGTTGAACCATAGTTTCAGAGGGATGTGAGATTCAATATTTTATCTTCATTTTAAAGTCTAACACTTTACACTTCCTAACGAAGAACACAAAGAGCCAAGGAAACAATTTACGAACCAATATTGCACTCCCATCAATTGCAGATGTCGAAATCTAGCATAAACAGGCGCTGTCGCCTCTCACTCGCCACTGGAGTTGCAGCACGGAACGCCGTGGTAACTTAGAGTCGCCTCTCGAGTGCAAGGGATTAAGTGAGATGATCATAACGTGTAGGCTTATTTAACACATTATTAACCGGTAATTTTACTGAGAATTTGTCTCATATCGCCGGCTATTATTTCGTAATTGGATGTGGAAATAAAACGATATAAATAAACTTTAATAAATTTTATTTATTATTCAACTCTTAACATACATTGAGCAAGGTGCAGTTTATCAGAAAAAATGCTAATTTTTTGGAGAAATAAAGTTTTTCGTAAAATACTGCTGTTCGCCAAATATCGATCTGCACCATCTACCCCTTTCGTGTGCTTATTGTATTGCAATATGCACGTAAGTTTAATGATATTTTGGTGGCCTAATATCAGATTCACTATCTTCTGATACAGTATCATTTTCCAAGTCATCACAATTTGATTCACAATCAAACATTCGCGTATGATTCATCGACAGATTCGTCATTGGTACGTTCCGTCATCGTTGAAATTTTGTTTACAATAAACGCACTGTACAACAATTGCACTGTATCGTCTCCAACAGCGCATTGAGAAAACGACGCTGATGCGAAAAAAACGAGCTTACTCGCAACGTTTGGCCATGAGAACACGAGTTAACTCGTGACCGGTCAACAACGTGTTAGCACTTTGACTGCCACGTCGAAATCACACGTTTCGCTCAGGACGCCACGGAGGTATTTTTATTATTCAAAGCACATAATGGCAAAGTAATAATAAATTGATGATGTAAGACAACGTTCTTCCCCAATGGACCGTTTATCTTATTGGTGGTCACGGGTGACCACCGTGGCGCCTTGCTAACAGTTGATAGCGACGTATTATAACGAGGCTTCGTTTATTTCAACAAACCATTCGCATTTGTTATTTCGTCGTGTGTAAAACGTGCAGAATATATTGTTGAAACGTGTAGAAGATATTAGTAAACAGTATTTGCACATTCTACAGGGTGGTTGGTAACTGGCGGTACAAGCGGAAAGGGGATGATTCTACGCGAAAAAAGAAGTCGAAAATATAGAATAAAAATTTTTCGTTCGAGGCTTTGTTTTCGAGAAAATCGACTTTGAATTTTCGCTCGGTACGCGTGCGGTACGTTCTAACGGATCTCACTGTAGATCGTTGTCTCGATGGAAAAATTAAAAAAAAAATGTTTATTCTATATTTTCGACTTCTTTTTTCACGTAGAATCACCCCCTTTTCCGCTTGTACCACCACCCTGTATAATAGTAAAGTATGTGCACACTTCTTGCTTCGATTATATGATTATAAAGCAGCATTTACGATTATTTTCTAAGGTGTGTTTATAATAATATTCGTAGATTACCTCTCAAAGATATGGATGCAAACACAGTGTACCGTTAGATGCAAGATTTCTTCTCATATTTTTTATTGATGTTCTAATAAAAATGTTTAATTGTTCAATGGGGCACTTTTTGTTTCGAAGTATCTTCTATTTATCGGTTATATTGAAAATACCCTAACTGTCAATTTTCATTCAATTTTTACAATTGCAAGAAGTTGAAACGCTCCGGTCACTAATGACCACCGTGGCGTCTCAGGAGGAACCGTGGCCGGTCATATATGACCTACATGGCAGTCAAAGGATTAATAAAGTAACGAGTGGATGAAGTTGTAATAATCCTGATGTATTAAAATAAGTACAAGTACAGAGATAACGTGTGCTAATACTATACCACTACTGCTATACCAATCAAAGACAGGATAATCATATCATAGGAAACACGTTCATACATTTACATCAACGGACGTTACCACGAGAAATAGCAATAACAACCTAATCGATGTTCTTTTGCTTCTAAACCTTCCAAGCCAAAACAATGTTAGTATTCAAAGGTACAGTAATACGAGTCTCTCCTAGTTTTGAATTCTCCGTTTCAACTTGAAACTTTTTCTATGCTACATAAGTATGGGAGGATTTAAAAAGTTGGAATCGTAGCGAAGTGTGACAGGCAGGAAGATGTATATCTTCCTTCTGATGTAAAAATGGCCAATCTTGAAAATTTAGAAAGATACCCGCGACTCTTTACAAGGAACTTGAAAGCGATGGCAGAACTTGGGCGACTATTTCCCCTCGAACCAAATGACTGCGTTAAATTCGATGGAAACCGTGACACGATGGACGCTGATAAATGCGCGATACGCGTCGCTGAAAGCTCAACTCCGTCTCTCTCACCATTTCGCCTATTTTCCTCTATCGATTTGGTCGTGATCGCGGACACGCACATGCGATATCGTGTCACCATGAACCGTGCACCATAGTACATACATACAGATACAAATACGCGATTTATCGCGAGTAATCGTTACGGCGATTAACAGATTAGAAAACGATTACGCAAGACTTTAAAGTTACGTCGAATTCGTTCAGGTTTTCAACATTCTCGGAGGAAGGAAAAAAAGGTCGGAGGACGAGATGTACCTATTGTATCTTTAATTAGCGCATCGATCGGTGCTGCGATACTTTAAGTAGCGCGCAACGTGTAACGGGTAACGCGAACATCGAACACGTCGCAATGAAAATCGAAACGAAATCTGGCTTTCCGTTTCGTTCGATCGTCTTATTATTTCAAACTTCAGCTATATGGAAAAATTAAACAAATTCGTGGAAAGAAGAAGAAGAAAGATTAAATCGCTTCTTATAATCGATACACCTATACTTTTATACTTTTCTTTATACATGAATTTTCTATGTTTACATTTGTATTGTGGAGTGCGACAATGTAGCAAAGTGATAAATTCTATGCGGTTCGTAGGTTGCGCGAGACGTTCGTACTTTACGTAGCCAATGATAACGCAAACTGATTATTTTGAAAATATAATTAAGCCGAAAAACAGGAAATGGCAGGAACGTACCGCGTCGCTTTCAATCGTCCTCTGACGTGTGATGCGAACGGGCTCCGAACAAAACCTGCCGCGTTCCACGTCCTGCGCGAAAAAATAATTCACCAGCCGCTTAATTGAGATTCGTGTTTATGTCGTGTCACTGCAGCAAAGCTAAATAAAGCAGAAATTTTCCAATCCGTTGGAGCGCGTGTGCGGCTGCTTCGAATATCACGTAGAAAAAACCAGCGAGATCAATGCATCGATGCATATTCAGTGGTTCGCATTCTGATAATTACGTGCATTTCGCAGCGTTAGCGAATCGTTCGGCATCGGATCAACTCACGCACCCGTAAACGAATAAATTAAACAATACGTCTACGTACATCTCTTCTAGGTGCGATCTTTTCCTATAATTCTAACGATTCTTCTCACTCTACCGACTATTTCCGATGAACTCTTCGTTAGAGGTAGCAGGGTCATTAACACTAGAACTACCGATGGTTAACACGAAGCTATTTCCACCAAAATCAGTCAAAATGACTGGTCTTTAAACGGTACGTAACAATATTTTTATATTTATTGATTTATTACTTTCTTACAGAAGCAATTCCATGTTATGTAGTACATTTTTCGTATTATTAATTCATCTGCGAGGGCTGGCAGATTTATAAAATTGTAGAACCAGTCATTTTGACTGCTGTGGTATTTCTAGCGTTAGCATCTAGCGATCTAGCGATCGATCCGGAATTTTCCTGATAACCGATATCATCGTATCGAATGATACGCGGTAAAAATTTATAAAACGTGTGGCAAGTTGTACAAAACGAGGAATCTGGTTAATTGAGGTTCGATAAACAGATTGCAGGCCCCTTTTACCAAGTACCAGTCATTTTCACTGGTATTAATATAAGTAGCCGTGATACAAAATTATCTTCAGTTTGAATACATAAAAAACAAACTAAAATTCATTATATTATTCTTTTAGTCATCGTTGCGAAAGTCATTACATCATTGTGGAAAAAAAGTATAACACGAAGTAGGAATTTGAAAATAAAATTGTAAAACCAGTCAATTTGTTGACTGGTGTGGTAGTTCCGGTGTTAACGATTATATCATCGATGAACTATCGATAGCTTGCCGATGATTTTCATCGGAGGATGATGGAGGAAGAAGGATGAAGACAAAGATCGAGGAGTCTCGTGAACGCAGCACGTTGCTACTCGCGACTTCGCATTGCGTCGCCTGTACACCTGATTATCAATCAACACTGTCACACGATACTGTTAATAACTTTAATTGGTAGCGGTAATTAGGCTGTTGAAACGCGACGTATCGACGGCTACGTGGATATATAGAAGCGCAGCTATGTCGGAACGAGCATTCACGTGCGAGTAGCTTCTTATCTGCAAGTATGGTATAACGAGCGAGCACACTAATACGGTTCAGCGGTATAGGTAAACGACACTAAGGTTACAGGCGGAACGCGAATGTAATTAGTTCTGACCATCATCGGGTTTCCGGTTATTATATACGGTCACGTATCGGCCGGCTTTTACGCAGGTCGACGATCGTTGCGAATGACAGCGCCCTGCAGGTAAAAAAGCAGGTGTGTGTGTGTGCTTGGCGAAGGAGGTGGGGCAGGGAGGGGCTAATACGTGTATCGATTTCACCTGGATTATGGTCGGCTACAGATACAGCGTGCGGCTGACGTACCACGGTCGATGTTGCAAAGCAAAAAGTGAGAGGGAGTTGAATAAAATATCAATGTCGCCGCCAAGTTGAATGAAATTGCAGCGTGGGGCGTCGGCGGTTACGGCTACGGCTGCGGCTGCGGTGTTTCCATGAATCCGATGACTACCGTGCGAGATAACGATCGCGCCGTTATTACTTATCGTTTAACGGAGATACCGACAGCTATATTTCGTTAGTATGTCGCAAGTGACTCTCGGTCGCTAGTTTGCTAGAAGCTTGTTTATACAAGGCGATGTAAGTTTTCAAACCGTCTGTGCCCATTGAATCCCTTATGCCGGACGGTGGTTTTGAAAAATGATTGATTTTCTCTTTCATATTGGATTTCGAAGGAATTCGATATCGTAAAAGAGTAGAAATATCGCTTTTGTAAAGAAGTACTGGTCGTGAAACGATTCGATCCCAAAGTATTTGATTGTAGGACCATTGACTGATTGATCGAGGCGCTCGTAAAAAGGATTTTTCATTGATTAGCTATTTATAGCTGTGGGAAACTTGTTGGAGCAAAAAGTTAACGACCAATGGAAGGCGAATGTTACGCACCTACTTACGTGCATTAAGTCATTCCATAAGTTCGTGCCGACTTTTGTGTATACATTTCATGTGTCGATTTATAAACATACGGCGATAAGGGACCAATGCACTTGAGCTTAGCTGATCGAGAACAGGCTAGAGCAGATTTTCGTGGGCATAAGATCGTAATATAGTGAACACAGTGACTTCTAACAGTAAAAAATCATGAGTGAAATGCGTATCCATTTTCGACATCTCGTGTTATATGAATTTCGGAAAGGAAGTTCTGTAACAATTGCCACGAAAAACATATGTGTTGTTTACGGAGAAAATGCGCTTTCATCTCGCACCTGTAGGAAGTGGTTCCAACGTTTTAGAGCTGGGAATTTCTGTTTAGAAGACGAGGAACGCTCCGGGCGTCCTCCTCAGACAGACGAAGATAGAATTCGGGATCTTGTTGAAAAATCACGAAGTTTGACAGTTCAAGAGATGTCAAATGTTCTGAAAATACCTAAGACAACGATTCATAGGTGTTTAAAAAAAATAACATATATAACCGCTCGAAAAACGGCACGCACTTATGGGATGACCGAATATTTGAAACGGTGTTTAGAATGCTGAAAAGTCTCGAATTAGATCGTGCTAAGTACGATGCTGTTAGCTCGGTGCTTCTGATTGATTTGCTGATTGAGTTCACAAATTTCCACTCGGAGAACTTGCAAAGGTTGCCCCGATCGGTTGATGCGACGAAATCGAAGTGGTGGCAGTAAGGTAACTACATATGTGGAAAGTAAATAGCGCATAGTCGGAAGTGCGACTATACGTCGAGTATATCGAGGATTTCGACAGCTGAAAACCGTGGAGAAAATTGGAATCAAGCATTTTCCAATTTACGTACAAAAGTCTGTTCCTCACGGCTGCCAGTGGTTGTGGTTTTTCTCTTTTCCGCTTTAACCTAACTTTAATTCTTTTCGCAAATGCAAATATGACGTGCTTTTAATAGAAATTTAAAAATCCGCTAAAAGAAAGCGAAAGATTCGATCATAAATATGTATATCATTTTAAGTTTTCGACTTTCTTTCAACTGTGTGTTGGTTATCCTAATTTTCTCAGTCGTAATGTTTCAGAACAAATTGCTCGTAAATCGGAAAGGAGAATTAATACAATCGTACGTGAAATTTTTGGCAGAAAAATATACTCGCTCAATTTAATTGGTAAAATAGTCAGCCAGATATCCACTAATTCGATTGCTTGAATTCGATTAAAAACCAGACTGTACATTTATTTACCGTGTTGATTCAAGTTTGGTATCTCGCGAGTCGACATGTAGCATTTGTCAAACTGTTCTATCCGCAGGCGACAGTGCTTTACTTGTGAAATACGAAAAAAGGGTCCGTCGATAATCCGATCGACTTAATTGGTAGTCGGGCCATTCGACAAGCGATAAACATAAATTTTAATTTTACCTTTCGATTACAAGGTAAATCGACCGTCTACACGTTGACGAGTTGTCGGCCTTCTAAATTCGATAACTGCAGGATCGAAGGTCGAGCTTGCCACGTAGTTTTATGTTCTTCCATGTAAAATAGAAAGAAGAGAGGAACCTCGGACCGATTTTCCGAAAATATTCCAAACTTTCGTAATACATTTCGTAATCACCGATAGGGAGATACTAAACGTAGCAAAGACTACGCGTTAATACGCAATCACTGCATATGGTCGCGCGGAAGAAAGAACGCAGCCAGAGATGAACGTCGATCTTACCTCGAAAGGAATAAAAAATATTTTGCATCGCGCTCGTCCAGTTGATGGAGCGTTCCGCAATGCGGCAGCATTAAACCGCAAGAACCGGAACAACAAAAGCGCGCGATACGATGGTGACCAGCGAGCGGTCGAAAAAGTCGGATCAGCAAGCCAGCCAGTGGTCGAACAAGAAACCGGAAAGCGAACAGAGAAAATATCCAACAATGAGATACGAACAACGATTCGGCGCAACTAACGGTGCTCGTGCTAGAAGAAACGACAGGAAATTAAAGCAGAGCTAAACTGATAAATAAGACTCATTGTGAATCATCAAAGCGAAAGGGGTCGAAGAGACGAAACGAGGGGATTAAACCGGGGGTTGAACCGGGCCGGCTATCAAAGAGGAACGGGGAGAGAGGCCATTGCCACGAGTAGGAAAACCTTTAAAAAATAATAAAGGCGGCAAGGACAAAGGGCAGAAGGTGGAGGAGAGTTGTGGCGCGGCGGTAGGGAAACGCAGGGAAGGAAGAACGGTCGGTTTCTGTCTCCAAGGTAAGGTTAGGATAGGTTAAGGGAGAATGGCACCGGTTGGTACCGAGCTGCCACGGTGGCCGACGGTCGACGGCCGACGGTGCAAAGAGGGTTCGCGTTGGTCGCGTGACCCGATGATTCACCGAACCCATTCTCTCGCTATCTTGCTTTCTCTGGTCGTTTCGCAACGATTGCCCTCTTCCCTCGACGCGACGGTGTCCCTGCCCTTCTTCCGTCGACCGTCCGCCGGCTCGTGATATCCCTACGGGCCATTCACCAACACCGTCGCGTCGTTGCCGTTTTCCATTGCATCGGCTTCTCTCTCCGCGTTTCTCTCGTTCGCGACCTAATCACGAATTCATCGTTACCCCGAACATACGCAGCTTCCCGGCAGCAATATATTTTTGGTAATGCGTATGCGCGCTCACGTACGCCACTCTCATCGTGGCGTTCGATAAGATGCGCTGTCGCAGATTTATCATGCAGCCGAGTACTTCAGGTGATGGGCGGCGACCCGATTATTAGTTGTGGCTGTGACTGCGAAGCAGCGTTTAAGTTTAAGGCTTTGCAACTGGATACACGGAAACCACGCGGCGGCAGCGTTTTTCGTGCGTTGTTCGCGACTTTCTGCGAGATATCCATCTACAGGCGGAAAGAGCGATGCTTCCGTGAAGTTTATTTTTGTAGCAGCCTTTCACGTAGCTTCTTCGATCAGCGAAACAGGTTGACGTAATTATAATATCGAAACACGCTCGTGAAATGAGTTAAGGCTTGGAGCGAATGGCGGGCCAGGTCGTTTCGTATTCATAGAACAAACTTTAAGTTTCAACTGCGAGTCTTCGGATCTAGGATCGTTAAACACGAACGACGTAGGCGATATCTCGATATTTTATGCGTGGAATACGATAACGACGCAGTAGATTACAACGTTTCACCAATGGACTGCGAAATACAGTTTGTCCAATTATTCACACAGAGCTCGTGGTCACGAATTAAAATTTAACCGAGAAATGGACGCCGTGATGGATGTTGGTAGGACGATCCGCTGGCTCCTTATCATTTCTAATAACTTTTTTAAATATTCGGTGAATTATTCAGTCCCATGGCTGTTCTAGGGCAATGACTCCCTTAGGATTTTATTTTACGAACCGCCTGCCGCTCTCTCCGTACGTCATGCATGATAAACCATGATCCATGAAGGGGCATAAATTCACCAGAAAAAGCACTTCGATACCCTTTCAGGATTATTATAAAAACCATAAACGAATAAACATCGTAAATCATGCATACTCGGTTCGATCCCCAGCTTGTTGTCCCTTAAACGATAATCTTGTAAAACGTTGACGCGAAATTTCTCGTGAAAAACCTCATCACCCCGGAGCTGTTCTATCGTGCCGGCTGGAGACGACGTGTTTTCTTGCAACCGTTGGTTCGTTCTACTTTTAAAATTCCGAACAAGTCTGTGGCAGTTGTCGTGGCGCTGCAAAAATTTCGTTAATCGCGACGATGTACGATAGTTGGCGAGCCGATGGACGCGTTGGCCGACGATAACACGTGGCGCGCTTGGTCGTGCACGTTATTACGTGCGTGCAGCTTGGACGAGCGAGGCCACAATCGATGACAATGCCACAAATTCTACGGACATTCCGGTGGCATAACAACGGGCACCGCGCCTCTGACCGCTATGATTCACCTAAACGCTGATCACTGATTCGATGGAATACCGTGTCGCAGTTTACCCATTAGACACTATGATTCACGTAAATACATCGGTAGTTGCCGATCTCGTCTTGTTCGATTCTCACTTCCCTCTAACTTGCATAAATGCTCCGTACAATTCGTCTTTCGCTCCTAAAGGTCGCTACAGGTAGCGATTCCTTAGCCAATGCAAAACGTTCCACGTCAAATTCCTCCGAATATCCCATGATCGAAATCTCGTTTGCTCGTAGGAAAGCAGATTTTTTGCAAGCGAAATTGTATACGGCTGGCGTATTTTTCCGTGACCCGCGTAAATGGTTTTCTGAAGGATACGATTACTCGGAGAAGAGAAAGATATTTCCTTTGAAATCGATGGCCGACACAAATTACATAGCGATGGGTCGAGCATGCGAAAATCAGAGCGATACGAGTCGATACATTAATGAATTTACGCGTACGCGAAACGTGTTGGAATCACGGACGCTGTTATTTCAAGCGTGTCCGAGATATATTTAAATTTGCCGTGCTACTTCGCGGCCGGATATTACTCGAGCATTGGAATGCCATTAGCCCCGAGCTACGTTTACAAAGTGACGCGAAACAATTCTGCGAATATTCAAGCAAATAATGCGATTAATGCGGTTGACAGTGAACGGTTGCTTCTAGCGAATCTTCTTGGTTATACGGCTTAGCTGCGATACATCTCTGGCGAATTAATCTATTCCAATTCTGCGTATGGAATAATCGAATATAATACGATCATGAATTAGCAAGCTAGTTGGATTTCCATTACGCCTTGCTCTTACCTTGCTCTCCGGTTATAGATGGCTTTCGATTAACGTCGAATTTAACGAATTATCCAACAATTATTTAATGCACGGCGTTATTTTACTATTAATCCTTCTTTATGGCTTCGCGAACCTCCTTCTAGCACGTTTCGTATTCGGGTGCCAGCAAAGTTTCTGGTAGGGCCATGTTATCCGTATTCGTGTGTCGCTTATTTGACTACTAAAGATCGTCGTAGGTATTTGAAAAGATATCCCAGTGGAAATAATAAAACTATTGAATTGTTATAAAAGTAATACAAAAATGGTTTATTAAAAAAATTATTTAGAATGTAGAACTTTAAAGCATTGTATACATAGCTGAGGTTGGTCGGGACAATTTGGACAATAAGTTGTTTCCTTTAAATTCTTTTGTGTCTTTGTTCGGTCCATTCGACGTCTTTTATTCGCATAACATAGTTTGCATGCGCGTCTAATGCTTCTTCCGGAATCATTTTTCCAAACGGCGATATTATGCTGACTCCGTAGAAGACAAGGATTTTTTGTATTCTCAGACAACCCTAACAATTTTCCAGCTAATAATTCTCGAAATATTCTAATATTTATATCCTTCCTTGTTGCAATTTTGTAAACCGCCAAAGCGTTTACAACAGAAATTGCCAGAAGGAGTTGAATGCCAAGTTTTCTGTACCATTTGATTCCTTTTCTAATTGTGGTGGCATAAAAAACCATTTGGAACAATCTATACCACACTTTCCTTTATTATATTCGACAACAGCTAGTGGTTTTAATGTTGCGAACAAACGAAACGAGAGATCATTCTTCAGACCACCACTTGAGCGACTCGCGTTACTAAAATATTGATGGGAGTACCTAGCAGAGAACGCTTGGTACTGCGGCACGCGTGGCCTGACGGGGATTTCATTGAAAACACGCGTGGCAGTCAACGTGCTAGTAGAATTAAAAGTAACGCGTGAATTTACATGACGGTTCTCCCAGCGGCTTTGAAACTCGCCGGTGTCACGTCGGAGACGAGGAGTGGCGAAATTAAGAAAATCATTGGTCGTTTCCTCGCGTCGTTCGAATGATCTCGCGTATGTTTTCAGATGATTTTGGCGTAGGATGTGTAGAGTGCCAAAGAAATAGTCGGCGGTGTTTAACAGTATTTTTATTGGGTTGGCAACTAAGTGATTGCGGATTTTTTCAATACCACCTAATGACAAAATCCGCAATCACTTAGCTACCAAGCCAATATTAACACATTGTTGACGGGTCACGAGTTAACTCGTGTTTTCATGGCCAAACGTTGCCGACCGGCTACGAGTAAATTCGTGATGCGCTTTTCCTTCGCATCAGCGTCGTTTAACTTTAAAGTGGTGCAAAAAATTAGCATTTTTTCTGATAGAATGCACCTTGTTCAATGCATATAGATTGTACTGTATTAGATATATTTGCAAAAGCTGTTCAGTACCATTACACGTAAGTGATTATTACACTGTTTATCATACGAGAAAGAAATATTAAAAGTTGAATAATAAATAAAATTTATTAAAGTTTATGTATATTGTTTTACTTCCACATCCAATTACGAAATAATAGCCGGTGACATGAGATAAATTCTCAGTAAAATTGCCGGTCAACAATGTGTTAACAATTCTCGCTTTCGACAATTCTCGAGTCCAACTGACGATTTTCACTTCTCGGCTACAACTCAACTGTTTTCTTGATCCGATTGCTTTCTTTTTGTCGCCCCTCAATATCCTCACTATGCACGCGTTCGTTATGCGTCCGCGACCGTTGCCACGTACGTCTTTTTCCAAATATTCGGCGGAAGGACCGTAAGGATATCGATGGCTCATTAGGCTTGTCGACACTTATGCTTCGGTGATATATTAGGTTGTCGGGAAAATGTCTTTCTTTGGAAACGTGTTTTTTACAACAATGCACCTTCATAGAAACGTGAAACCAAGTTTGTGCAATGTCGCGATGTTTATCTCAACAGAACAAATTGGATCGTAATTCGGCAAAATAATACAAAACAGAAGAAGTTGTGCGTTTATTATTTCCTCATAAAACGAAAGAAACTTTCCGGACAACCTAATACTTGTTTTGTAAGTTTTGTTGTCGAGTGCCGCTACAGTTTAAACGTTTCACGAGCAAGGTACGAAAAATTCAGACTTTAGATGTACTGGCAGAGCTTATTATGTGAATCCAACAGAGCGACAGTTAACACATTGCGTACGGGTCACGAGATAACTCGTTTTCATGTTTTTTCGACTGAATCGATGACTTGAGCAACCAGAGACAAATGTTTTTGTTACGTTACCGGGCTAATGAAGCCTTGCACATTCTTGTGACGAATGATTAGCAAAACAACTGAATGTTGACATTCCAAGCACGTGAAAACAATCATTCAGTATAGCCAATACGTCGGTAGATCTGTGCCGATCGTCTACCGTGTCTTACAAAGCGTTTTATTGTTGTACATTTTGTTATTTCAAAGTTCGTGTTTTAATTTACAAGGAAACAGCTTTTTAAAAATCATTTACATTTTCAATCTGTTACTGATAATTTATAACAAAAATTATTTTATTAAATAGGCCCTAATTCTATAAAAGTAGCAAAATGACACATAGATGTAAAGAGAATGAAAGTCAAAGTGAATTGTTGTTCGATGATTTATCCGATACACCAAACAACACTTGCGAAAATGAATTCAGTGATAGCAACAACATTCTTTAATTAGGTGATGCGATTAAACATAGAAGAAGACTGAATAAAAAATATAATACCAAATGCAAATTAAAGATGTGCATATATGCATCCTATTGCTTGCCATGCGTGCTTCTGCAGCGTTCAAAAATGTCTTTTTTTTTGTTTCTATTATTTAATTTGTACTTTACAATTTGCCCAGCTGGATATTTGGTAAATTTTTCTAATTTAACTGCTAAATAACATATGGATGGCTACCCCAGCGGGATACCATCTTCGAGTTTGACTATTTTATTTCCTTAGTGAGGCCAGCGTGGGGTTTTCTTTTTAATCTTCTTTCCATGAGAGTTTTGCTCGCTTCACCAGCCAGCTGGTTTGGATGTGTTGCCATTCTTCCCTGGTATTTTTCTGCATACCTGCCAATTTCTTCTTTGACCCTTGGTATTTTTAAGGTTTTGTGTATATACTCGTTTCTGACATACCATGGGGCGTTGACTATTGTTCTCAGTATCTTTGATTGTAGCGACTCTAGTTTATTTATGTGGCTCATCGCTGCCATCCCTCACGTCCAAATTGATTTTATTATCGTTTTGTATATTTTTAATTTATTTTCTATGCTGAGTTTAGAACTTCGACTAGTTAACCAGTACATTTGTCTCCTTTTTATCCGCATTTTGTCTATAATTGATTTAATACGTTGCTTCCATGTAAGTTGTGTGCCTAAGTGGAGTCCTAGGTACTTAACTTGCCTGCCATTCAATTGGATATTTGGTGGTTTCCGTTTTCTTAGTGTAAATGTGATATGGTTACATTTACTGGACTTTGCTTTTATTTGTTCATCTCGTAGCCATTTTTCTATTTTTGTGATGTATTCTTGTAGTAATGTGGCTGCTGTTTCTAGATCAGTGTGCCTGACTATTCAAAAATGTGCTGGCCCTGGGAGCGCCGTACGCAATGTGTTAATGTTAGAACAGAGTGTTTGGAGAGCTGATTTTGGGAAGGTTTATATACCATGGGTTTCACTCTTATGAAGAGGGTGTCGCCGGAGGTGTCGCCTGGGCCCAGGTCAGAGGTGGCCATGCTGTTACTGTTTTCTGACACTGGAACACTCTCTACGTTGTTGTTTGGATGGCCTGCGGGGTGTTCGTTAGACTCCCTTGGTTTCTCTATTGCTAATTTATGGCTCTGTGACAAAGTTCTATACTTGTTTCCTTACGAGACGTTAGATTGACGAGATGTGCGTAATTATTCCAGGGATACGATAAAACGATGAAAATAGAATTAGCAAATGCTCGTTAACCTAGTTTACGAATGAATTGGGATAGAGAGAAAAGTAGTGGCGGAAAGAAGTTACGAGTCGATAAACGCGCTATAAATCGAGCAACATGATCGGCAAGCGTTATCGAAGTCGCAAGTCGAGCGTTTATCGGGTAGAAATTAATTTCAATTACAGTGAACGTTCATCGAATCCGTGGTACGCGCGTTTCGAATCACGCTCGTGTACACTTTCGATTTGATGAAGCGTGCGATGCAACGCTATTAATAAATAACGCGATATACCCGGGACAAGAGAGTGGAATCGCAGCTTATTTCTCTTCCCGTTCGATCAGTAGCCAACCAGTGCGAGCAACTTGGATAATACAAATGATAAAAAGAACGCGATTCGAATTCTTCGGACGCCTTTCACGCACGACGATTATTCTTCATGGTTCGCACGAAACTTTTTTCCCTGTTATTGCACCGCAATGGGCGAAACGGAGATAAAGAGATGCGCGATCTCGTCGTCGAGGGAAGATGCAGAAAGATTGTTAGAACGTTACGTTATAATTTCTTTGATTAAGTCGCGTTTCAAGTGAGATCGATGGAGAAGTGGCACGGGAGAAAAGAGAAGAAATAGAGACAAAAAGAGATAAAAAGGAGAAAAAGGTTCTATCGCTTCTACGCTATCGTTTACAAGTGTCTCGATAGTTTGCTCAATTTTTACCAACGACACGCGAATCTTATTAAAATGTACGAATTATTAATTTACCGCGTGATAAACGCCGATGAGAAACATTTGCGTTATGCTTTGTATAAAAAAAAAAAGTAAATTTATCGTTAGTCTTTTCGATGGAAATTTTTGTATGGGGTCGGATACTGTAAAAAATGAACGAGTCTTGGGATACCTTTGAAATATAGCTTGTTCGTATGTAGATGCGTGTACGCGATGCAAGCGGTCTCCGCGGTGTACACGAACGTCGTTGAATTTATGCCAGGCGCGCAATAGAAGTTTTTATTTGAGGAAATTGTATCGAAACGGCGCTTGATAAAATCACTGCACGTTTCAGACGTGTTTCTCGGCCACATGCGCCGATAAAAGCTAATTACGTAAATCATGCGTCGAAACGAATACGCACTACGTTTCTCGCCTGTTTCTGCGACAACCGATTCTCTTCATTTCTGCCTTTACAAAGATTGCCAAACTCTGAAAGAAGTTTTGAAATTAGAAGCTTCTTCCGCGGTTCTTTTTAAAATCAATAAAACAAAGACGTGTGTGCGAGAAGAAAGAGAGAGTGAGAGGGAGAGAGACAGAGACAGAGAGAGAGAGAGAAGGAGAGTAAAGAAACGGAAGAGAATGATTTAACGTTTAAACACGGCCGTGTTTAAGCGTTTAAACGTAGTTCTTTGGAGGGCAACGTTCGTGAAAGAGAACTAAAACGCGGCTAGCTTGTCGATTCATTCTCCTTTTCCCTCGTTTTTGTTTCTTCCTTCTTCATTTTTTCACCTTCTCTTTCTCCTCTTTTTTGTTTAGTTCGCTCCTTCTTTCACCCTGACATTTTTCAATTATCGTATTTCGTGCAATAATTAAAACGAAAATATTTCCAATAGGTCGGTGAAAAATACGTACAATACGTATAGTTGGATAGTTTTTAAGCGTCGTATCGATCGATTCCGCGATTCCGACCGCGTCTTTTGAAACCCATACACGAACAAAGGTACGTACATACGTAGCTTTGTAAACAGGATATTAAAAAGCAAAATTCGATAATGTACACTGACCGAAAGAAATTGCAAAAGAAAACCATTGTCAGAAGGAAACGGACGCGAGTAAATAAATTACGTAACTCGTAGTCGATGTTTCTTATATTAAGGGACGGGGGAGTAAGGTTAATTCGTAGAAAATAAGGCATGTTTTTATGAATTATTTGTGACGACACAGTAAAAATCTCTTTATTAAAACCAATAGTACATTAAAGTATGACATTCGAAGAATATTGTATAAAATTTTCACGGAGAAATATTAAAAAATACGGCAATGGCAGCAATTATTCGGAAGTGTCTCGGAAAAAAGGTAGAATTGCTCATAACTTAATGCTGGATCATCTGAAATCAAAAATTCAAAGTTCATAATGTACTATTGGTTTTAATAAAGAGATTTTAACTGTGTCGTCACAAATAAATCATAAAAACATGCCTTATTTTGTACGAATTAACCTTACCCCCCCCCCCATCCCTTAAATGCTCGTTGTTTTATTCCGTTCGCATTGTATCTTCCAAAATTTTCAGAGACTCGTATACTTACACGTATCAATAAAATGAGGAAAAGTTCACGTTCGACGCGACGAAGCGATTTCTCTTTATATAATTTTTGCGCACGTTCAGACGGAACGAATCGGCCAGAATTAATTCGCTACGAAACACGTGCGTTTTTCATTAATCCTGAAACCAACGTGTGCCGAACAATTTTTACGCCGCAAAGACCGTGCAAATTATTGAAAACCCACACGCCCCGTTCATCGTTCGAATTTTCAACAATGAATTTTTTATGAACGAATATCGCCCCGCCGTTGTACCTATATACAACATCGATAACATTTATTATTGAATTTTCATTTCGCCCAGCAAATATCAGAAAGTATATTCGAACCGATTGTTTAGCATTCGACTCGAATTGTACGAGCCATTTCGAGAAACAGCTTTTTTTCATAAGAAGGAGAAAACGCATACGCAATAATACGCATAGCCATGGACCAAAATCGGTAGGTTACATGGGACTAGCGAAAGATGTTACGCGAATATATCAACTAAAAATGATGTTTCAAATGTTTCAACAAACATATTTCACTTTCTTTAACGTGTTCTTTTCATCGATCACACGAGCGTCGATTCGATTATAAACGAAGGTCAGGCGGATCGCTAGCGATTGCAATGCACATCGATTAAATCAGTTCGATTCGAATTAAATTACCTAATTTCGACAAAAATTTTAATTGGCATTCGGTTTCGTAGAAACTGCGATAATTGCCACTGACGATCTTTCTCTTTGAAACGTGTACGAGAGATGCTCCGATCTCGATGAACATTCGATCTCCGATAGGAACCTTAGACTGCAGCCAGCTGAGATAAGATACTCGTGCAGATACTGGTCGTTGATACCGGAAATCGATAGGATTAATCGAAGGAAGGTTAAACGACCGAATGTGTATACTGTACCATCTTTGTGCTACTGCACATAGCGCGGCAAGCTATTTGCTCGATGTCGATCAAAGTTTACTTTACGACGACTCACGCCAAAAGAGAAATATAAGAAGGCGCACCGTGAACGGCGTCGAATGACCCGCGGAACAAACGAATCGGCCCTAAGCACCGCATCGAATTGCACCGCTGCGATGTAGGTGGCTGAATACACGCCACGGAAGCCATGAAGCACAATGGTCGTGCACGGACAAAGCCAGACAACAAAGAAGCTGGCTCGATAAGAAGAAGCGAAAGGAGCGGAACTTAGTAACGGGTCGAGGCAGCAGCCAACCCTGATTTCGGCTTGCATCCAGCGTAACCCATTTAACCGCGATAACGAAACCTCCTCCTTCTTGCTTTTTCCTGTTGTTCCTCCGTCCATTCTCCTCTCTCTCTCTCTGTTTTTCTCGCGGCCGCGCACTTGGCAAACAACTATTTAAAAATACATTTATCAGTTTTGTTACCGCATATTAGCCGTTAAAAAGAAATTTTGCCACGCTCTAACGTTCCACTTGTTATACACGTTCGTAACGACGATAAAAGCTAAAACATTGGCAGATCTGTTTATCCGCAATTGAACCGGCATACTTTTGCTACCGAGCAAAGCTACTTTGTCGTACGTGGAATCTTTGGCGGCGAGAAGACGCGATGACGGTTGGAAAATTGCGATTTTTCAAAAGTTCTGCCGAAGAAGCGTGTCGACGTCCTCGATTTCGCCTGGCAAACTTCCCTCTTCTCGTTGCTTTTCTTTTGTTAAACGGCTCGGAGAAATTGAAAGCTGTACACGCGCGGATCGGATTTTTATTTCGTCGAAGGCTTTCTTCGCAAGGGAAAAGGATAGCATCGATTTGATGTTTACCGATAACGTTCGCCCGGTTCTCCAAACGGGAGCTGTCTCGGTTAGGACGAAACGTTTTGACAGATTCGATATCGACTGCAGTAATTGATGCGTGACAGCGGAATCGGCGATGTCGCCGCGACGCGACGCGTCGGCGTGCTAGCTGGATTTCTTCGCGAATGAAACGCCAGTGAAATATTAATCGGCGCCGATTCGTCCCGTTTGTGTGCTTCACGTCATAGAATAGAGAAAATCGAAGGTGGATCGGATGGAAACGTCGATGGGACTACTCGATCGAAATATTTGGCGCGCTAATTTATAGGTGGAATTGTGTCACAATCTGATCCTAATCGGGAAATTGTATTCCCGCTATAAAAATGAAAAGAAATAACAACGCGTGGAGTGTTTGCAGCAAATTTTCTACAACCACAGTTAAAACCATGCAACTTTTATGCCACGAGTAGTTGAGAAACTCAAATCGTTACTTTTTTCCAACGTAGATATTCTCAGGAATTCAATCTTATATTCTGTTTTATCTTTGCTAAGGTCAAACACGCGTTTAATCTTTTTGTCGCGTCCCTAAGAGTTTGAGTTTCTAACGCAAATATATCAAACCGCTTTCTCTGTTTTTACGGATAATTACGAATATATTGTTAGGGTATACGTAAAGGTTAAATATATAGTACGTAAAACGAATGTCTTTTTACGTGATACGAATATCAACATCAGAACTACCGATAGTTAACACGAAGCTATTTCTACCCAAACCAGTGAAACTGACTGGTGTTTAAAAAATAATAATAATAGAATATTTTATAACAAATTTATATTTATAATTATTTATAATATAATATAATATAATATTTCTATATTTATAATATAATATACATTTATAATATTTAATAATAATTTTATATTTATTGATTTACTACATTCTTACAGAAGCAATTCCATGTTATGTAGTACATTTTTGGTATTATTAATTCATCTGCGAGGGCTGGCAGATTTATAAAATTGTAGAACCAATCATTTTGACTGCTGTGGTATTTCTAGTGTTAGCATGTAGCGATCTAGCGATCGATCCGGAATTTTCCTGATAACCGATATCATCGTATCGAATGATACGCGGTAAAAATTTATAAAACGTGTGGCAAGTTGTACAAAACGAGGAAACTGGTTAATTGAGGTTCAATAAACAGATTGTAGGACCCTTTTATTCTTTGACAAGTACCAGTCGTTTTGACTGGTATACAAAATTATTTCGAGTTTGAATACGTAAAAAATAAAATAAAATTCATTATATTATTCCTTTAGTTATCGTCGCGAAACTCGTTACATTATTGTGGAAAAAAATATAACATGAAGTAGAAATTTGAAAATAAAATTGTAAAACCAGTCAATTTGACTGGTATGGTAGTTCTAGCGTTAAGAATCGCAACTAATTGAAAAAATCCCGCGAATATTTTGCAATTACTTGTTATCGAATGGAAGTGTTGGTCAACGGTGTTTTGCCACGAACGACATACGACGTTCCAAAAAATTATCGAGTGTATTGTATTTTCAAATGTTCTGATCTTACATTCGGCTGGTCTTGAAGCTTGAAGCTGAGTGTACAGACTACGATCGATGGATAAGTTATATGATATTGTTATATGATAATGTGATATATATAATAATTATCGTCAGTATCTGTTTTATCAGAAAACTTTTGTTAGAAATAAACTATTGTATCCACGTGTGTTTGTGAACACGTGTCTGTGAAACGGGCTTACGATCGTACCCTGCAGGTTCGTCGCTACTTTAATCCTTTGCACTCCAAATTTTATTTCAATTTCGTTAGCAACAGCTTCCAACGCTTTTAAGTGTTTTATTTGAAATTGACGAACTAAAAAATAAGACAATTTAAATAAATAAAGGAAGGAACAAATTCACTTAAATACCAGTTTTATTCACACTGTCCTTATATTTTGTAATTTTTAATAAGTGTATGATATATCTTGAAACAATTTCCAGGACACAATCCTGGTTTTCTTTTCACAAAAAAAGGTGGGACGCGACAAAGGAGCTCCTGAGATAAAATCTAATATCGAATCACACTCGACATAGGAGTGCAAAGGGTTAAGAAGTAAGAGAAGGACACGTGCTTCGAATTTCGGACAACCAACAACAATCAGAGAACAAACATTAAATCAAATGATAAATCTGCAGTTGATGGCATTTTCGTATATCGTCAGGAGGAATATGGAGCGGACAGCTTGTAACGAGGTTGGCTACAGTGTACACTGTACACAATGTAATAGATGGGCACACGAAGGCTGTACCGGCTGAGGAACAGAAGAACTTAATCATTTCCGATGTTATCGTTGTTAATTCAGATTAAGGGCAATATATAGCAGGTAGTGCGAATAAGTACGTGGAGCAAGTAAATTTATTCTCCGATTCGTTGCCAGGGTGCAAGAAAATCTCATTGAATATGCTTTAAATTTATGTCTATGCTTCTAAATTATACTTATATATATATATATATATATGCGCGTGTGTGTGCATGCAGTTGACTAAACTTTGTACAACGATGCTTAGTATTATTCTCGCCTGAACAGCAATGTTATTTTCTATCGTGCATTATTTTACACGTAGAGGGAGCCGTAAATAAAACGAAATTAACGATCGTACAGTGTATACAGCTATACTCATCCCAGCAGGCAAAATCGCAAAAGCTAGAACGGTCATTTTAAATACTAAAACAAAATTTCTTCGTTTTATTTAGTTTGCTTTTTGCTCGTTACAAAAGTATGTGACAATGATACAGTTTGGTCTGTACCATTTGCTTTATTAATTGCAAAGCTATAAACCTAGTTAAGCATAGTTAAGTATGTGGTTTCGTACAGGTTGCTCATACAATGTACTACAGCCGAGATATTTGTCTTTTACTTTCTATCGTTCAGCGACTTGTATATTAATTTTACAAACGTAGCTTCACTGAAGCTGCCGTTGAAGTAGAAGTTCCTTGAATCCTATTGGTCCGACGAGACTTTCAGTTGATCGTCGTTTCTCGGATTTTCCGGTGTATTCAGCCAGGTCTGATTATCCGACTGTCCAGGCGGAACGTTAACGGTGCTGGCAGGCCACCAATTTATAGCTACCCATTCAAGAAAACTCGCAAACGTCGTCCGGTATCTATCGCGTTATAAAATCACTTAAGTAATTTTCAAACCAATGAAAAAGTTTGCGACTAGGTGTCGTTAAAATATCGTTTAAATTTCACTAAAAAATTTTAGTCCATGCTGATCTCTTTTCTACTTTAAGCGAATGTAATTTTAGTTAGCGAGGATTAATTTGATCTTTCGCTGATTCGTTAGAATACGACACGGATCACTCGAAAATCATCCTACGAACGATGTATATCGACGACGATTCGGGTTAGGAAGCTGGAATTTCACGGACGCGAGTGAGCTTTATGCAGCTAAAGCTCGATGCCTCGAATTATAATTCACGAAAGGGCGCCTTTGAAACTACGGACCAAGTATTTGTCGCTTTACAAATGATCCTAATTACCCGAGGGAAGCGCGACGCGACGCCGTCTGGTACAAAGCTGCGAATTAATAATTCGACTAATTTATATCGAGGAAAGATTTCATCGGGTATTTGTCATGTGCCTCGTGCTCGCGAACGGCCACGCGTTTCTCCAAGCAAAACTCGATTGGGCTTAGGTTGTTATTCAGATAATTTGATAAACGCGCGTATGATACGTGTTGGAACGATTCGAGAATCGTAACGATACAACATCCAAGTGTTACGATAAATCAGCATCTACGATGACCGAGAAAATATGTTATTGACGTAGCAAAATTACAATTTAACGGTGTATAGATATTTATATCGTTAGTTAGTCGAATTAACGAACAGGATCGATGGACCAATTTCCAATGGTAATTCATCTCACGACGTAAATTCGTAGGATGATGCGAAGGTATTAAACGAGCTGCAGCACGCGAATTAATTACGTTACAAACAATTTCGCTTTAGAAAAGAGCTGCCAACGTGTAAAAAGGACCGCGTTTTGACGAATGAGCGCTCCATCCAACGAATTGCTCTTCGCGATAGAAAAGATATCGCGACGAAGATCGGTCTTTACGGCACGCTCCATCGAGTTATGAGAAGATCTTGGACGAGTACGATTCGCGTAATAAATGATACTTGAACGTTGATAATCTAGACGATTCGTGTCGGAAAGGAATTTCAGTAGGTCTGGTCGAGCGGTTTATTCCCGGCAGCGTTCGATGGTTGAACGATTTATCACGTTCGGTGATAAAATGGCGGCGGATACAGTGAAAGAACGCGCGTGCTCTAGCAGAACAAAGAAAACAATTCGGATTGTTTTATCGAGATCTCGACGAGCGCCGCTGTCCGATAAAACTGACGTGGATTCGTCTCCGGTCTCGGTGCATTAGAGAGACGGGGAAACAGTAGCCAGCGAGAAGCGGAATCGCTTCTTCGGTGAAAGCTGTCGCGAAAGTTCGCCGGCTTTATTCCAGTTGATAGAAAGCTTTGAAACTCGCTATCGTATGGTATAGGTTGCCGCTGCGTTTTTCCAAGTGACTGGAGTGCAGAAAGGTGTCTGGAAAGCCGCGCCACTAGAGAGCTGCAAAAGGTTACCGTGTCCATTCATTGTGGTGCGACAAGCCGCGGTTGTGGCCTCACCCTTTCCTTCCTTCCTCAGAGAAGCTCACCAACGAGGGTGCTCGCTTTTTTCCCTCCCCTCTTCGCCCCTTTTATCGGCCGCGTGCACTCGTTGCGCGAACGTTTGAAACAGGCTTTTTAACGGCTCTGTACTGCGAGCTTTCTCGCGAACGAGCCCGCTTACGCTCGTCAGCGATCTCTTTAGACTCTGGGCTTTCGTATTCCGTGCTCTTCGACATAGACGGCCGATAAATCGTGACATTGCGCCGTTAACTCGAACGCGCGGCAGACGTTTATCCGGCATACGAACGACACGAACGTGACCCGTCGTCCTGACGTCTTCTCGACTCAATCTGCTCGTTCCATCCGAGCGGCAAGAAAATATATTTGTTGTCTAACGCGACAGCGACTCTCTTTCGACTTCGCTGCGCGTTGTCGAGTTCTTCGTATCTTTGCAACGGTTAGCTCCGCTCGGATAACTAAAGTAATTGCGATTAATAGGTTTCGACGGATTAACGAATGAAATAGCAATTCCATTAGTTGAAATTTCTTCCAGCAACGTGCTAGATTCTTCTTTAGCGTACGCAACGTAACTTATGTAGGTGCGTTTGCACGGGCACAGATCGGCCGGAGTCATCGCGACGAGAGCGTAATCTCATCTCAGCTGGAGGCGTGTTCGCATACATGCTTGATGGAACTTGCATTGTATTCTCATGAAGGGACAACGGTGAGAAAGCAGTATTCTTGTGGGAAAACGTAGGTAATGCCAGCCGCTGAATTTTTTATTCGTTAGTTCATCCATGCAACCGCTATTGTCTCTGTTTTCTCGTTGCGAGTAAATTCGCGGATATCTTCGTTCGCTTGCCAACGACAAGAATGGTCGTCGTTTCTTGTACATCGCTGTTTTATGCGCGGCCCTTGCTTTTTCACGAGCGAAACTAATTCTTCTACGCGATACGCGTGTTTCACACGGCACTCGATTTTCCTTCAATTTTTCTTCTAAAAGACACGCGTAACAACGTGCCTGGAATTTTTTCCTCGTTTCACGACTAGCAATGTAATTATACGTTGTATGATTTCGCAAGGACTGCGACTGATCTCGCGTCGACGCGTACTACGTTCTCGAAAGCAACGATGCGAAGAGTCAAGCGCCACGTGATCAGCGTTTCGACGATCGACCCACGCATCGTATACGGCATTTTCTTTCCTTTTTCTGCACGTCGTGACGCGCTATTCACGCGACCAGTCTCCACACGATCACTCGTGTCGAAAGAACAATACACAATGCTCGATTTGGCTTATCGTTCTACGTGAGGGAACACCGAGAATGGAAGACGTAATATCGATGTTAATGTCGGGAACTTAGGTTTTCCGCGATAGGGAAATCGTTCATTGGTAGGAAAGCTTCAACGCGGAAATCGTCATCGACCAAGTCGTCGTACGAAAAGTTCTAACAAATTTAAATTGCTTCGAAACGAAGAAATCGCAAAAGCAACGTTCTAAGAACTTTTCAATCATAGAATCGATTACTTTTACGAGCAACCATTTTAACACTTTGACTGCCACGTTTTCTCCTGTGACGCCACGGTAGTCGTTAGTGACCGGAGCTCTTGAACTTTTAACTATTGTAAAAATTGAATGAAAATTGACAGTTAGGGTATTTTGAATATAACCGATAAATAGAAGATACTTTGAAATAAAAAGAGCCACATTGAACAATTAAACACTTTTATTAGAACATTAATAAGAAAAAAACGAGAACAAATCTTGCACCTAACGGTGCACTGTGTTAAAACAATTTAAACATAAATGTGACATATCAGTACAATCTTGACAATAGGTGGTCACCTTTCTCGTCCGATTCTTAGCAATTTTTGATCCTAACTGTTTGACATATTTTTTATAACACTCTCTGCAAAATTTTCCTGCCAGGTACGCTTGCCCTTCTTTCTTCTGCATTTCGTGTCGCAATTTTTGTCGAATAAGTATATTTGACGACTCTGATGAATGGCACTGTGTAAGGTGCATTGCGAGTGCCATTCTAAAATCAGATACCTTGATCTTTGTTTTTGTTGCTTGTTTATAGAGTATCATCGCGTTTGAAATTGATGTATTTAACAATAACTGTAAAGCTAATTTTATATACCACTTGAGGGTTCTTCTACGTGGTGTAGAATATGCTACCATTTGATCTGATAAATCTACAGCACATTTTTCTCCGTTGTAATCTACCACTACCTTTGGTTTATCACAAGCATAATTTTCTTCGCGGACCTCTACCATTTCAGCCTAATATCTTCTACACGTTTCAACAATATATTCTGCACGTTTTGCTTACGACGGAATAACGAATGCGAATGGTTTGTTGAAATAAACGAAACCTCGTTATAATATGTCGCTATCAACTGTTACCAAGGCGCCACGGTGGTCACCCGTGACCACCAATCAGATAAACGGTCCATTGGGGAAGAATGTTGTCTTGCATCATCAATTTATTATTACTTTGCCATTATATGCTTTGAATAATAAAATGTAATTTCGTCGTGGCAGTCAAAGTGTTAAGGAAATTACGTATATTAAGGTGAGATGTAATTTGTAACGTACCTAATATTTTTGTAACAAATGAACTCTGTTACATGTATATACAATAAGAAAAGAACATAAATAGAAACGTGTAAATTGTATCTAGGCACGCTATTATAGTTTCCTCAAGACTGTGTAAAGACAAATCGATGAACCGAACGTTCTCCTTGTAAGCAATGGCCGTGGCTAACGCGGCCGAACTTGGTCGATCAAACGAGAAGCAATGCTTCCTGTTCGGTGCGGTGGTTTGCCTCTTTCTTCGACGTTGAATATTCGATATTGAAAAATTTACAGCTTTCCGTTGCTCCGAAAATCGTTTACAATGTACGTCGTTGACGTTTGGTCGTTCGTCGATTCATCTGCATACTTTATTCGTGAAACGTTCGTTAAATGAACATCGAACCATATTCTCTTTTTTTTTTTTTGCTTTATGAAGAATACATTCTCGACCCACTTCGGATTACAAGCGAAATTTGTAACGTTATGTCGAATTAAGAGTAGGATGGTACACGTTCAAACGTAAGAAAAAAGAGATTAAAAGGCGGAAAATAAAGAAGCTAAAGACGTGCGTATTTTCGCAAAGCGTTCGATACAGTCCGCCTAATGCAAAAATATTTCGTTTCACTTACCACTTGTTGTAAACAAATAACGAAAAAGGGAGCAACGAGTCGAAGCTTAAGCTAACGAGTTTTCCAGCTTTCGACTTGGCTGGAAAACAAAATTTACCCGAAATGCCGAAAGCAGCGAATATATTGGAAACAATGAATTTTTTACCTGCGTCTCTCGTACTTTTCACGTCGAAATTTCATCGTCTCAACGAAGGTTTTCGAAATGTACGAGTATGTCTAATCTTGGATGTTTCAAGGTGGCAAATTTCATTTCTAGACGAACGCGAAAGGATAAAACGCGATTACATTTGCGTAACGAAATAATTACAAAGAGCTGTCGGGAAGCTAAGTCCTTTGATGGGACAGGAAGGACTCGTTCTCTTCTTTCTCCTCGCTTTTGCATTTCCATAAATGCAAATATTTTGGCTAAACATATCATTATCAGTCGGCTGCTTGCTCGCATATTGTATCTTTGCCACAAACAATAGCGAATTTCGTTTACGAGTTTAATTTCTCCTCCGCAGATCGCGGTTTTCGCTCGACCGTATTTTCTTTCCCGAACTCTTTTTCTTTCGCCGTTTTAGTTGAGATTCAGCAGCTGCGGTTTTCTTGCGGTCTCGCAATTTTACCCTCGGAAAAATAAGACGATATCGCGAGATTAAAAATCAATTTTCTCTTCTCTTTTTTTTTTTTTCATAGTTACGTATAACACTTAAATAAGAAGATTCCAGGTGAGTTTCAAATATCACGGGAATTTAAACGTTTACGAGATTCGTGGAGTTATCGGAGCGTGTAAAATTTCAGGTTGCACAATTATCAAAGAAAGTATGGCAAATCGAATAATTGGCCCAGCGTTATTACACCGAGCTGGGCACGGAGAACGAACGTTATACGCGTTCGAAATTATTCGAAATCGTTGGAATTGCCAGGTGAAAACGTTGGATTTACGACGCGGTCAGAGATAGGCACTTTCTCGGCTCTGATTTCGTCGTTATTTTTATCGAGGAATTTTCGATCGTGGAAAATCATCAGCCGGTAATATCGGACGATGGCTTTAACGATTCTCGGACGAGGATCGGTCAAAAATGACTGGTAGTGGAATCTCAAGCGGATAAACTAGCTCGAGGTGGAATGGTACGCGGGGATAATAGTTTAATGGATTGCCAGACTGTTTGCAGAGGCCGCAAACAAAACATTTCTCCGTGCTTTCTGCCGTTTCGATACAAATAGCGCGATAAATCACAGTACATAACGTTAATAGGATCATGTCGCAACAGGTCTGATTTATTTGTCATGGCCGAAACGAGATTTTTGGTGTTACCAGTGCTTCGTTGTCGCGACATTTTCACGTCGAGGATCGTTTCTCGCTTGGATAAGGTCGCCGCTTCTTTCGAGACACCGCTGTCGGGATTTTCCACGTCGAAGCGAAAATCAAGGGAACCGGTAGCAAACAGCCATGTCCCACGATATTAGAAATTTACAGAGAAATAAATTTTAACCACCATCGTTTTCTCTAAATAAACGTTAGAACGTCGAATTATTCAAATTTACTTGATTATCATTCTATTTATCGCCTGTATCGTTTACCGCCGTACGATTATTCAAATTTATTACGATGGTATAACGGGGCTAAAATTACGTATTTTTCGCTCGCGACGGATAATTTTGACGACAAAAGCGAAGATATATTTACGTCATACACCGTGGCTAATCGTTTTATAATTACGTGCAACAATCGAAACGTCCTATCGCGAGATCTCTAACAACTTTCAATAGTTTCCTCTGCTTAACAGAGCAACGAGTATTTAAACTCGGTGTACCAACAACAGCAGATATTTTATTGTTAATGGAATCGAATCGCCTATAGCGAAGCTCGTTGATCTAGTGTACTTTAGGCGAAGTGACTGAGGGCATGACCTTACTCCACGTCAACTCGAGCGTCTTCCAAAGACGCTTTTATTCTTTTTACGCTCATCAGAGACTACCTTTGCGCTTCTTTCCTTTTACTTTCGCCTCTGCTTTTAAAGACCCCTCACTTCTGTTTTCTTCTCCGCCATCTCTTACTTCCACTCGTTTACCATTTCTAATTGTACACTGCCATCCGATAACCCGGCGAAACTTAACGCCGCGTCGATACGACGCATTCCAATTACAACGAAGTTTTGTCATTTCTCCGATCTACCGATCGAATTAACTTGCAAAACGCGTTGCGTCTATTGCGATTAGGTTACAAAAGAATCGTACCGGAAGCATAGACTTTTCACGATCAACGATCGGGTGAACAAAAGGTCATGGACGAAAAGGGACAATACCTAATTGAACAAAGTTATATTTTTAAGGAAAAATTTGGAATTTTCCTTAACCACCCAACCCAATAGAACGTGCTTGCGTTGCGTTTGTGCGTTTGTCAAGATTCAGCCTATTACAAAATCGCTGAAATATTTATGTTTGAACGCAATTGGTAAATGATCAACGGTAGGAAAACATTTAACAAGTGAGGCTCACATTTTGGAGAAATGATATCTCGCGCGTATATTTGCAATTAATGCAACCTTTATGCAAACGAACGGATGTTATGCTGCAAAATTGGATATTGCAAACTCTGTGCAGAGTTATAAGAAACAGGTAACCATAGCGAAATAATAGAAGATATAATAATAAAGACATAGTAAGGATATATAGTGGAATCTATGTAAAAGACGTGCAATTTTGTGTGACCATTATTTAAATAACACGATGTATTTATAGAATATTGACAAGATTTTCATTAGAAGTTGAATGATGAAATATTATTCTCTCCAAAAATAAATCAAGAGATTACGAAACTTTAAGGTATAGTAATTTTAGAGTTATGAAACTCGTGGTTATATCTACTTGTAATTGAACTAGGAAAAACGAATGGTTCTAATTAAACGATACAAGTCAATATTAATATCGAATATACTTTGAATAAACAACATTCAATTTAATCTGCGTATTCGTAACGCGAGGGAAAAGATTTAAATTTAAGAGTATACCCTATACGTATGGAAACTATTGTACAGCAACACAGTGGAATTAAGAAAGTCATAATTCTTATGTTCCACGTTTAATTTGCAACTTTGTACGGTTGTAAATATATTAGTTTGTCGGAGAAGTTCCTTTCGTTTCATAAGGTGATAATAGATGAACAAGAATTTCTGTTTTATATTATTTTATTGAATTAGCTATGATCCATTTCGTTATATTTCTATTATTATGTTCGTGCGTAATTCAATAAACTAATATAAAACAAATCGTGCGTCTATTATTTCCTTATAAAACGAAAGCTTTTCGGACAACCTAATACATTATCACAGTTTTGATAATAATCCATAAAGTACATGGTGCTCCTCGGATTCCGGGCATTCCGATAGACAAATAAAAAATTATACACTTTAAACAAAACGATCAAGAGATCACAGCTTCGAGCGGTTCGAAAGCTGAGAACGAAGAGGAGAAAAGACGATACAGAACGTTGGCGACAGAGTGACGGTTGAATATCTCCAATAAAACATAATTTCGTTATGCCTTCTGTGTCTGTTTAAAAGTAACTATAAAGAAGAATTCGTAGATATCGCATGGATCGAACACAATCTCTTCAGCGTCGATCAAACGTGTTCATTCTGGAATATAAATCTATTTTCAAGGTATCTTATCTTTTCTTACACCACTTGGGGAATCCATCGCCACCATCGTCATCTATCTTACCCGCAAGACCCTGATCCCCGTTGTCGATACCTCGCGATATTTCTCCTCTCGATCGAGTAAAACTTCACCGATACGCTGTACGATCATGGCCGTGAACACGCTGTAAAAACGTTATCGACTCGTCGCATGCACTTTGCATTTTTTGCAGGAAATCTTGTGAAATAGATTTCTCGACCGTCGGGGTAATTTGTCGAAGCAACGCGACGTTCCGGCTCTTCCGTTTTATTTTTCCACGCAGAAATTAGGTAAAAAGGAAGGCTTTTCTAACGGCGAGTTCAGCGAGCCACGGAATGCCTGTCACGTTGTATCTTGATATTTTCATGGCTGGATGTTGGAGCGAGCATGGCACGCTGACGAAATTCCATTGCGCGCTGCGGAACGTGGCCGCGTGGCTCTAAATGAAAGCGATCGTGCCACCGGATCACGGTATTTAACGCTAACAGGCTCGGGCACAAGCTGACGAAACTTCGTTTCGCCAGCCGACGAGGATAGTCGTCGGTGGCGCGACGTGCACCGAGGGCGGACAGACGGCGGATACAGAGGCTTGAAAATAAGCTAAGTAGTGCAGCTACGTGTACGCGTATGCGCGTTTCTTGAGAAAAAGCGAATAAATTGGCAGCGACACGCGGACGGGGAAAGTGAAATGGAAGATCGGAGTGTGAGGCAGATCGGAAGGAGAAAGTGACGATGTAAATCGAAGCGGTGAGTTGCATAGAGAAGGTAGGAAAAGGCGCATGGAAAGAGCGAGAGGGGCAGAGAGCAGCGACGTGACATTTTGTCGGTCGTAGACAGCCGAATCGATCGTCACGCTTGCCTTTGTTTGATTTAATTGACACAGCGGTAGATCGGTAGATAGGCCGTGCACGTCGCGCCAGTCGAATCAAGCCTCGCAGTACTATCGCGTGGAGCTGGCTGGAATTCTGCCGGAGGCCAGACGCTCGGTGAATATTAGGGGCGATCGAGAGTGCTGAGTAAATTTCATCTTCTATGCTTCCGGCCGGTAAGCTCTTAAGAGCGGCATACATTTAGCGGTGTACGACGAAGAAAGGGACAAGCGAGAGCGAAGAAGCAAAGAAGAAAGGAGAGACGGTTGAGGAACGGCATGGTGTGAGTAATACGACCGCGGGAATAATAAGCCAATATAAATGTAAATGCGAGGAACTGAATATATCTCGTATTTAGTGGTTTAAGTGAAATAACGCGACCAAGTTACGCGAGATCCTATTAGGACGTGGAATTAGTGGAAAAATTGCCGCGAATTAGACAGCGAAGCGCAATGGAAATAGTATACGCTGCTTTTGTCGCCACTTCGCTCACCGGTCGTTCAAACGATCGAAATCGGTCTCGTGGCATTAGCTCGAATCGTATCTCGCGCCTGCAATCGCCTAAGTTTGTCGATATTCGCTGTGGACGCACAAACGACTGTTCTTTATCATTTTACTTTGATTGTGTACAATACCTAATCGAACGTGTGAATGTGAATTGATGATTGTTCAGAACGACAGGAGAAATCAGTTAATGGGAAAAATGGAAAGGTTCTATCAGGGAAAGAATTTCGGTTTTACTTTGCACCTGTATCGACATACGTCTGGAAAAAATTGCATCACGCTATGATAGACCTTGATAAATTACGCAATATTTTGTTCCACAATTGTTTTTCTATCCGATTCCGGCCGGCTAAGTCATGTAGCGGCTCATGGCCGTCGAAAAAGTTGAAAGGGAAAATTCAAAACTGAGATGTCCATAATACTGTGCCTTGGAACACTAATGGTGTTTGGGTTACAGGGTCTGGAAGCAAATGAACTTTCAATAGATTGTTTTTGCTGTTTTTTGTGGTAACATCCGTTGATATAAACGTATGACCGAGCTCTCTATGAATTTATTATTCTTTATTCGATTAGTATAGTAGTATTGAGTAAAATTGGCACGCACTATCTCTGTACTTATTTTAATATTGAGTTAGCAACTAAGTGATTGCGTATTTTAAATAAGAAGGAAAATTCCAAATTTTTGCTTAAAAATATAACTTTATTCAATTAGGTATTGTCCCTTTTTATCGATGACCTTTTGCCATCTTTCAGGCAGTGTCGTAATTCCATGTTCATAAAACTTTCTTGATGAAAATGTGATTTTACATCATCAGCGTCATTAAAAATTTCACCATTTAAGGAGATCTTCGTGGAACAAAATAAATAGTAATTTGAAGGCGCAAGGTCAAGGCTATATGGTGGATGTGACAACACATCCCAACCTAGTTGCAATAATTTTTGGCGAGTGACGAAAGATGCGTGGGGCTTTGTATTATCAAGCTGGGAAACAACACCCTTACGATTTGCCAATTCCCGCCGCTTTTCTTGAACTGCATCGCTTCGTTTGGCGAATCGTTGAACGTGCACGTTTGAATTAATCGTTCGGTTTCTTGGTAAAAGTTCAAAGTACAGAATTCCTTTATAATCCCAGCAAACTGCCAGCATAATCCTTTTTTTACAAATTCATTCACTCGTTACTTTATAATAAACCAGACTTACTTCGTAACATCTGTAACTGCCGGAGATTTCGTAAAAAATTGCACAAGTTTGCGAAAGCTTATCCGTTCGCCGTCGCTGTTCGATCTGGCGATATTCGTAGAATCGACGATTTTCAATAAACAGAATTGTTTGATAATTTAAACTCGAGTAAGTAATCGTTGCTATCTAAAAATTGTAGAGCGTGTCTGTCACGCAGTGGCGATCCGAGGGTGTGATCGTCGATCTGCTGTCACGAATACGATAGTCCTACGAGCAAGATTATAACACGGCAATTGCTATCGAGCAGGCGACAACGAGACTCTAATTATATACGCTAGTTACGGCTCGTTCGTCATCCCTTCGATCGTGAATTTAGTATAGCGCACGTTTCTGCAGTAGCACGACAGCGTAAAAAATGGCAGACGTGCGTGTCCCTTCACTAAACATCGACGAATATAAAACGTATTGCCCGAATGCTCGTTTTTCCCAAATGTTGGCCAGCAAACACGAAAAGTCTCGTATCAAGCAATCTGACAAGCTCTTTCAAATCAAACTCGATCGCTTCTTCGAGTATTTCAAAGAACCTGGTTCCGTGACACGGTCGAACGTAAGTTCTTCTCGTGCGTACGTTAGATGCAAACTCGAGCGTTTCGTTATTCAACCGACAAGGTAACGCGATAGCGGCGGATGAACTCGTTCGCGACACGCGCCGTCTCGTGCATCCAACTTTCCCCTATCCCGACCAATCAACTTGCTACGTTACACGGTTAACTCGGAGTTTCGTTAACACGGTGTATTTGGAACGCGGTTAAAATGACGCGTGATTAATGGAAACAGCGGTCGGCAACGGATAATTCGATCCAGCAAATTACTTGGGTCCAAGTCGTACAGCTCCTTGCTTCGACCAACTAACTGCGACCGAACCGGTGACGTATCACCGAATCCAACCGAAAAATCCAATCGTCGAGCGTTAAGGGAATTCGATTAACTTTCTCTCCGTGCCTGTCTGCAAACCGTAGCAGACCTTGAGGATTAATATTCGACGAAACGTTTGCCAACCGGACGTGGTAAACCAGTGTCACCGTAACACGATCAATCGATATTCGAAAATATGCACCGATTGATGATAGCGGAGTCGTCGTTTAGTTCTAACGGGATTATCACATTTTTGTTAACAAAATGTTATTCTTTACCACTGGATAGTAGGTCACGGAGCCTTGAAATTAATGCTGCAACTACCAAATCAGTCAAATTGACTGGTTTTACAATTTTATTTTAAAATTCCTACTTCGTGTTATATTTTCTTCCGCAGTGATGTAATGAATTTTATTTTGTTTTTTATGTACTCAAAATCACAATAGTTTTGTATCAAGGCTACTTATACCAACACCGATCAAAATGGCTAGTCAAAGTGTAAAAGGGTCCTGCAATCTGTTCATCGAAGCCCAATTAACCAGGTTCCTCGTATTGTACAACTTCGCACACGTTTTTAAACTTTTTACCGCGTATCATTCGATAAGATGATATCATTTATCAGGAAAATTCCGGATCGATCTTCAGATCGCTAGATGCTAACACTAGAAATACCAGAGCAGTGAAATTGATTGGTTTTACAATTTTATAAATGCGTCAACCCTCGCAGATGGATTAATAATACGAAAAATGTACTACATAACATGGAATTGCTTCTGTAAGAAAGTAATAAATCAATAAATATATAAATGTTCTATTATTACGTATTTTTTAAAGACCAGTCATTTTCACTGGTTTTGGTAGAAATAGCTTCGTGTTAACTATCGATAGTTGCAGTGTTGAGACCATAAACGAATCATCAACGATTGACAGACGATGGGTTTAAGTATCGCTGTGGGAAAGATCGATTGCTATCGGCACGGGTCGCGCGTGCCGTGGAGAGGCGGCTACTGCCGTGGCTCGCGAATAAGAAATTACGTTGTAAGCGTTCGCGCGTGCCGAGCCTCGTCGTCACTGCACTTCTCGTCTCGTGTATCGCGAATACGCCGCTGCAAAGTACATACTCGTAGCAGCAGCCAGTCACCGCATCCATATGCATCGGCCGCTCGTAAAGAACAGCGGTGGCGAAATTAACGGAGGCAAGCTACGCTCCACGGCGGTGGAGGATACGAGCGGCTTGCAAATGCCTTTAGAAAGTTTCGCTCCTTTCCACGTGCCCCGCCGTGTTCCTGCTCCATTGCGATCGTGCGGATACGCTGTAAATATGCGCCAACGTAAATTTAGCCACATTATCATTTTCTGGCAAATTGTTTCGATCGTCGTGCATCGATAGCGCAGCGAGGAAAATTTCGCGCTACGCTTACAATCTCGCGGTCTTTGACTTTGAATCGTAGTCGATGCTGCGCTTCGATAAGCTGCCTTTGCCCAAGAACGGTTCGCTTCGTTTGTTTCTTTGATTCGCGGAAATTCGTTCCTTCAGAAACCCAGGGAAAAACTAAGAAAGAATTAACAGATAGAAATACAACGGGTGTCGCTCTGTTACGGAGAGAATAAATTTTGATTCGAATAGCCAATAAGGTTCGATCATCGTCCTGAGAAGCTAGCGATCTGCCTTCTGCTTACAAAGTTCTGTGTATCGGGCACGTACGTCACCATGATATCGAAACGGGGGAGAATAAACTCGAGGGTTACGATAAATTAGAAAGCGGCACGGTTCAGCTCGCGGCGTGCGGGAAATTTAAGGAAGCAGTTTTTACGTTAGCCGGCGAAGATTGCGAAGGAATGTCCTTCGGCGCACGATTTATAATGCCGGCCCAAGAATATTAGAACCTTTTACGGGCGTTCGTGACCGAAACAAATTAGGCGAGCACTCGAGTGTAACCGTTGCCGACTATGATTCCCGCGGATTGCTGGAAGCCGCAACAACACTGGAAAAAATCCTGATTACGATGGCGACGTTGACATTAGAAGCAGTTTCTTCCCTGCTATCGAGGCCGCGAGTACAATGTACTTAGACAGTGAACGGAAATTTACCGTAACTAACGGTTTACCCGTTGCACTCGCGATGCTCTTCAACTGGCAACCTGCGCGGTGCGTCGCATGCCACTTGATCGCACGTCAGACTTTTATTTTCCTTATTTCGATAGAGTGGAATTTTGTAACAGTGGCGATGTTTCTATTCTTTCGTCATACGTTTTAAGAATCATCGATAACGAAGAATAACTTTCCATTCGATTCTTACCAAGCACTCGTTACACATTATTTTTTATTTCGTATTTTATCCTGTATTTTATCTCGTTGGAAATTTGATTTAGCGACCTACCCTGTTCATCGTTGTCGTCGTACGTTTATATCCGTGGTGTGCGCGTTTGCTTTTAATATAACATAAATTTATTAATATTCATTGTGTTCTTTCCGTTTACGAATGAAACCGAATATTCAGATAACAGTATATTGCCATATCGAAAAGTGCATTCGTATAATAACGAGAATCGAAATAATTAGTATAAGTTGCAGCATATACATTTACAATATGCGACGGTGGTTTTAAATTGCAAATAATAAAATCTGCATCAACGTTACAGCATTATAATCGCAGTTGCACGGAGAGATCGCTCATGGATTTATCCTGTATCGTATTTATTCGGAATTTAACAAACAATATTTTTTTAATAGTCGTGTTACCGAACGAAATCTTTCAACGAAATTATGGAAGCATAGACGGGCAATTAAGGTGACCATCGTTCATCTTGAAGCTACGTCTGATTAGAGTAATTAACAGCTAACGTACGTCTGTTGTAATCATCCATTCGGTAAATTCTATGAAACTCGCTTCTCCTTGTAATATATGGAAATTGCTTGCAGGCCGGGACATACACGGACGTACTTACCTACATGTGTACGCGCGTTGTAAGGTGGAATGTGCTCGTAAAATGGTATAAGGAAGTCGGTTTGGCTGGAATCGTGCATCTTCTAGATCCATCGACTTCCATTCCTACCTTAATGGAATCTTTACCGAATATCTGCAACGAAAATCGGTCGTTTGTTTAGTCGTACGGTTAACGGATCTTGCAACTTTAAATCGCCAGCGACACTGCTCGCTGATACCTGTTCCTATAGTCCGCCATAGTCCGTGAAACATTTGAAATCTGAGACTCGAATATAATTTCTTGCACGTCAATCGAGAGTAAATGCTTTTTTCATTACGATCCCATGTTATTAACCCTTAGAGTGCCGAATACTATGCGGTCCGTACGGACGGCGCGCGGCCAGCGCTGACGATCGCTGTGGACGGAGTACTTTTTCGTTAGATTGAACTCTGTTGATTGACTATTCAAAGCGCAAATCGTAATAAGTTATAGTAATTCTTTTGCACGAGATTAAATGATCCAAGAGCGCTATTTTTTAGTATTAATTATTTATTATAAACATTGAAATTTACAATAAACTAGAATTTGGGTAATAAACTAGAAAACGATAAACTAGAAAACTAAATTTAGTAAATATAACAGAAGTTAATGATTCAGTTGTGTGTGAAAAATGTCAAAACAATTATCGATACATAATCCGACATCGCATTTTCCGCATTCGTATCGCGTGTCGCCCCTTCTCTTATTTTTCACACAAACAACACATTTTCATCTTGGTAATTGTATTGTGCTGGCACGATTAGAGCACTTTGATGGAAAATGCCTATCAATTAAACGAAATGGCAAATCCTCGGACTTTCTCTTTCCTCCTCCTACCATACTTCTACGTTGGAAATATTTTCGTTAAATGTCTCTTATCAACGCTAAATGAAATTCGCTAAATTTTTGTTTCGAAGCGGTAGATTTTTGATATAAAATATATGCATTATATATAAGGAATGCATTTATATTTATCTCACACAAGCGTAATAGTATTACTTCTGCGTAGGTGTTCGGAAAAATTGACAAACGCATATATGCGTCCTTAGTCCATGCCGGACACTTACAGAAAACGCATATATGTGTCCTTAGTCCACAGCGATAGCTTTCGCCAGACGCATGTATACGTTCATAGCACTCTAAGGGTTAATTAGGTTATATTTTTCAGATTACGATATATTATGTGTCGATCGAGTTTCCGCTGTGAAGGAAATCTAATTCCGATAGTTTGATAAAAGTTGATTCTACACCGATAAATGGAAGCGTTTTTCAACGAAAGTAGGCGAAGTAATAAACAAATTCGTACTTATACGATATAATTAGCAATGCTATATATCGAGTAGAATTTGAATAGAACTCGTGTACTTTTACGTTTCCGCGACGCGATTATTTCTCCGGTGTAAATGTCTCTCAACTCTTAATTAAAGATGAAGTTTATCATTTGAATTATTATTAGCTGTACCGTGTTTCTTTACATCAATTACAATTAATACGCTAATTTCCCTGAAACATAGAAATACTCGTTGCAGGCCGATAGTTTATTCGTTGCGATATTTTTCTTTCTTATAAATATCACGATTCCTGTTGTTTATTGTGCTTTAGGTGCTTGTATTTTCCTTTTACAATTTACAATTAATATATATATATTATATTCGTGAGTAAAATTACAAGATTTGCGACAATTTTCCGCGCGTTGAAAGCATGACGTCAGGATTATAACTCTTGCTGTATACTGATCGAGTTCAGTGATAAGGAGACGTCGACTACTTAACCCCCTACGAATCGGTGAACATAGTATATAGTAGTCTAAAAATAATGGACACTTTGCACGCAGCAACATTGTATAATTAACGCCACTACTATACTTACTATATCTACGAAAACACAGTGTAAGAAAGTTAGCAAAACATTCCAGTAGAACGACCACGATTTATGTGATTATTTTTGCGCTGAAAATCAAACAGCACCGAAATTCGCATAAAACTCAAATGAAAAGTAAAAGTAAATACGCGAAAAAATAGATCGTCGAATATTAAAGGATTAACCCTTTGCACTCCTATGTCGAGTGTGACTCGATATTAGTTTTTATCTCAGGAGCTCCTTTGTCGAGACTCACTCGACATTTTTTCATGTCCATCTTTTTTTGTCAAAAAAAAAAACCAGGATTGCATCCTGGAAATTGTTTCAAGATATATCATACACTTAAAAATTACAAAATACAACAATAGTATGAATAAAACAGGTATTTAAGTGAATTTGTTTCTTCCTTTATTTATTTAAATTGTCTTATTTTTTTTTAGTTCAAGTAAATTTCAAATAAAACAGTTAAAAGCATTGGTAGCTGCTGCTAACGAAATTGAAATAAAATTCGGAGTGCAAAGAGCAAAAGGAGACTGGGAGTGGGGGGTACGGTACATCTTGGAGGAGAAAGATCGTATAAATGACACTAAATAATATTTTAACGATCGTCTTGTACATTTAAATTCAGCGTAATATTGTCGCGCAAAGCTAAAGTTGAATTTTTTTCATTTAAACGTGGTACATGTTGACCTAAAAGAAAAACGAAAAAACACCGATAATGTCGGATCGTTGCGTAAAAATCAATACACGGTGATTTTTTCATTTTTGTAATTTTATATAAGCGAGGTAATGTCCTTCTTCCAATAAACAAATGTCACATCGACAAATTTGCTTGAAACAATCGTAACTTATCACGACTTACTTGCAGCACCGTATACTGTAACGTACGGTTATCTATCGTCTATTACATGCGCAATATATTAGGTTGTCCCAAAAATTTCTTTCGTTTTATGAGAAATAATAAACGCACAATGTTTATTGTTTTATATTAGTTTATTGAATTATGCACGAACGTAATAATAGAAATAGAACGAAATAAATCATACCTAATTCAATAAAATAATACAAAAGAAATTGTTGTTCATCTATTATCACTAGAACTACCGATGGTTAACACAAAGCTATTTTTACAAAAAAAAAAAAAAAACAGTCAAATACTGGTCTTTAAAAAATACGTAATGACAGAATATTTTTATATTTGTTGATTTATTAGTTTCTTACAGAAGCAACTCCATGTTATGTAGTACATTTTTGATATTATTAATTCATCTGCGACCATGATCCCTAAACGAGGGTTGACACATTTATAAAATTGTAGAACCAATCAATTTGACTGGTGTAGTATTTCTAGTGTTAGCATCTAGCGATCTAGCGATAGATCCGGAATTTTCCTGATAACTGATATCATCGTATCGAACGATACGCAGTAAAAATTTTAAAAACGCGTGGGAAGTTGTACAAAACGAGGAAACTGGTTAATTGGGGTTTGATAAACAGATTGCAGGATCCTTTTACACTTTAGCAAGTACCAGTCATTTTCACTGGTATTGGTATAAGTAGTCTTGATACAAAATTATTTTCAGTTTGAATACATAAAAAACAAAAAAAAATTCATTATATTATTCCTTTAGTTATCGTTGCGAAAGTTATTACATCATTTTGGAAAAAATATAACGTGAAGTAGGAATCTTAAAATAAAATTGTAAAACCGGTCAATTTGACTGGTGTGGTAGTTCTATTGTTATCATCTTATGAAACGAAAGAAACTTTTCGGACAACCTAATAAAACTGTATCGAGCTCCCTACGCGTCAGTCCTCCCCAATCTGCCTTAAAATTGAACTTATAAATTACGTCGCTGGTTTAATCGATCGCCGTTCTAACTGGCTATATTTTCTTTGAGGCCGAGTAACGCGCAACACAATATTACGCATATTTCCGTTTCTGCTTGCGTCTCGAATAAGAAGCTTCTTGTACTCGATTTTTCCTTATAACCGTTTCTCTCTAGACGTGCAACGTACTTCTCGTACGCTGTCTCATACAGAACTAAAGTCGTCCTAAAAGAATTCAAAGGATTACTCCATTTACGAGTGTCTGAGCGCTCGTAACGTCGTGGCTCGGATCGCTCGGCGAAAAACGAAGATTTTCCTCTCTCGGTAATTTACGCACCACTTTCCTTTCTCTTTCTTTTCGTTCGCAGAAACGTTCGATACAGTTGCCAGCGAGATAAATAACGCAAAACGAAAACAGACACGGGCAATTGGATTTTTTCATCTTTAATTTGTGCGTCTACGGAAAGAAAGGGTGTCATGTCAAACGGCACAGTCCGATCAGATTAAATGGTTTAGCGAGCGACAAGTTGTTAATTACTGAAACGAAGAGAGAGAAAGAGAGTGAGAGGGAGAGAAAGTGAAAGATACGAAGTTAAATACTAAGTATCAGTATGGATTACATTCACGACACAGAGCAAAGCGTATCAGATTTGCAACCCGCGATCAAATACAACTTTTCTCCTCCTTTCTCTCCGTGTGTTCTTAAAAGACCGAGCTTTTTATACCAAGCGAGTTATCTACGAGCGTCGTGGAAAACGCGTACAATATAAAATAGGCGTGCACGCGCCTGCAGGAAGTTCGAGGGAACTTGAAACACACGGGCGATCCTGGTCGAATGAATGAACGAATGCACGTCGTACGTTCACGAGTCGATGAATAAGCATTTCATCGGAATAAATGCACCGTCAGTCCTACGCTAAATGAAAAATCGTTGCGTTTAGATACTGTTACCGCGTTTTTCACCAAACAGAGGCGAGAACACGTGCGATAGATACAAACGATCGAACGTGTTGTTCTACAACGAGTTTATCGTTCGTACGCCCTCATCTATATAGAGTTTCATCAGCTGCTTTGTTTCTCCACGGTTATTGCCTCGCTTTCTATAGGGTTTCCGCTTGAAAATAGAACGAGACGTTCCTTTCGAACCTACCTATATCTTCGTACTTATATTTATCGCTGTTATTTTGAAAATGTATCACGCTGTAATTTCTCTGTGTACCGACGGTAACAACATCGATTAAACATTGTCGTTGATAAACGACGTTTATGTTGATCCGTGCCTTTCAACTATCCGGACGTTAATACAACTGCGAGTTTCCACGTTTAGAGCATGAAACAGAAACAGCTGTGTCGAATGTAGTTAAAAAGATCATTTACTGTTAGGTTGTCCCCAAAAGTTGCTTTCGTTCCATAAGACGATAATGAACAACAATTTCTGTTTTATATTATTTTATTGAATTAGGTATGATCCATGTCGTTATATTTCTATTGTTATGTTCATGCATAATTCAATAAACTAATATAAAACAAAAAACATTGTTCCACTATTTCCTTATAAAACGAACGAAACTTTTCGGACAACCTAATATCAAGTCGTCGAAATTGCAGGTAGTTGTTCCCGATATTTAAGTACGCTATCCGATATCGATAAAATTCACGAATGCGTTAAAATTTGCATAAATTTTCCAGTTGGTAGATTAAAAATACACATTGGTAAGCGATTGGAGAAATCTTTTCGCAGTCGGAATGATTTCTAACGAGAGAGCGCGTATTACGTTGTTCACCGATTTCAACGAAACTTTGTGTATAGTTAAGCAACTGTGAAAATCTCGCGTTCCATCATTTGTGTGTTATCCTGCGCGTGAAATATTCGTAAGACCGTTTATTCGTGTCACTTTACTAAGAATCGAAGCTTTGAGTATTGTTTCAATGGAATTTGCTTGGTACTGGAAGATGGACGACACAAAACAGCACCGGTTCTTTTTAATTTATTAAATCCTTAAACATTGGACATCAGATTAATTGGAAGCGCGATTATAAATTCCACCTTTGTCGTCTCTCTACCCAAAAGCACGTGTTTTCGCGTTTCCTAAAAGGTAAGCTTCAACGAACTGTTCGTAGACGTTCGTTGAATTTTAAAAAGAGTTGCAAAAGGAACGAAGACAGAAGAGAAAATTAAAGATATAAATAAGAAGACACGGTGTTTAATCGCGTCTGAATGTCACGCATCATCGTATAACATTTCCTCGTATGTAATAAGTAAATCACGTCATCGCGACTACTTTTCAATTCGTGAAAGATCATTTTGTAAAAGCCGCGTGGATCTCGTTATCCAGGAACCAAGGGGACACAAGCTGAACCACGTAAATCAAGTTCAGTCGTTGCCAAGTACACAAAAATACGAGCTCTCTCCATCCTGTCGTACGCTACGGAACTCTTCAAACTCATAAATTCGTGGTCGGTCGATTACTCGGCTCTTACCATACTCCGACCATTTTTCCTCGCTGCTTGCAACGATTCGCGGCACTCTCTCCCCGAACATCTCTAAAAGTGTCGAGCGCAGAGCCTTCTCGATCCCTGCGAACTTCCCCATTCAGAGGACGATTTCTACAATCGGACGAGCACCGATCAACGCTCCTATGGTCCCCTCTCTGGCGTCTGGCGAGCGCAGCCGAGTCTTTATCGCGGTTACGTTCGTGGACTGCGTGCATGAAAAAGTATAACGCGAATAACAGCGTGGTGAAGGGGAGAGAAACGGACAGATGGAGTGGAAAGAGTCGAGGAGGGCAAGGGAGATGGAGATAGAGGAAAAAGGAGAGGAGAGAAAAGTAGCTCGCGCGCGATGCAGCATGCAGCGTGTGTACCAGCACGGAGCGTGCACCAGATACGGGGACGGGTAGCAGGTTGAGAGGAGGCCAGCTGAGGAGAAACATCGAACGGAGAGGCCGAGTCGTAAAACGTTATAGCGCAAGAAGTAGCCTACTGGCAACAGTGGCGAGTGAGAGGGCTTTAGCAGGGCGAGAAGGGTTGAGCATGGAGGAGAAGGCAGCCACCACAGAGTAGGCGCGCACCGCTTGATCGTCGACCAAGACCTGAGAGACACTCTGCCGCAATCTCTTACGCGTGTGTTCTTTCTCTTCGCTTCTGCATAACCGTTTTCCTTCCCTGTCTTCTTCCTTTCCATCTGCCTCTTTTTCTTGCCGGTGATTCTTTTTTCCCTACCTCATAACTCTTACCTGCTTTCCGTTCCACCGTTCACTGTTTATCTCTCTTTCCTCCGGCTAGTCCTCCTACGCTCTTCATCCGTTCTTCTCTTCTTCTTCTTTTTTCGAGCTGGTCTTGTTTGACCAAGACGTTGCTTCTCTTCTCTCTTCTTATAACCCGTTCTCCAACACTCTCCTTGCCCCGGCATCGTGCACGAGCGGTGGTTTCTTCGGACTTTTTACTCCGTTCTTCGACTTACTCTTTCTCGTCTTCGATCTGCTTCTCCTACTCGCAGCGAGTCTCTGTCTTCTTTCGTACGGTCGGTTTTTCTTACGCATTGGATCGCGCGTAGCCGTAAACCTAGCCGTTCCTGCTGCGGTTCTATCGTACGTAGCAAGTGACGAGCGAGCTGTTCGTCCATTGAGACGCGCTGCATCGCCGCCGATACACCCACGCATCTATATCTGGCGCATAAATCTAGCTGCGTGGGAGTGCAGCCATCCGGGGGACGACGTATACGGGCAAAATCCATTCATGGACGTAGGACACGGGCTGGGAAGCGCGAGTATACGCGAGTATGACGTGGCGTTTTATAAGGCGGTAAAACGCGCCGTAATCAGCAGGAACCTTGAGAGAGAAGCACGCCGGGCCCGATATATAATGGGCGGCGCGACCAATCAACATTCTGCTGCAAATCTCCCGCTTGTGTGTAATTTTTAACGCGGGCATATAGGGCTTCGATGACTCGAGCACGAAGGGAGAAACAGCGATTCTTTGGGGATGGCGAAGAAACGAATCGAGGCAACGGGGCTCGCCTTTCGTTCGTCACGGTGTTAGTCATCGCTTCCGATCGTTATCGTTCCACGGAATCGCCGTTCTCCAAACGTAATCGGCCAGGGGATGATTTATCGTTGGCTATTATCGTGGGTAAATGGAGGTGCGTTTGACGAGAAGTCGGATTTAGATTTTGAGTAAATTATGCGCGAAATTGGCGAAATAGACCGCGTGTAACCTTGCGTGCACTGTACGCGTTATAATAGTCGTCGAACTAGACTCGATGACGCGTAACTAACTCCACGTTCCGTTTAGCTTCGCGCTAATCATCGTTTCTTCGTTTTTTCCTTGCGACCGTTCCGCTTGCGTTTCACTTTGTCTTCCGACGATACAACGTTTCAAACGTTTTACAGTTTCCTCGTGTACTTTCTACAATTTTTATTTTATCGATGAATTACACTTCTTAGCACGACAGGATACATATGTCGTGTGACGAGAACAGCGATACAGCTATAATGGACAAGAGGCGGCAGATTTGTGGTGGAGCTACTTTCTCAAGAAATCCGTTTGATCTGTTTCAGGCGAGGTGATTGGCCAGCGGTTCCTGGGAAACGAGAGCCACGTGGAGCACTTCAAGCTCCTAGAGCGCGCGACCACTTCTATCCTGATTGGCGCCAGGTAATTGTTACGTGATTCGATTCTTTACCGATCGTTGCTGCTGTTGGCGCGCCGCGCCGCCAAGGGTCAGCAGATGGTCATCGGCTATATTCCCGTCGTTCGATCCGGGTTCCCGTCGAGTCACTCCCTCGATTACGCGGCACCAAGCCCGATGACGCGGTTCCACCCTCGCACAACCCCTTGTGACGTGTCCTCTTTCATTTTACATGAGTCGTATTCCCTTGGATCGATCCGGCCCGACCACCACCGGTCTTTTTCATATGAAATAAATTGCTTTCAATTACCGACACGAGCGAATAGAACGGAAAAAACGCGAGGCAATTGTCGAGGTGTACCGTGATCGTCTCCTTTCTACCTTTCTTTCTTCCTACTTACCACCTGTTCTGTCTTGCATTCTTCGTCGTTCGTCGAGTCTTTAACCCTTTCGCATCTGTGAACGAGATCGTTTTCGCGAAACAGTGTGGCGAAGCGCTTCGTTTCCGACGAATAAACGTTAACGGTTAAAAGCGAAATCAATTGTCGTCGCGTGGGCTGACTCGAGAAAGTAATTATAAGTAATCGAGTTAGGAAATGCGTAATTTTAAAATTGTCGCAGTGAAGATATTTAGGAGAAGATAAAACAGCACTGGATTATATATTTTAATAATTATCACGTCGTTGTGGGTACTGTTGTTGTGCTGCGAGGTAGCTTGACTCAATTAGATCTCGAGCTTATTAACGTTTATCAGAATATAATTGCGTCATGTTAATAAAATGCAATAACGTGGACGATATTTCGGAGCGTAAATTTTAAAGCATTTCTTAAATTAATATGTAAATCGATTGAAATTGAATTAAATCGAATTAAAATTAATCGAGTTAATTTATCATGCATTATATATTGTAATAAGATTCGCGTGGAATTTTAAATAAATATTAATATAATAATAAATTCAGTAATGCCAATTAATTTCCTTTGATTCTTATTTTTCATTTTTCCGTAAATTTCAAAAGATACCGGTAACTGTATCAGAAATTTCGCAGCACTTTAAATATCGAATTTTTTTACAATCACAAAAGCTCAGGATGTTTTGCGATAAATGTTCGCGGTAAAGGAAAGGTGTGTAATCGGTGAATATGAAAAGGATATGCATACGTACATACGCGGAATAAAGGCGATATAATCGATATATCGATTATATCGAACCTTTAGTACGACCAATAACTGGCAAGATGAGAAGCGCGAAAGTACCTATGAAAGAGAAGAGAAAGAAAAAGCGAGGAAGAAAATCGTAAATCGTAATGGCCGCACCGAAGACCACTGAATTTCGGCAGACTATATTTTACGTTTTCGAGTTTCACCGGTGATGTATTTCCTCGCTATGGACCGCCGTATTTCGCTGCTTTTAACGCGTTCTTAACGCTTTTCTAGCGTGAATATTTTTCACTTTAAAGATTAAAGTCTGTCGAACAAATGGCGAAAAGCACGAAATAAAAGGAAGATCGAATTTTCCAAGACTAAATTTTTACGTTTCGAATTGCATGCTTTTACTCTCTTGAATACGACCCTTCTCCTGATTTCATTAATCTCTTTCCAGTTTTTACATCTTTCTTATCTCTATCGCCCGGTTAAAAACTTCAGCTCATTTTCAGTTTTGATTCGTGGAAAAGTATGAAGGAAAACTGTTTTTCAAGGACGTAACTCATTAAAGATATTAACCTTCGTATAACCTCGAGAATAACAGACGAAATTAACACGTTGTTCCGTGCGAGAGGTAAAATAAAATTCTTTTTTTAAACAGACGAAAGATGTGTTTGTGAAGAGATAGAAACTCAATACTGGCAAGTCTCCGTTAAGATCGCCTCTCTAATAACTTCAATGATGAAAGTGGAAACAAAAGAAAATGCGAGAAGCAATTATCCCAGCGACCTCGAGTTTTATCAACGCAATGCTGGCCAATTGTCTTTAAAATAGACGTTGTATTATCCGCGATAGTCGTTGCATCGCGTAATCGTGGATTTTCCCGAACGACGCGACGACGATGTCACAGAGTCATAAATTAGTGATAGCAAAACCAACTGAGTCTAACGAACATCCCACGGGCCATCGAAACAACAACGTAGAGAGTGTGCAGTGTCAGAAAACAGTAACAGCATGGCCACCTTTGACCTGGGCCCTGCGACACCTTCGGCGACATCCTCTTCATAAGAGCCAAACCCATGGTATATAAACCTTCCCAAAATCAGCTCTCCAGACACTCTGTTCTAACATTCTTGACACATTGCGTGCGGCGCTCCCAGGGCCCGCACATTTTTAAACAGTCGCACACTGATCCAGAAATAGCAGCCACATTATTACAAGAGCACATCACAAAAATAGAAAAATGGCTACGAGATAAACAAATAAAAGCAAAGCGCAGTAAATGCAAGCATATTACATTTATACTAAGAAAATGGAAACCACCAAATATCCAATTGAACGGCACGCACATAACACAAAGAAGGCAAGTTAAGTACCTAGGACTCCACTTAGGCACACAACTTACATGGAAGCAACGTACTAAATCAATTATAGACAAAATACATCACCGGTATATACATCAGCTCTTGACATTCTCTCTGTTGGATTCATACGATAAATTTTCCTACTATATCTAAAGTTCAATTCTTTACCTTATTTGTGAAATAGGAGATCACCGGTGATCTGTCAATTTCGTGATTTCTTGTGTCTCTTACGCGACACTGCCACAGATGCACAACTATAGGCAAAATTCACTGCAGTGGCATTGACAGTTTCTTGCGAATATCTCGGAATCTGAAACCAAGCGATGGTTACACGCAAAGGTATAAAATATAATAATAAATATATAAAGTAATATAATAAATATATATAGTAATAATAAAATAAATAATAATAATAATTATAGTAATAGATAATAATAATTAAATTAATAACAGTAAATTAATAATAGTAATAATAATATAAATATATAAAGTAATAATAATAAATATATAAAGTAAAGTCGGCTAGAATGGTATGATTCCAAACATTACGCAAATTTTTAGCCGATGGCATATTTAAGCCCAATAAATCAATTTCGTGATTTCTTGTGTCTCCTACGTGACAACAACGACGATGCAACAATACGTTTCTAATGGAACGTAACGCGTGATTTCGATGTGTGGCAGTATCGAACGCTACAGATGCAATAACGAGTCGATATCAGCTTGCGTAGTGTACGATTCAAGGTTTGCAATTTAGAGCCGCGGACGATTGGTATGGCAGTTGAGCGAATAAATCACGCTCGGTAGTTACTCGCTGTTTTAATGTAACAGTTATTACTACGGTGTACGTTGGATAATTTGCTCGGCTAACCGATGTAACAATAATAACAAGCCCGACGCTTTGCCTTGTTAACTATCGTAGAGGCCATTATGAGGAGGCGGTACAGAAACTTGGATCGTAAGTCTCTGTTTTTCCAAACAATCCCACATCGATCTAGATTTTTTTTTTTTTTTATTTAGTTGTTTACATTCACAATTTGTCCGATTTGAACATTTGGTAGAATTTTTTGGCCGTTTGATTATCATGTGGGTGGCTACCCCCAGCGGGGTACCCGATCTAGATTAGCTCGAAATTTTCCGGTGCAAGCTTCGTTTGAACTTTTCCTTTCGCGATTACCGCGTGTCTCGGTGATTTCAATGGTAGAAAGTTGGAGCTTGTGAATGGGGCACAGATATGATAATGCTCATTATATTTTAATGTATCGTTGTTTCATGAGAAACGAGATGACGGTGTCTGCTGGCGTTCGTATCTGATCGTTTGGGAATCATATTCAAAGGATTTCTCCTTTCGTGGAAATTTCTATTAACTTCGTGTCTTTTCAAACGTTGGGAAGCGAAACTGTGATCGCGTCAAGGAGGCGTTTTCAGAAACGCAACGTTTGCTTGGAAGAAGTTGTTAATCGACGCGGTAACGTGCTTTTTCTTTTTGTGCTTTCGTTATAGAGTCGCTACGTGTGCATTCGGCGTTGCGTTTTATCTCCAACGACTACGGAATTGGATTGCAGAAAGAGAAAGGAAAGATACGAAGTAGCGATGTTATACCCGTAAATCGATTCTCTTTGATCACGTCGCAAACTTGCATACATGTTCTTACGAAGATTTAAACTCGTTCTAAGCTGTCGGACGTAACTGTCGGTTAGTAGAAAATTATTCGAAGCGAACAAATTTGCGACCACAACGCAGTCATACAATATCAGTCGGTGCTGCTGTTTTAGTATCGTATTATATTAGTATTATTATTAAATATTTAACGCAAATAGAATAGTGTGGGGAAAACGGTTCGTTAAATTTACCAAATAAATTTGATTACGTGTGATTACGTTAGCAAATGAAAAAGTTACAATAACAGGAAATCAAGATAACTGAGGACTATTTGAAGACGCGATCTTTATCGTCCATAATTCAAAAAATAATAAGAGATAGAGATAAGAGAAGACAATTTAGTAAATGATATTTGATGTTAAACACGTGATTGCTTGATACGAATGCATTCAATTACGTGTTAATTATTCGGCTAATCGTGTCGATATCGTGCAACAATAACCACGGTGTGCATAAGCACGCGTATTGTCCAAGTAACATAAATTTTTGTGTCGCTGTTATTTTCATTCGGATTGAATGACTTTATTTTTCCGCTGTAGTTCGAGTATCGTGTGGCGTTTTCAGATAAAGCGATGCTTTTGTCTCGCTGATATATAGTTCGAAATTGCACCGGTGTTAACTTCAAAATAACTTTTATTTTTCCACCCAACGTGTATTTTTTCTCCAGTTTCCGTGCGACCATCTTTCAGTACTGCGATCGCAATTAACAACGGGAACATCTACATCGCGTTTACCACGAGATTATAAACGTAATAATACTTTTTTAACACTTTGACTGCCACGTTTTCTCCTGTGACGCCAAGGTGGTCATTAGTGACCGGAGCGCTTGAACTTTTAACAATTGTAAAAATTGAATGAAAATTGACAGTTAGAGTATTTTGAATATAATCGATAAATAGAAGATACTTTGAAATAAAAAGTGGCCCATTGAACAATTAAACATTTTTATTAGAACATTAATAAGAAAAAAATGGGAACAAATCTTGCACCTAACGGTGCACTGTGTTAAAACAATTTAAACATAAATGTGGCATATCAGTACAATCTTGACAATAGGTGGTCACCTTTCTCGTCCGATTCTTAGCAATTTTTGGTCCTAACTGCTTAACATTTTTTATGACACTCTGCAAAATTTTCCTGCCAGGTACGCTTGCCCTTCTTTCTTCTGCATTTCGTGTCGCGATTTTTGTCGAATAAGTATATTTGACGACTCTGATGAATGACACTGTGTAAGGTGCATTACGAGTGCCATTCTAAAATCAGATACCTTGATCTTTGTTTTTGTTGCTTGTTTATAGAGTATCATGGCGTTTGAAATTGATGTATTTAACAATAACTGTAAAGCTAATTTTATATACCACTTGAGGGTTTTTCTATGTGGTGTAGAATATGCTACCATTTGATCTGATAAATCTACAGCACATTTTCCTCCGTTGTAATCTACCGCTACCATTGGTTTATCACAAACATAATTTTCTTCGCGGACCTCTACCATTTCAGCCTAATATCTTCTACACGTTTCAACAATATATTCTGCACGTTTTGCTTACGACGAAATAACGAATGCGAATGTTTTGTTGAAATAAACGAAACCTCGTTATAATATGTCGCTATCAACTGTTACCAAGGCGCCACGGTGGTCACCCGTGACCACCAATCAGATAAACGGTCCATTGGGGAAGAATGTTGTCTTGCATCATCAATTTATTATTACTTTGCCATTATATGCTTTGAATAATAAAATGTAATTTCGTCGTGGCAGTCAAAGTGTTAAGGAAATTACGTATATTAAAGTGAGATGTAATTTGTAACGTACCTAATATTTTTGTAACAAATGAACTCTATTACATGTATATACAATAAGAAAAGAACATAAATAGAAGCGTGTAAATTGTATCTAGGCACGCTATTATGTTTTTCTCGCAACGTGTGTGTAGGCGCCACGGTGGTCAGTCGTGACCACCAATCAGATAAACGGTCCATTGGGGAAGAATATTGTCTTGCATCATCAATTTATTATTATTTTGCCATTATATGCTTTGAATAATAAAAATACTCCCATGGCGTCCTGAGCGAAACGTGTGATTTCGACGTGGCAGTCAAAGTGTTAAAAGGTAAATGTGGTGATCATCGAACGTTATTACCTGTCATCCATTTTCAATTTATCGGTACATAATTTCTAAATCATTTTTTCGATGGAACTAAGGCTACCGAATTAATTAGTATTATCTTATTACACATTCAATTTTTGAACTAATCTTATTTGCTGAAAAATATCGTCCATTCTTTCGTTACATACTTCGTACTACTCTCTTTAAAGTAATAAAAACAAGTGAGTTGCAAAAATCTGGAGATTGGCCGAGCGATTAGACCATTAAGGAAAAGTGGCAAGCAACTTCGTCGTTGCGATTAAATAAACTAATTGCAGTGAAACGCGGCTAAACGAAGTTTCCAAGTTGCGTTACGTGTGACATATTAAAGGCGATGCATTAGGGCTGGCTTAATACCTGTTCTAACTTAATATCGAACTTAATTAATTTAGCTTGAAACTTATCGCCTCGCGTCTAGTACAAACACGTTTGATTGAAAATCAAAACGTCAAAGATAAAGCACTTACATTTTTAATTCGATTGAAAAGTCAATTTATCTTGCTCGCGCTGTTCAATGCTGTTCCAAAATGGTCTACAACTTGATAGGACATTCATATTTCAAGATAATATCCTCTTCAAAGAACTTACCTGGATTGCACTTTAGGTAGATGTTCAAATAGCAATCTTAAGCAAGATTGGGACGAGGAAGGGATTAATATTTTGTAAATTTATGGCCTATGGCGTTTTATGACTATACAGACACGTGCAAACGTTCTGCCTCTCTGTGTATCAGCAGCAGTCAGTCATACAACAGCAGACTGACTAAGTATTTGCGCTTCGGGTAAAAAAAGATGTAGGACACGATCGAATCAAAGGTGATTCATATTTCTAGTATCGTAAACGACGCGACATGACGCGATTCTTTTATTATTCATCAACATTCCTGCTGTGCAAATGTTCTTAGAAATAAGAGCTTCGCTTCTTCTCTCTCTCTCGGTGTTTAATATTATATTTCAACGATTCGTAATTCGAATACTTAACCGGAGCAATTTTTTCGAAAGTAAAGACTCTTTTTTTCCTAAGGCAAAAATCTATGCTTCACTCTATACTCGAAACACTCTCGATCCAAGATCTCGGACAAATGCGGAAAGGAAAGGACAAATCGAGGGATCACGCCGAGGTCAAAAGTTTATTCCTGTTTCATGAGAAGCATCCGAGCGCTTTTACTCGATTTTCAACCGTCGTTGTTCCATCAGGCTGATCGTAATTACTAATGTTTATCCCGCGTCCAACTCGAGATCGTTCGAGGGCGAAAGAATGCGAGATACGAAGAGATTAGGCGAAAGATTTACGAGGCAAACACTTAACGTTACGTATCGTGTTTTTTCTCTGTTTCAGGAACGCCATTTACAACATAAGCCTGCACGACCTAACGGAGATCGTCGATCAGGTGAGTGAAATGTTTAAAAACTCGAAACTCGATGAAGAACGATCCAATGAATTTGGATTACGTTGTTCTTCTTGAAATTCGTGGAGGGCGGATGATCGTCGCAAAGGCATCGTAGAGCGGTTTGTCAGAAACTGGAACAGATTCCTATTGCCAGATTCCAAATTACAGTTTTATCCGATTTATATGTAGCGAGTGTTTTTAGTACCGCGGAATAAATACGATCATCGCTATTCCTGCGCGACAAACGCGATCGATAGAACGTTATTCGCGTGGAATAACGTCCATCTACTCGCGTACTATCAACAATCGGAGCTTGGGAAAATTCGTTCCAACGAACACTCGCTGATTTTCCTCATTGAAAATGGACAAAGTTCGAGATTTTTTCGTGAGTCGTACGATTCATCGAACGTTTTCTTCAATCTTTCTGTTTGCAATTTTTCTATAGCCATTAGATTCAGCTAGAGTCAAACATACGATGATCATTAATTATTCACGTTGTAGTACCACGCCAGAATAATTTACTTATAATTCTCAATGAGAATTGATTGTAAACTGCTTTCAAATAAAAAAAATTTCTTTCTATAAAAAAGAAAACGTTCCAACTATCGTGCGAGTTATCGTGTATCTTCGTAGAAGATCCTGGACATAGAGAGCGGCAAACGGTAAGCCGCGAAGCAAGCGATGGCACAGCCAATGCGAATTTTGCTACTACTTGCCGCTGTCTGTACGTCCACTGCCCAGGGCCAAAAAATTTCGCTCGTGAACATTGCGCGTTTCTACTGGTGGATGAAAATAGGGAAGAAAAGAGAGAAGAAGATAAAGATACTTGGGAAAAGAGGGAGTTTCCTCCTTCCGCTAAAAAATGTAAAATTAGCCGAGCAAGAGCGCGAATAAAATTTGCATGATAATAGGTGTTTTTCAAATTGCGCGTGTAATCCGAGCAACTGGAATTCCTTTGCAAAGAGCAAAGAACCGTTGATCGACTTCCGCCACGACTAGACTTTCTATCGTCTTTCTATCGGCTTATTTCACCGATTTCGCGCGTCCTATCGATCAAACCGAGTCTTGCCATGGTGGAGAACAAGTGGATCGTCGTAATGTCTCCTGTGGCCGCCTGAAATCGATGTAACACCCGCACGGGAGGTGAAATGGAAGCTGCAATCGCAAACTGGATATCGGTTCCGCAGCGAGAGGCACGTGAGTTGCGAAACTGCTAAGGGAATCGAAGAAGTAGCTTGAGAGATAGAGAGATACATAGAAAAAAAAAAAGGGGAAGGATGGAAAGAAATCGATGCGACATGTTCGTTGGCCGTAAGATTCGGTCGTTTGGGAGAGAATGGTAAAAGTCAGCGAGTTCTTGAGCCACGATTCGTTTGCCTTTATAGCTCATTCGGTATATCGTGATCTCGAAACAGTGGCACGCTCGATAGTTCCTTCGATCCGCTAAATTTAAACGTTACGAAAATAACACAGTCGACGACGTGGCTATTTGCTCATAACGGATCTCGTATGTGAATTCTGAAATCCAGCAAACACGTACTCGGTTTTATCAATAAACGAAATGTAAATTGATCCACTCTATCCGTCTTTCTATAATGATCGATTCGATACACTTAGCTTACGACCACGAGCTTACGCGTCATCGTGCAGCTCGCTTGATAGACCGGTGACACGTATTAATCGACGTTTCTATCCGTGGACCGTAGGCCTCGTGCACGCTGTAACAGATTGCAAGCGAGTATTCTTACGCCGCGCTGATACCGGAGCCGCGAGATGCGCGCGTAAGCGTTTCACGATCCACGCAATCGAATTTACTTTCATTGATATGGACGAGGGAAATCGGCGTGAAAGAAAGTAAAAAGGTTCCCTTTCTGAAATTGCTCAGCAATTAATTTATAATTTTGTCAGAAGATTGATGGAAACGTTTCGCTTCCTCTTCCAACGTAGACACGAACGATCCGCAATTTCGCAAACATTCAACCGTATTTTTTGCATTTTCGCCTTTTATATTTCTAATATTACTTTCTGCAATTTAGTAAATTTTACGTGAATCATATTCCGAATCTTCTCGGAAAGAACGTCAAGTTAGTCGCGCGATCCAAGGATTTACCATTTTTTATTCATAATCGATGAATAGATAAAGCAAGGAAAGAAATGAGATGAAACGGGATATCTAATAATGGAATCTGCATAAAATTGACGATCTCGATGCTCGAAAACCATCTTGCGTGAGTGAAAATTACGATATCGAATTACCAAGAAGTGCTAATTAATATCTGAAAGCATAGCGCCAACTATGAACTGCTTCGTTTCCGATACGTTTGGGAATTGTACGTCGATTATATCATATTCTCCTATAGTTCCTATAGGTCGACATTTTCGTGGTACGCTTTAGATTTCGCGGTTGCGGTATTTACAGAAACAACTTCGTCTTGCAAAAATGGATTTCCAGATAAATTCACACCGTTCGAAATATCGACGCACCTTTCAATCTGATCTTCTATTTGCGCAATGCTAAATTTATTTCGATACTTACTTGCTACGTTCGACCTATATTTCGAGAATTATCAGTTCAAAAGGGCAAAGACAGCGAATATCTTCGTTCGACTTTTAATCGACTTTTTAATTCAGCATGCGATCTTCGAGATGTCGATGCTATTTATTTAACACTTTTTATTAGTTCCTGTCGTGCAAACGTATCATCCATTAGCGTGCAAGTGTTAAAAAAAGCATTGATCGACGTTGTTATTGATACCTGCCTCGGTTGTTTGACGACGACGAACGGTAATTGACACTTCCGTCTACGAGTTTCAATTACAATTATCCCTATCGTCGGATCAACTAACCGATCGATCGAATCATTTACGTTTCGTTCGAGCTGCTGTGTCAAGTCTATAATTGTCCCGCTTTTATGCGCCGCGATAAAACGAGTACGAGTATTTCCAGTACAATTATTTTGAGTAGACAGGTTAAAGCCGAGCGTGGCTCTTCAAATTTAATTCGATGCGACACTAGGGTTTGATCTTTCTGAGAGCCGATCATCTTTAACGTTACAACTACCACGACACTCAAAACCACTGTTTTTACAATTTTATTTTAAGATTCCTACTTCGCGTTACATTTCCTTTTCCGCAACGATGTAGTTACTTTTGCAGCGGTAACCAAAGCAATTATACAATTCTAATTTTTGGTAGAAACAGCTTCGTCTTAACTGTCGGTAGTTCTAGTGTTAAGTTGAATGCGAAGCATCGACGATCAGCACATTGAAATTACCCGAACTGTGATCGGCGACTCGAATACGATAGAAATACAAAACGTTACGATTTGTAGCCTTTTTCTTGAAGTTCTTCTACGTTTACGTTGCAGCTGCGCTGAACGACAAGATCGCCGATGACCGTAGACGAACCGTAGAAATAAATGGAATTGTTTTATAATAGAAGTATATAACGGAATTGCATGTGTTTCTATGGTTCGCTCTCATCGCCGCTCTTATCGTTCATCGCAGCTCCAACGTAAACGTACCCTATCTTCGATAAAAAGTCCGCCGCTAGATGAAGCGAGCCGGCCGTTGTAGGAAAAACGGACAACGTTTCGTTCGTTCAATTTGTTCGTACCGATGTAATATTTCATGGAACGACACCGACGATGTCGACATTGTTCTATGAAACGCTGTATAATATCTACCCATACGCCTATATTCTATATTGGTTCTTCGCTTTCAAATTAACCGTTTTAGTGCCAGAGTTTTTTAAAACACTAGAACCACTACACCAGTCAAATTGGCTGGTTTTACAATTTTATTTTAAAATTCCTACTATTTCTTTTTTTTTATTTTTTTATTTGGGAGAATTTCACAATCAATTCTCATTGAGAATTATAAGTAAATTATTCTGGCGTGGTACTATAACGTGAATAATAAGTAATTATGCTATGTTTGATTCTTGCTGAATCTAATGTTTAAATCTAGAGGATAATTTCTTTTTAGCCTACGGATCTGATACATCGGGTCAAGTAATTATGTAACTAATGGGTTTTAGCGATTATTAACTCATGTTATATCTATTACTGAATTTGGATATTTCTTCTTTAATTGTAGGTATCTTAAGGTCGCGATGTATTGTTTCGTTGGTAACATACCAAGGTGCGTATTAAGAATCTTAGAGTTTTTGATTGGAATCGTTGAAGAATTTCTATATTGGAATTACTCGCTGTTCCCCATAGTTGGATCCCATAGGTTCGAACAGGTTTAAAATTTCTACTTCATGTTATATATTTTTTCCGCCATGACGTAATAACTTTCGCAACGATAACTAAAGGAATAATATAATGAATTTTATTTTCTTTTTTATGTATTCAAACTGAAAATAATTTTATACCAAGGCTACTTATACCAACACCAGTCAAGACGACTGGTACTTGTCAAAGTGTAAAGGGATCCTGCAATTTGTTTATCGAACCCCAATTAGCTAGTTTCCTCGTTTTGTACAACTTCCCACACGTTTTTCAAATTTTTAGTGCGTATCATTCGATATGATGATATCAGTTATCAGGAAAATTCCGCATGATAACACTAGAAATACCACACCAGTCAAAATCACTAGTTCTACAATTTTATAAATGTGTCAACCCTCGTTTAGGGATCATGGTCCCAGATGGATTAATAACACCAAAAATGTACTACATAACATGGAATTCCTTTTGTAAGAAAGTAATAAATCAATAAATATACAAATATTCTATCATTACGTCTTTTTTTAAAGGCCAGTCATTTCGACTGTCTTTTGGTAAAAATAACTTCGTGTTAACCATCGGTAGTTCTAGTAATAATAGATGAACAACAATTTCTTTTATATTATTCTATTGAATTAGGTATGATTTATTTCGTTCTATTTCTATTATTACGTTCGTGCATACTTCAATAAACTAATATAAAACAATAAACATTGTGCGTCTATTATTTTCTCATAAAACGAGAGAAGCTTTTCGGACAACGTAAGAAAGTAATAAATCAATAAATATAAAAATATTCCATCATTACGTTTTTTTTTAAAGGCCAGTCATTTCGACTGTCTTTTGGTAAAAATAACTTCGTGTTAACCATCGGTAGTTCTAGTAATAATAGATGAACAACAATTTCTTTTACATTATTCTATTGAATTAGGTATGATTTATTTCGTTCTATTTCTATTATTACGTTCGTGCATAATTCAATAAACTAATATAAAACAATAAACATTGTGCGTCTATTATTTTCTCATAAAACGAGAGAAGCTTTTCGGACAACGTAAGAAAGTAATAAATCAATAAATATAAAAATATTCTATCATTACGTATTTTTTAAAGGCCAGTCATTTCGACTGTCTTTTGGTAAAAATAACTTCGTGTTAACCATCGGTAATTCTAGTGATAATAGATGAACAACAATTTCTTTTATATTATTTTATTGAATTAGGTATGATTTATTTCGTTCTATTTCTATTATTACGTTCGTGCATAATTCAATAAACTAATATAAAACAATAAACATTGTGCGTCTATTATTTTCTCATAAAACGAAAGAAGCTTTTCGGACAACGTAAGAAAGTAATAAATCAATAAATATAAAAATATTCCTTCATTACGTATTTTTTAAAGGCCAGCCATTTCGACTGTTTTTTTTTTTGGTAAAAATAACTTCGTGTTAACCATCGGTAGTTCCAGTGATAATAGATGAACAACAATTTCTTTTATATTATTTTATTGAATTAGGTATGATTTATTTCGTTCTATTTCTATTATTACGTTCGTGCATAATTCAATAAACTAATATAAAACAATAAACATTGTGCGTCTATTATTTTCTCATAAAACGAGAGAAGCTTTTCGGACAACGTAAGAAAGTAATAAATCAATAAATATAAAAATATTCCATCATTACGTATTTTTTAAAGGCCAGTCATTTTCACTAGTTTTGGTAGAAATAGCTTCGTGATAACTATCCATAATTCTAATGTTAAGAATCCGTGTCGGATTGTGGCATGTAGCACAATAGCGCTTCGTTCATTCATTTCTGAGAAATGCCGATTCACTCTGCGATCGCGCTGTTCTTTTTTTCGTTTATGCAGGTTGTTTACGATTATTTGAAAAAAGTAATTCCGAGAGGAAACTTTAATATGACTCGCGACGAGCTACATTCGGAACCGAGCGCGTTGCGAATTGACGATCATAACCGAGCATCACGACACAGTTCACCACAGTACGTCAACAGCGCGATCGCGCTGCGTGGCACTAAAACGGTTAAGGACGTTGGTATCCATCTTTCGTACAAAGGGATGGAAAAGTCAATCGAGTTACTACAGTGGAGCTCGCCTTTGGGTATTTAACGTTCATCCGTTAACCACCCGAAATGGAGTCAACGTTTCGCGAGCAGCAAGGCGAGTTCACTATTATCTGTCTGGTTTCTCGTGTCTGCGTTTACAAACAATCGATCACAAGCAAAGTCCCTACGGCAGGTTTCTCCATTTGAATGGGCACACGCAAAGTTTCCTGTCTTTTTCAAAAATCTTATATCAAGAACTTGAAATAACAGGTGCAGTCGTAACGTCGTGTTTCGTCGTAATGGAAACTAATTAAAGAAGAATCTATGTATTCCAAGTTGTGTGATAAAATAATCTTCCTTCTTCTCTCTAAATATCGACAGAAACACGATTGGGAAATTTGGGAAATTATCTGGACACTGGTAACATAAAAATGGTAACTGGCAAAAAAAAAAAAAAAAAGAAGGAATAGTAACAATAATAGAAACTGGTAACATGAAAATACGTTCTTGTGTTTGTTCTATGTTTCTTATATACTTTTCTATCGCATTTTTGTCGTTTTCCTACAACTATAACAAATATACAGATATTTACCCTCTTCTTTCTTCAATGCACGTTAATCATTTGCCAGTGTTTTTCCGTAACCGATTCTTGCCGTTCGTATGGAGTTTCTCTGCCAGAGTTCTGTGTAAACTGTAAATTGGAAATAACGAGAGCGATCGCGAGGCCATTCGCGAAGACGATCCGATCCAACAAAGTGACAGAATCGCGAGAATTCTCGATTCAGCTTAGCTACGTGACTCTGATATTCCACCGATCTTCCGCGTTCCATGTCGCGTTGCACTGTGGGGGGAAATTTCTTTGGGAGAAGTCACCGCATCGAAGGCCCAACGAACAGATGCGGTACAGAACTGCCAGAAGATCGAAGACAGAAAGAAGGAGAGAAGGCGAGAAGAAAGAACGTTGCCGAAAGATTCGATAATGAAAAATTAAACCAAGTAATAAAAAGTTAAACCAAGCAAGTTGCGCTGTTAATAGAGCTAATTGGACGAGAAAGTCTTAATATCAGGTTAATATCGAACGCTTTTTACAGCGAAAGATCGCTTTGTATCGGTGTACGCCACTCTATTTCGAAGTTCGAGCAGATCCGTGAAACGAGTAATCTATAAAGATTTTACATTACATTACATGAAAACGAATTAAAGTATCATCGAATCTAATAAACGGTTCGCCGAAGAAACGGGTTTGTCTCGAATTTACGCGATTAAAACGGAAGACAGACCGATTTTAAGGTATTTTCAGTTCCCTGAAATTTCAGCTTACTTTTCTTATTGTTGATAATTGTGCATCTTAATCGCCGAAATATATGTGTAGGAACACTTAGATTACATTTAGAATTGATATCAAAATAGTTTCAGATTTATTTCATATGTGATTTACAAGATATTTGTCGATACATATTTGCACGCGTCTCAGCACTCTCTTTGTCTCACCATCTTCTTTACCACATTACCAACGGAACAGTTGCATTTTTCTGTCCTACGAGACGCTATGCACGCGCATACTTCACACACTCATACTCATATATGCGTGTCACTACTACACGGCTAATCTAGTGCAGCAGACAAAACTACACATATCTCAATAGTTATCGAAGGCAATCTACCGTTATTTATATCGTTGAAAGATTTTTCCTACCGATCGGATCGTTTCACTCTCATAGAACGAGAATGGATCTTTAAAAATGCACCGAACATTTCGAATAGATGTGAACGGTCGATAAAAGAAGCGCCGATGGACCCTGAGATAGGCAAGTGTATTTCAGCCGAAGATAATTCGCTTGAAAATTGGTCGAGTATGCCAGAAGAGTCGTCGGCGTGGAAACGGTGGTACGACAAACACGGAAACTTACTCGAAGTGAAAAAGATGCCGACGAGTCGAAGTCAGAAACGAGACGCTGCGGCGGAAGCTGGCACGGAGAAAGGAAACGCTGGCTGGAAACACCGGTTTGCCGTCGAGATCAGCGAACGACATGGTCTCGCGCTGTCTGCCGAGAGTCGAGAGAGGACGCCTTTTCGACGAACCGCAATTTCGCTGGTAGGCGCGGAACGTCGGTTGGCCAGGAACGACGTTGTTGACGTCGTAATCCCACAACGAAAGTTTTCCGCGGGGCTAATTGAGTCTAGCGACTCCTATCCCTCCACCCATCCTAGCCATGGCCTCCTTCTCTCCTCTCCTCTTCATCTTTTTCCTCTATCTGTGACTGGAGCTGCAAGTTTCGTGACTCGAGTGTTACCTCCGAACTCGACGGTGCATCGTTATTTCTGACGACAATGAGGCCGAGATAAGAGAAGGATCGGATCTTACCGCGGCTCGTCCTCCGTGGCTGTCTCCTTTTTCCTCTTCTTCGTGCTCTTAGTATTCTCTTTCTCTTTTTTGCAACGCGGCTCTTCAGCTTGTTTCTTTTGGCAACAGCTACTGCTGCGGGCTGTTGCGACGACTCGATTCGGTTTAGAGGCATTTCGCGACGTTTTAAGATTTCCTGGAGACGGTGCTCTATTATTTAGATAAGGGAGATGTTGTTCTGCATGGAAATTATACCTCGGTATGGATAGCGTTGCAAGCAGAACTTTATTCCAAGAAAAGAATTCTTCTGCGAGGAATCGACAGTTAAGAAGATTACACTTATCGGTATATTGAATAATGATTAACTTTCAGATAGATTTGAATATTTATTAGATACTGGAAAAATAGCCCGTTATCGTGCTGGTTTCTTAACATTAGAACTACCACACCAGTCAAATTGACCCGTTTTACAATTTTATTTTAAGATTCCTACTTCGCGTTATATTTTTTCCGCCATGACGTAATAACTTTCGCAGCGATAACTAAAAGAGTAATATAATGAATTTTATCTTGTTCTTTACGTATTCAAAATCAAAATAATTTTGTATCAAGGCAACTTATACCAACACCAGTCAAAAGTTACTTGTCAAAGTGTAAAAGGGTCCTGCAATTTGTTTATCGAACCCAATTAAACAATTTTTCCTCGATCTGTACAAGTTGCCACGCGTTTTCCAAATTTTTACTGCGCATCATTCGATATGATGATATCAGATATCAGAAAAATTCCGGATCGATCGCTGGATCGCTAGATGCTAACACTAGAAATACCACACCAGTCAAATTGATTGGTTTTACAATTTTATAAATGTGTCAACCCTCGCAGATGGATTAATATACCAAAAATGTACTGCATAACGTGGAATTCCTTTTGTAAGAAAGTAATGAATCGATAAATATAAAAATATTCTATTATTACGTATTTTTTAAAGACCACTCATTTTCACTGGTTTTGGTAGAAATAGCTTCGTGTTAACTATCGGTAGTTCTAGTGTTAATATTCTATACAGGTTACTGTCGCAGTCTGCAGAGATACAAAGTAGGCTTTGTCTGGAAAATCTTTGCGTTACATACAGTTGCAGCGCTGCCTGGGAAAGTTCGAAGAAACAGTTGAATAGCGAACATGTCTCGCTATAACGTGACCGAAATTGACATTGCCCACCATTGGCTGACCATTGTTGGCAATTATTATCTCTTTGTGCACATTACCAGATTTGATTTACAGCCGCGCTGTAAGTTGTTGCTGTTTTATTCGTCTCGCTCGTCGTGTCGCTCTTTTTCGAACGAAGTATTCGGTTGAGCATAGAAAAATCTGCGGCCGAAGGAGGCTTTTTCAAACTCGTACTAAGTAACCTTATTAAATAGTGGGAATTTTATTTTATAAAATACTCGGATAATAGTTTTCGGACGTAGTTGTGGCTCCGTCCACGATTCATCACGCGTCGATGTTTTCTTTTTTTCTTTTTTTTATTTATTTGTTAAAATTACAATCAATTCTCGCGTTGAGAATTTTCAGTAATTTTTCTGGCGTGGCGCAGTGACATGGCTGATTATTTATAATAAGTTAATACTTATTATAGATAAGTATTAACGCGTCGATGTTGTCGGGATTTTTACATTACGTCGTCCGGAAAGTATCTTTCTTTCGCAAATGTGTTTTTTTACAGCAGTGCACCTTCGTACAAACTTGAAACCAAGTCTGTGAAATGTCATGTTGCTCATCTCAACAGAACAAAATGGATTGTACGTAATTCGGCAAAATAATGTAAAACAAAAAATGTTGTGCGTCTATTACTTTCTCATAAAACGAAAGAAACTTCTCGGACAACCTAATATAACACACGTACGTAACGCAATACTCTTGATACTTCGTTTCGAAAGGAACAACTCAGCGCAGAGCTGCCCACTTAGATTTATCTATCATTATTCACATTGCCATTCAGTGGTAAGCAATGTCGATTTTCCTTGGATTATATGGCTATTTGACTATTTCTCTGGACTTTGCTAGGGAGAAATGTTGCCATTTCTCGGGTAAAACCGACTTCGTACGGCCTGTGGACTGCGTTCCTAACGTATACACATGTTACGCGATTTCAAGATTGTTGGATCGAACGAGTCACTGGTTTTCTCATTTTCGATCTATTTTTCAACTTTTTTGTAAACTTTGTCCTATAAACTGTGCTTCTTCGACCATCTATCGACATCTATTTCTTTGCTGTTTTCTCGTGGAAACGAGCAAGGTACGAAAACGTGGCAGAAGTTTGCAATTTCAATGACAGTTGATTGTAAGGTTGGCATTATAGATGCGAATATTTGGAAAAATATAAGACAATTCTGCGTCTAATATTTTCTTTTATTGAGATTCACAAACCTCGATATTATATCGATAAAATATACAGATTGTCCTTGTTGATGCTAACGATATTTATTTGAAGATCGTACGAAACTAAAATCAGTTCTGCAAAGATTGGACGAAACGCGATAGAGGCTTTGAAGCGTTAAATCGCGCGCGTATACTTAAGTAATTGAAATTTTAATAAAACGACTATATTCGCGAAAAGAGAGAAAAAATGGAATAGTTTATATTGCAGGCTGTCGGAAAACCAATAGTTACGAACGCAATTCACCAGAATCGAATCTTGGGTAACCGAAGTTACGTGTATCGGAGCATTCGTATGCAGTCCCGTACTTTTGAGATCCCGACCAGATTCCAATCAAAATATTCGATGCTATCTGACCCGAAATTTTCGGGTATCCGCATAACCCTGGACCGCAAATGGATTCTAGAATCCAACTAAGAAAGCGCAGATATAATAGTTTGCCAAGTGCACTGCAATCGTACAATTTCATTTTTGTCCAGACTTGGTCAGAGTCGACGAAAAGTCAGTCAGTCGCACGATCGAACAGTACGGACAATACACGACATTGCGTGATTGCTAAAGTTAAAAGTAGCCGAGCGATTAAAGATGCAGGAAAAATGATGGAAAGGTAAACATTGAAACGTAAAACGATAAATTTTTCGTCGCGTCGTGATAAATCTTATTTATTTCCGATCGATCGATAGAAACTTCGTTAATAATCGTTATCGGTGTGATATCTTTCTATAGTCTTTTGCACAGTCTTTTTTGTTTCCTTCGTCCTTTTAAATCGCTTGATATAATAAACGTAGCGATGTAGACAGCATATTTCCTACTCTTCTCATTACCATGTCATGTTTTTTTATCGATTCTCGTGCACAGTACATATTAGGTTGTCTGAAAAGTTTTTTTTCGTTTTATGAGGAAATAATAAACGCGCATCGTTTTTTTTTTTTTTTTTGTTTTCTATTATTTTGTCGAATTACGTACGATACATTTTGTTCTATTGAGATAAACACCGCGACATTTCACACACTTGGCTTCACGTTTGTACGAAGGTGCACTGTTGTAAAAAACACGTTCGCGAAAGAAAGACACTTTTCGGACAACCTAATATATCGTTATTTTCATTCCAAGCTACATAGTTGTAAATTGTTTTTAAACCAGTGGAAAAATATTCGCTACGAAGTTAAATGGAATATATCGTTCTTTGTAGAAAATCTTTCCAACTATACGTCTGTGTGGTAGATATCGTTTTGCCAAAATTCTATTGTCATGTGAAAGATTGCGACCGAGTAATGGGTGTTCCCTTAAACTGTGTTCGTTCGATGAATCGTTTCAAACGTTTACAGACGTCGTAGAATTCATCGGACACGGTGTAAAGGGTTGCCCGAGAATTATTTTCCCTTACGGCACAAAAGTAAAATTGTAATAACTACCATGTATCTACCTAATTTTTCTGGCAGAGAAACCTTGTTAAATTAATATTTAGAATGCTGTGTGTATCTGGCTTTGATAAACTTTAACGAACAGATTTATTGTATTGTACACGATATGTTATTCGTTATAGATGTTGCAGATTTTAAAACGTTTTCGCCTGTTCTCTTTGAACAATTTCATCTGCGAGTAGATGAGCGGTTAGCTTTCTTTTATATCTAGAGCCACTTGAAAATTAACGTATGATATTAAAAGCTGAGTTACTAATTTGAATTTTCCGTAAAAAATTGCATGTTCCGTCGCTTCACGGTCATTAAACGGAAATGTCGGCATTTTCATTTTATCAGACGAGTAACATTTTTTGCAGTTTCACCGTATGGTTGGACGTTACGCGTATCTGTATTTATGCGACTGGTACACGTAATGGTATTATCCGCATGATCCGATAACACGATTGTCCTGCTGGAGCATAGTACGGAGGACCAGCCATTATCGAGCTAATATGTAAATACGCTGGAGATTCGATTTTCTGATCCACTCGCACGTTAAGATATTTCACCTTTTTTCGATTCTCTGATTTTTTAATCTATAGCTATCGACATTTCGCTAGATGATTTTCTTCTCTTTCGACAAACATTCCCTATTTTTCAATTGTTAAAATTGGTTTTTTGTTTGTCAAATTCATGGCTATATACTACAGGATATCAAACAGCGATCGATAGAACAAAGAATGCAGTTATTTGCGCGCAAAAACAAATCGAAAGTATGCAATAAAATGTATCGATTTGAAATTTTATTTTCGAGACGATCGGAATTAATAATTGTATGGAATTCTCGATAAGTGAAAATAATTTCTGGTAGCGAAGGATGAGTCGAAGTGGATTACATATTTCGGTTGTAGGCAATAATTTACTTTTTCAGAGTTCCTTTGTTTTTTAATGCGTTATTACATTCGCATAAAAATCTCGTCATGTTATGTAGTATGCTTCCATTTTCTCGAATTAAATTCCACGTAACTCAGCTGAATTCTTCTCTGTGCATTTTTAAACTTACGCCTGTAGAAGTTTCCGATCAGCGAATAACTCGATTAAATCTACATTTAATTTAATTTGATGTATGATATTTATAAAATTAATATTGTATGATAAATATTTAATATTAAATATGTAATTGTGTGCTGGTTAAAATCCTTGTCGTTTCGCCGTTCGTTATTTTGCTTATATATCGATTCAGTCGAAATTGTAAAAATTAATTTTGTTCCATATTCTCGATTACTGAACGTAGTTCCCGACTGTAACATTAATTATCGGACAGCTTGTATTTCTTGGTTTTATTTTATTTCCATTTAATTTATTATTCTGCTTTAATTTATGTCATATCGTTCAAAAATCAGAAATCGGAAGTTAAAAATAAAAAGTAATAAAAAATCACATCGTTTAATATCTTTCTTCTTATTTATTTTTTCCAGAAGACCATAGTTTGAAAGTAAAACAATTAAACTCTGATCTTGATGCACATCGCTCGATCTGCATGTTTCTCGATGGTTTTAGAAATTGTAGAAATAAGATCGGAAAGGAAAATCTGTTATCTTCTCCTTCAGAAAATTTACACAATTTTATTTCTCATGATTATTTCGAAAAAAAAAAAAAAATAGGAATATTTCGTGATATAGTGGTAGCTAGGTATTTTCTGCTAACAATACGAAACTGTTCGCAATTCCAGTTCTTTTATTCCTTCGTAGTTGTGTATTTATTACATTTAAACTTAAGCATTTCTTTGATTAAATCATGCTTTAATAAGTTGCTAACCGATCGATCGTGACACGATTAGCATGAAAGAAAATGAACGTGGCGGCAAGTTGCAGGGAATTTCACCGACAGCCCCGTTCTATTTGCGCGCGCTAATAATTCAAGTACCCTCGAGAGACAAGTTTTATCATCGCGTCGTAAGGGTCCAGCCGGTATAAAGAAACTTGCCTCGTACAAAGGCGGTCGTTTATCGGATGAATTTATTCATGATTCATCCAACTTCTTAATACTCCGCAACCGGCCATCGCGTCTGATAGCAGCAAAAGTTGAAACGAGTTCAAATTCCGTGGTTGACAACAAGCTGCTAAACCATCGATGCTTCTCATCCTTATCGATACTCTGACATTTTATTTCACCACAGCACAGTAAGTTAATAAGTAGCTTAAAGTACAGATGAAAAGGGTTTACTTTGAGATTAGATTAGATATCAAAGCAGCGTTTTTATATTTTTCTTTTCTAGTATAAGGAGTATCTTTAACGAAATGTCAAAGGTGATGAAAGAATATTTGTTTCTCTCGTTTGGTTTTCGTATTTCCGCGTTGATAATTTAATAATATTAGAATAAAACAATATCTCTTTGTATTTTTCAAATGGGTAACATTTAGGTGGCGAGTAAATACGACGACTCGAAATAAGGCGCCGTCACGATTCGAAAATAACAGGATTTTCAAACGGCCATCCGTCTTCGAGTTTCACCGGCTTACTATATCGCGGAATTTTTCCTCCCATTCGAGCAAGATTGATATTACGAAGGAAATCTGCAAAGTAAATATATCAAGGTCTGGTCTAGTATCACGCAATGGCTGCACGCATTGCTTTGATAAGATTACCTGTCGATAGATAGAGAATCGCGTGTTTCTACCGACCGTAGACAGTACATAAATCTCAGGCGGCGGTCGTTGAAATTTATTTCACGAAGCGAAGGTGTCGACTTGCTATAGGCTGGCTCGTTCTCGTGCAAACCAACTAGATGAATCGTGGGGACGCCCATTTTCCACGAATTTTTCAAATCATCCAAATGATTTGTTTTCCTTCGCTACGATATTTCGCCGGTTAAACGTTGAAGCGGATAAAGGATATTCGTAGCGAATGTTCGTCTAATTGATAGAGAAAATCTTTGATCGTTTTTTAATCATTTGTAACGACACGATCGTATTTCTACGAGAAAATTACGGATTCCTCACGCGATACCATCTTTTTCTAAGGTTCGTGCGTACCGCAAATTGTTGCGAGTTTCGCACGGATCAGACTCTCGACCGGATACGTGGCTAAAACAGCCATTGTCTCGCATAATCAGCACGTAATGGCGCGTTGCACGATGTACTTGTTGTTGCCGTGTACCGGAGATAAGGCGCCTCCGGAAACTGGCCGATCGCTCGTTCCTTCTCTCCAAGTGTCTTCTCTCTCCATCTCAAGCGTTGCACGTTATTTTGTCCCGCTCGAGATCTTGACCCTAGAACTCGCCATGGTACTTGAGCCGCAAGGTGGTTTGCGATTACAGCTTCTTACGATTTTTCGTTTCGTTCGTTAATCCTTCCGATCGTTCGAACTCTCAGTAACACGTAGCTTTTCCTTTCAAATTAACAATCGATATCTTTCTCTCTCTCTCTATAAATTGCTCCATCGATGCACGGAATTTGTTCGTTTCGTAGAAATTTTGCGATAAAAGCGAGGTTGCACGTATCGAATTGATGGAAAAATTTATAGCGGAAAATTTGGAACATTTTTCTAGAAGCAGCGTTTTGTTAAGGATATGCAGGGCCGGCGCAAGGCAGGTTCAACGCGATCTACGAGTATTACACGATTAAAAAACACCGATTTTGATTAACTTTTTATGGAATGACGATACCATTAACAGATGCGAGACATTTTTTTAATAACGACAAAAATCATCAAAGTTCGGTGTAACTCCATAAAGTCCTCATATCCTGGAAACTACTTTGGATAAAAAAATCCAAGCGCTTTCAGAGAAATGTACTTTTTAGAGAAATTAAACTACATCAATAGTTTTTTGCAAAAGTCATACATGATTACAGAATTTGTGCTTTCATTGAACTTTTCCCCCCTTGAAAGCGAATTATGCATGCGAAAAAGTATTACTTGGATTTGTTTAAAAAACTGCTTATAAAAAATACATAATGTGTAACAGCATTCGTGAATAAATAATTCCTCGTTGTAAAATTTAAGTGTAGGATTTGAACGTGTATTCAGGCCCCGCAAAATTGTTGAACCCAGCCCCGCAGAAGGTCACGTCGGCCCTGTGGATATGTATGCTTACTTGTTAATGTCACTATAGCGCAAGAATAATTTCTCTGGAAATGCAACTTTACCTAGAAACTACAGAGTTCGTAGAAGAAAAGACGACAATGAATTTACTTCTGACAACAAACTTGCAGAAGATTTGTACGGAAATAGAGTCTTTGTTCAATGGCAGCTTTGTATCGATCGACGTCCCAAAATCGATTATTAATATCAAATGATTACACAGAATATCGACGAATTCTGATCTTATATCGCGCTAATACCAAATCGACTATCGTCTCGTTTATATTACGTTTTCGGATCATAACTTTTTAGCTGTGAGATGCCACAAAGTTACATACACGTAGATATTAGTTTCCAAAATTACGTTTGTTTCGACCATTCGCGGAGAGACGCGATCGCGAGGAAGCACGCCAACGGGAGTCGTAAATTCCCTTTACGATTAGATAATCGACGCCACAAAATGATCGATCCCCTATTACGATTAGGATAATAGAGGTGGTTAATTGAATATGACACTGATGTAACAGAGTATGAATGACAGTTTATTCCAACAACTTTGCGAAGAAGATAGTTACGCTGGTGCGTGTGTATAAGATAAGTGATTGACTGATCTTCGGCTGCAAACCCGGTCGAAGGATGTATGTTTGAAGGCTGAAGAATCAGTGATGTTCGGTGACGATGCTGTAGCGGAGGAAAGCCAAGGATGGGTGTGTCTAGCGCACGGGATCCTCGGATTTGTTGTTAATTGGTTAAACGAAGGTTGGTGGACTAGGAAGGGTCTTAACTGCCCTCGATAGAAACTTGCTATTAGGAAGCATCGTACGTGGAAAAACCCAACTTTCCCTTGTCCAGCCGTGGTAGACAATAGTCGTTAGAAAGTGTTTTAGAAAAAGATATTTGTTCGGTCTGAAGGGCCTTAGCAAGCAAATTATTGGGACTTATGACGAGTACTTAAGGCTATTGAGGGTACGCCGTAAGGATGCGCAGACATCTGGGGTTAGGCCGGGTCCAGGTAGAGTGTTGCACGACGCAACAACGTTCGTTTTATTTTTTAACCTTTGTTCATCACTGCGCTAATTGCGCGCGACTTCCTGGACCGTATCGCTTCTTGCGCTTTGGGACCAAGAACGAAATAAAACAGGTTGCTGTAAACTGGACAAGAGATTCTCAGTGTCAGCCTTTGTATTCGTACTCCTTCAGTTGTGAACTCAGTACACTGAAACATTTGCTTGAAGTATTTCTTGTTAACATTTGGAAAGATCCAAGTACACGATCGGATTCTCTTTATTCAATTTTGTAAATGACAGGCTTCTCACGATATCTTATACTTCGCGATCGAACGAAATTCTGGTGCAATTTGATAGAATCGTCGATTCTACGTATATTACGGAAGAAACGATCGACAAATTAAAATGCTCGATGTTCCTTTGATCGCTCCATTCCCGTCAAACCTTTTCCGTTTCGTTTCCCCTTCGTACGATCAATCACAGCACGACGAGAAAAAGCTACACGAAGTATCTGTAAGGAAGAAGTTACACTCCTGAGATTTAAAGAGAATTGGATTAAAAAGCGGAGGAAACGCGGAAACGTGTGTATCCATATCCGACTGGGAAAATTCGACGTGCCGAAGTGGAAGCAAAACGCAGTTCACAGACGTACCGTATGGGTCGACCTTAAGACACAGGATGCAAGCAAATTGAGTATGTGGCAACAAAGTGCGGTATTTGGTATCGCCGGAACCTTCGGTCTCTTTAGCGCTTAAGCTTTCCTGTTGTGCAATAGCCTTCAGGAATACATAGGATGCGCGCTGAATCCTGAACCTTTGCAGGCAAAGAGAGAAAGACGGAGCACGTGAGAGTAGAGGGAAAACAAGCAATACGTTTCTTATGGTAACGCGCACGTTGAATACATATGGCGGTGGCGTTGAATGGAGCCGAAGGAAATTGAAAAATTTCGCCAAGGATGGAATAAATAAGAAATCCGTCGGAGGTTTAAGGGATATAAATGTGCCCCGTTTTGCGATGCTCAACGATAACAATATGGCCGTTTGTATTTTCTCGCGCGGCACAACTCTTCTCTCTTACTGCGAAACACCTCTTTTCCCTCTTTTTTTTCTACCGTTTGTTTCCCATCTGCTTCTTCTCTAAGCGATTTCATTCGTGCTGGAAGCAGGAGTTGAGAACGTACGAATTTTGCGACAATTATAAAAGTCTGCGACGATGGCAGTACTAACGTAATCGTAACGAGATACGAGAAAGAAGGATAAGGAAACGTTGACGATCTTCTGAGTAAAAATTATCGCGGATCGTACGCGACGATACGTCGGAAAAGAACGGTTCTTTTCCTCGGCGAGAGCTTGTCGAATGACAAAAGTTTAAAGTTGAATTACGCGTACGAGCTGTACGAACTGTAACGATATAGCTGTTCGTATTTCGCAGTAGTATCCAAACAGTGAAAAACGATATACCGATGTTTCTGTCGGTATAAAAATATCCGTGTACGATATCCGCGATACAAAAGTAAAACAGGAAGCACACGTGTACGTATACGTATGCATGTGTGTACAGGTAAAAACGCAACGTGCGTTCGACGTCTTTCTACTTTCTAACGTTAAAGGCGTTTCGTCGCCTCGCTTCGCGTTGTCGCCTATCGGTGGAACTTGAACGATGAAACGGTGGCGGAAAGCTGGCGCTTCCATCACGGCCGATGACAGCAGAAACAAACGAGACAAGAAATACGTGTCGCTGGCTAAAAGATTTTAATAACGCCGCGACATACATAATACGCTCGCGTCCCGCGCCATCGTCGTCATCGTTGTGGCCGAAAGGATCCGGGACGAGAGGCGCATCCGACAGCTTGGTATCTCGACGACGTGTCACGAATTAACAGCCACAACGGCGGGAAAAAAAAACAGAAAAAAAAATATGGACGAGGAAAGGCAGCGAAACCGTAGGAAACAAGAGAGAAAAAAAGGGAGAAATGAGGAGAAAATATAAAAGTAGGAGAAACAGGGGGAAGGCTGTTACGCGAAATATTGAAACGCGAAGACAATAGGTTTCCCGTAGGAGGCAAGGAAGCCTTGGTTAGTCGGCCGAGTTCCGACCGAGGGGATCCGTTTCGGTTTCGACATGCAACACGTTTGTCTATGCAGCCTGTTGGCCGTTTTGTAGTGTGCACGTCGCCTAATGCACCGTCGCGCCGCGTGGCCACAGAAAGCCACAGAGAGGTACGTCGTAGTCGACCAACTGCATCGGCTTGCTCGCGTCTCCTTCTGTCTACTCGTTCTCCTGTTCGATCTCCTTCTCCCTGTCCGTTTCTCCTCTCTCGAGTCGTGCTCTGTCGAGAGTCGACGCTCTCTCGAGAGGGAAAGAAACAGAACGAAAGAGAGACAAATGAATCGGAAGAGAGACGAGAGTGAGAGGCGGCTCTGACCGGTCATTCACTCGAGCTGCCCGCGTAAAAACTTGCCGCTACCTTCCATCCACTCTCCTCGTGTGTATTTTATGTTCAACGTATATACATTCATACATTTACCTTCGCATATTACCTATCCTATATATTATATATCTGTATGCATATAATAATATCGTAGGATCTTTACTACGATTAGTTTATTCGCAATTAATGGATTAAACAGATGTTGATTGAACAGGAAACGATGGTTGTTTAACGTGAAATAATCACAATAACGTATTATAATTAAGACAACGAGATAATTAATTTGCCACTCTCGTCACCACGGATCCAATGTTCTCTCTTACTCTCTCGACAACGCTAGCAACATTATCTCGACAACGCAATTCGCACTCTCTGACTTCTCAGCTCACAATGACTGTTAATTCGTTTATCGTCCCTTAGCAACCCCCTGTCTTTTGTCTTAGCCCTACCACGCACATGCTTCGCAAACGCCTGTTTATAATTCGCCCGATACTCCCCAGGCCCCTCGTCCACGATACTACAATATTTATATATCGACGCATTTTATATACATATAAATATACATTTTATATACGTGATAAACGTAGAGTAAAAGGAAGAAAAAGAGAGAGCGAGAGAGAAGAACTAGGGGAAGATACGTACGGCTAGCCGGTCGGTCGAGCTTTCGCGCGCGTTTCGCTACGAGACAAATCGTCCCACTCGAATATCGTTGACGACGACACCCTGCACGCCGCGCGCCTATCTTTCCCTCGTTTTTGCCCGTAACCGTGAGTCTGGCGGACAGGTTGTGACTGGCTTTGTACGGCGCATCGGCGCAGTCGTCACCGCTCTGGATCGAACGGAGAGAAGATAAAACGTGACAAAAAGAATAGAGAGTAAAAGGAAGAAAAAAAAAAAAGATAGAGGAGACTGAAAAAGAAAGAAGAAGCGGTGGGAAAAAAGGGCAAAATGACCGCGTCACCGGTGTACCGGTGGATTTCCGCGTGCACTGGATTTAGGGGAGCCGTGGCGCGTCGCCGTATTCGCTCCATCGAATATAATGCCCTCCTCGTTAATCCTTTCATCCCAGTGAAACGGCGGCTCAAATTTTTGCCCCTTTTTCTCTCGCTGGATCGAAGGGTGATTGATACGTAATATTCGGATATCAAGTTACGATGTTTATCGCTTTGCCTTTTTTCCTCCCCTCGTGTCCTTCTATTTCTTTTTCTTCTGAATCTGTTTCGAGAATAGAAACGGCGAGTATCCCTCCTTCATCGAATCATTTCGCGTGCTGTCGCGTGGTTAGTATTAGGTTGCCCGAAAAGTGTCTTTCTTGCAGCGATCTAATTAACGAGTCATTAGCGATCCTATTTTACGACTTACACACCGTATGAGCGTCTCAGCGAATATTGTCTGTACATTAATTTATTTATCGTTTTAAATACGGGGTGGTTGGTGGTACAAGCGGAAAGGGGGTGATTCTACGCGAAAAAAGAAGTCGAAAATATAGAACAACAATTTGTTTTTAATTTCTTTTTTTTTTTAATTTTTCCATCGAGACAACGATCTACAGTGAGATCCGTTATAACGTACCGCACGCGTACCGAGCGAAAATTCAAAGTCGATTTTCTCGAAAACAAAGCCTCGAACGAAAAATTTTTATTCTATATTTTCGACTTCTTTTTTCGCGTAGAATCACCCCCTTTCCGCTCGTACCACCAGTTACCAAGCACCCTGTATATTCGAAGGTTTCAACAATAAGCAATCTCGTCATGAAACCTCACCGACCAATCATCCTCTACACGTAAACTTCTATAAATTGGTATAAATTGGTATTTCACAGACACGTCCTTTACAACGACGCATCTTTGTACAAACATGAAACCTAATATATCGAACGTTGGAATCTTTATCTTGATGGAACAAAATGGATCATACGTATGTAGCGGCACATGAGCTGGAGGACAATTCGAATCATGTTGTTGGTTTGCCTCGGAGTATCAACATCGTTACGACATACATAATGTAATAATAAATAAACTCCGGGAAATACAATGTCGCCGCTATATGCAACCGTCAAACAAAGACGAATTTAAATTTCAAATTACATTAAAACAAGTATAAATAAACGAACGCGATCGCAAGGTGACAAGTTCTTCAGTCTCAGTCTCGAGCGATTTTATTAGCGACCAATCTTTAGCTAATCAGTTAGTACCGAGCATCTTAGCGAACATTCTCTGTATTTATTAATTATTTTTAAATACATTTGACGGTTTCAACGTCGAGTTATCTCGTCATTTAAACCACACGACCAACCATCCTCCACACGTAAATCGATAAAAATAATATAAAACGAAAAATCTTGTGCATCCATTATTTGCTTATAAAAAACTTTTCAGACGACCTAATATAACCAGCTAGAAGACGAATATACTCGTGCACGAGTAACGATTATGGCTTTATGAAAAGAGCTCGTCACGTGTTGCGATAGTTTACGTTATGTTTGTATGTATGTCAAGTTATGTACAAATATATCAAGGTAAATAGGTATTAGGTATTATTATCTGAAGCATTGGGATCAAATGTAGTAGTAGTAGTAGTAGAGTGGTTAAAATTGCGATGCGGAATGTACATATTATGAGATTAAATTATGCGTGTAGTGTATTATACGTGGGTTTTTAAATTGCGTAGCGCGTGTTATTCTTGTTCTCTTTTATACAAACTTCTTGCATTGTTTGTTTCGCTTAATAAAATGCAAAGGCAAGCTTTTAAAAGAAAAAGAATCTCGCGAAATATTTCAAATTTTTTAATGGAGTGGTTCTCAAAAAGTTGAAAAAAAGAAGAAAGTGTGCGCGTAGCCGTATATTCCCGCGGAAGGCTTGAAAGCACGGATTGAAATGCACTCAACGAAAGTAAGTCTAGCGACTACCTCAATTTCGTAATGAAAGGTGCAAAGATACACGAAACGCTTGTTGCGCAATGATGAAACGGTTAAAAAGATACCCGGCCAAAACGTAATACTTTGTTATGCTGTTTCTTAAAACGTTCTAACCAAATATTTAACTTCTCGCTCTTCGATCGAAACTCTTTTCTAAAGTAGAATTTACGACGATGCTTAAAAAATCGACAATTTGCTCTAATTTGATAATTCTTCGATCTTCCTAATTGACAAATTTCATCCAGCCACGTATCCCGTAGCTAGTTTTTCTTCATTTACGATAAAACGAGAAGAAAACGCCTGGAGAGTACAATGATATCGAACTATCTGAGAGTGACTTAGGGGTCCATCAGCGTTGGCGCTGGCTCCGCGTAGAGATCGACTTGGCAGGATTTCGTCGAAAAGTAAAATTGACGAGAGCAATTTACATGTTCGTTCGCTTCATTTTCCAAAGATATTTCGTCTCGAGACAAATTGGTCTTCCGCTGTTCTCAACTGTGCAACCCAGTTCAAGCAGGACAATAAGTCCAGCCAGTCAGACAGAGCGACTGGCTTCGAGCTATTTCATACTCGTAAAGCAAACAAGAAGTCGAAAAGAAAAACGCAGAAGAAGGTAAAAAGGACGAAAAAGAGAGAAGTTGGAAAAAGAAAGAGAAAAACAAGGCGATGCTATTTCTCGATATGGCAGTAAATTTCGCCGTGTTGAGTATTCGAGTTCCTATGGAAATCGAGAGCCAAGGCGAATCTGGCTGTCGCGTCTCTACATTTTCTTTTTTCTTCTCCATTTTTTTTCTATTCCTTATTTTTCCACGGCACGAAAATGGATTCGAGAACGATTGATATCAGAGCCCGTGTGTTTCTCGCGGCTTAGCAATTCAAATTGCCAGGTTTCCGTTCGTCACCTCTTACAGCGTCCTCGATTCGTCGTTTAATCGTTTTAACCGGCACCCAGCGGGTCGCCTGGTTTCTTTAAAAGCCACTGTATTTTCATCTTTGTCGACTTCCGCAAGAATCGCGGATTCGGTGAAGCGAAATGCGACATCTCGATGCTAATGACGATCTTTAATCCGCTTGATTGTTAGCTTAATCGGACTGAGTATTACGTAAGGAATGTTTGCTCGCACAATCGTTCATCAGCTGAAAAAATAAGCCGTTCGAAAAATGAAAAGAAAACAATTTGCATTATTGCGCCACGCGTTTTCCAAGGATGTTTCCAAGCGAGGCAAATTCTTTCTGTACAGCAATCCCGGTGAAAGGATACTTTCTGTCTTTTCTTTTTTGCGTTCGTTAACTCGGTCGGTGAGTAGGCCGACCGACACCGGGAATTCTAACGAAAAATTGCCGAATTTATTACGAACAGTAGCTGGAAACAACCCTTCTCGGAGTAACATGCTTTCCAAACATCAACTTTATCGCGCTGCGATAATCCGCTATACCTAACCATGTGGTTAATAAAGGAGAACGTAATCGCGGCTCTTTTCGTCTATAATTTTCTAATTAAATTGCATCCTGTTAAAAGTACCATACGTTCGGATGCTTTTGATAGTAGGTGTATCGTAAAAAATGTTAAGAACCGCTGATGTCAAAGTTGGCCATGCCAAATCGATTAACACAACTTGTATATTGTCAAATAGTTTTAGCCACAGCAATCACGTGCTCGTAGACGCGGTGTATATATTCGTTTAGACAAAGTCTGCGCGCTATTGATCCAAGTATGAACCTGAACCACGA